>NC_090924.1:431026489-431330489 GCF_040938575.1 Ambystoma mexicanum
GCAATCGGTGCGAGCTAATGCCAACTGAGGACGAGAACTGCTGCTGCTGTGAAAACTCGGGATGCGTGACCTACATTTCGGAAGGCGAGCCACGACCGCAATGCATCACCGAGCTGCCAGACTTCAGGGCAGCCTACCTCACACGGTCCGTGTTGAGGATAATGATGGTGCTTATGCACGAACTTCGCGCAACTGTTCGTCCTCGTAATCAGAGTAACGAGTAACGAGTAAGTATACTCTGCTTGTGATGCCACTCCTATTTCATGGTCTTCTACTATATCCAAAATTACATATACATATCATTGTAACGCGAAAGTCGTTCAATAGTGTGCAGTGTCTAGATAGCATTTGTCCGAGCAGAATGCCATTAGTTACAAGAATTGTCATTGACAACAAACGTTTATTAAACTTATCTTGGTCACGGGAGGCTTGGACACCGCGTTCGAAGAGTAATACCCACCTGTGCCGTTCGTGCCATAAGAGAAACTTTCCCAAGTGACAGCGGTCAGTACAGGGGATTTTCTCTCGCTGTGCTGCAACCTGACCTGTACAATGTGTAAAGTCTTGTATTTTTGTGTCATTAAAATAAGATACAAAATAAAACACCACATATATTTTAACAACGGTTGGTTCGATTTTTTAAATGAATCAAGTGTGTCTCCATTCAAGGATGGACATCAGACATCTGTGCTCCGAATGGGTGAAGGTCAGGTCGCTGTGAAGCTGGGTGGTCACTATCTAAGCTAACATAATATATTCTCAATAATGCATGCACTAAATAACACTTTTTCAAAGTCTTTCAGTCGTTTATGTCTCTATAAAAGTCACACATATATCTATACTATCAATTAACATTGGATTATACAGGCATTAGGTTAAGGGTCTTGACCACTATAATACACTGTTTGAAGTGTGGGTCTGTGCTCACAAGAAACTCCGATATGTGGCATTTGTTATACCTTGCAGGGACACAGGGTCAGAATGGCAGTAAGTTTCCACTGGCGAGGGTGCATGGGCAAGGACACGTTTGTGGAGATGAACAAGCTATGTGCTTAGTTCAGGCTGGTTCACATGCAGGACAGTGATCTCAGAGGAAGAGTGATGTGTTACATTTATTAGCTGTTGCAAAAACCTCTGGCGTTTTCCAGTCAGAGTGGGAACGAGGGTGGGGGTCATGTGCTCTGCGCAGTGAGGCCTGGTCACCAAGATGGAGTGGAAAGGGGGTTCAAAAATGGATGTCCCGTGTCCTGCTCAGTGGTCCCATCTGTGCGAATGTCAACCAAAGTTAACATCACATAAGGGCAAGGGGCAAACCCACTACTGGAGGCACTTGGTCCAAGTTTCTACTGAGAAGTAAAGGATGAGAGGGGCCTGATGGCCCCTCGCTCCCACACACTTGCCTGCACGCCCACCGGCCCATCCATCCCACCCCCCTCTATCAAAGGCGGTTCGCACCCGGTGATGAGCCATGGCATGGGGGGCTGTCACGGGCACAAACGGCCAAGTTGCCAAACAGCATGTACACTTCAAAAGGTATCCCACGCCCAGGGGCCATCGCTCACATGGCCTCCTCAGACCCCGTGTCTCCAGGCAGGCCTCCCTTGAGGCAGGCCGCCCCCCTCCAATCCACATAATTGTGTCTCCATTCAGCAGTCTTCCTGTGCCTTATCTGCACGCCCCAGGCCCATCCATCCCACCCCCCTCTATCAAAGGCGGGTCGCACCCGGGGATGAGCGCTGCATGGGGGGCTGTCACGGGCGCAAACGGCCAAGGTGCCAAATAGCATGTACACTTCAAAAGGTATCCCACGCCCAGGGGGCATCGCTCACATGGCCTCCTCAGACCCCGTGTCTCCAGGCAGGCCTCCTCTGAGGCAAGCCGCCCCCTGCAAACCACATAATACCACGACATACACACGTCATTCATTCACAAACACACCCCTGTTTCTAATACTTTCTAAACCACTTGATATGTCTCATGAGAACATCTTTGTGCTTTGCAAGTCAACTCCTGAACCTTCTACCTGAGAAGCACTGAGATCTATGCTAATCTGCTCGCCGTCGTGCTATCTGTGACCGCTTCGAGCAAACTCGTCAGTGTGCTATCTGTGGCCATCTACCTGTTCTCCTGCAACATACTGCTCGGCCTGCTGAATCCAACTGTTTGTTGGTCAAGGTAAGGCCATGTATCCTAGTCATATTTTTACATTTCTATCTATTTGCGATTACAGTACCCAATAGTGCTATGGTCATTGGTCTCATTGCTATTGACTTGAGTTTCAATTGTTATGCTATCAATAGATGTATTTATTTTCATCTGTGTCAATTGTCATCGAATTGCAACGTTCGGGGGTCCAGTCTATGATGTAAGCATGTTTCCTTCTCGTGCAAGACAGAACATCCAAGGAACGAGTCACATGTCCAGAGTTTAGTCACATCATTAAAAGAATTTCTGTAACTTATGCAAATACTAAGACGCACATGATGAACTGGTAAAGTTCCGGCGACCAAAACAAACCTTGCATTGAACATGCTATGGTTCATTTACTTTTTTTATGACATTTTTATTCATCAAGGTTTTATAATAATCTTGATATTTACTTTTCAGAATTTTCAACAATGCCGGCCTGTTCGATTTGCGGTTGCCCTTCGAAGACCCATGCGAAATCTGAAGGCACTACAACGCATGTATTCCCTAAAAGTGTTGATCGAATAAGAGAATGGGTCAGACATTGCGGATATCCACCGGAAGAGCTTGAAAGTAGAGTCCAGCAAGTCTTTGTGGACAAGAGGGGTGATCCGATACCGCATCTGCAGCCGGCACTTTTCCTCGAACATGTACGCCACATCTTGGGTAACAAAGAAGAATAAACGGCGAACGACACGAAAATTGCTCGCAAACGCTATTCCAACTCTATTCGTCCACATTCCGCCACTGGGGAATCAAGTGTCCGGATTTAGCTTTAGGCCTTGCGGTAGTGTGTAGGTAGCCGAATGGATTAATTGATATTTTAGGTGTTGTGTCCCTTGTAATGCTTTCGATATTGATATGTGTGTATAGCTTTTTGAATAATGACATTTATCAATAAATTATTTTTCGATTTTATAACCCCCAAAGGAAATATATCTACGGGCACAGGGAACTTGTGCTATATTGCGCATTTTCAATAACATTATTCTCAAGTATTCTGTCGGTTTACATGGCAATTTTTTAATATTTGCATTTCATTATCAAACAATAAATTACCTTTACAGCTGCTTGACTATCCACTGAATCTGAAGCAAGAACATTCAACATCTGTGACGTGCTCGCAGTTATCAATCACTTCTAGCGCGTATCAGGTAATCATATTTGGCTATTCCGCTACAGACTTGTTTTATGCATGTCAAGTAATAGTTTTTATGTATCGTGTGATTATTTTACCAATTGTTTGGTTAGTGCTTTCCAATTGATATACACCTTAGTTGTCGTCCCCTAGTGTTTGTTTTCAGTTATAAATAGTGTTATCCATTCTAATGCAGCTACTGTCTTTCAGGGAGATGCTGAAGCATCCACCACATTAACAACAGCTCTAGATGTTCTTCAGCAGCACGAGGTATGGATACTGGCAGCTCCATCGACCGTGATCATCAGGACTGGAACACTTGTCGTTTGATTGTTCTACACCATGTTTCATTCGTGGTTAGCCATTGATATGTACCTGTGCGGTCGACCCCAAGTGTGTGTTGTGTTTTCAATATTGTAATCCTTACTAATGCAAATACTATGTATCAGGCAGTTGTTGAAGCGTCAACCCACGCACTTGATGAGGAGCCTGACATTCAAGTAATTCCAGGGGAAGTGGAAGCGGGACCATGCAGGTACGAATTGGCGCAACAGCTTTCGGAAGTGCGCACCACATTTACAACATCCATAGATATTCTTCAGCAGCACGAGGTATGGATACTGACAGCTCCATCGAGCGTGATCATATAACGTGATTCCATTTGCTATACTTTCTTCCCTATTAACGCAAGTACTGTGTTTCAGGGAGACGATGGAGCTTCCACTACAACCACAAGATCCCATTTAGATGATGCAGACGTAAAGAAATCTGAGAAATAAGTCGATTAAATCTGATCATATTTAAAAATTCCTTGATTCTTTTAGACAATGCATCATTTGTGGTTATCTCTTTATATGTACCTGTGCCGTCGACCCCAAGTGTGTGTCATGTTTACAATATTGAAAACCATACTAACGCAAGTACTGTGTTTCAGGGAGTTGCTGATGCCTCCTCTCCAATACAATCATTCATGGCAGTCCATGCAGAGCCAGAGGTATGGATACTGACAGTTCCATGGAACTAGGTCATCAGAGCTCGAATACTTGTCGTTTGATTGTTCTACACAATGTTTAATTCGTGTTGAGCTATTGAGATGTACCTGTGTGTTCGTCCTCACGTGTGTTTTATGTTATCAATATTGTGATACATAGTAATGAAAGTACTATGTTTCAGGGAGTCCATGGAGCCTCATTCCGTGCTGTCTATGCGGATACAGAAAATACAGTCGTAGCAGCGCAAGAGGAAGGGAAGAGATGCGGAAACGAATCGGAGCTACAGCGTGCAGATGTTGAAGGTCGAGTCAAGAAAGTTGCAAAGAAACAAAAATAAGGTTAGTTACAAACAGTTCATAACTTTTGAATTTCTTTGTGCTGGGGACTATTTTATGTTTTTTCCAGTCAATTGTACTATACTTTATCTTGTGTTTAAACTGAACATCCCTTTTCCAATCTGTCCTGTAGTTACCCGTGGGTCTACGAACTATACATACACAGACAGTGAAGCGAATGAGAGATGTTGCTTGCCAGACCATTTACACTATGGAGGAACTATTAATTCAGACGCCGCGTGTTGAGACTAGAGATGCTCAAATCCAATGGCCAGAACATGAAATGAATGTGTCCGAAGGATCCAGTAAAGTTGTAATGGACCATTGCTACAGTGCGACTGCACCACCACAAGAAGATGATACTGAAAGTATTGAGGATAGCTCGGAAGTGGTCGCAGATCAATTCACACAATCTACACCCGCCAAAGAATTGCCACCAAAAAAGCTGTCGACAATGTTGTGTTCTCCCATCAATGTTGAAGTAACAGATGTTGAAATGACAGAGGATGAACCAGCAGCAGCATTCACCGACGCATCAGAACCTGATATTGGCGATATTTGTTTCAGTTGTGGTGAAATGTCCTCAACGATGCAGTCCGAAACAAGTGTGACACCGGATGACAGTCTAATGAAAGAGGGCAAATACATAGTATTCGACAGTTGTTTGATGGATATTATAAGTATGCTGAAATGTGGGCTTCCGTCAGAGGGAAAGTATGTCGGAGGCCATTGATTCATGTGACTCATCAAAAACAAGGCTGTAACGTCAAAATACATGCCGCCTGTAGATTAAATCATGCGTTCTCATGGTCTGCACAACCGATGCTGGGGAAGGTGCCAGCAGGCAATCTACTGTGTGCAGCTGCATCACTTTTTAGTGGGTCCAGTTTTAGAAAGTTAGAGTCTTTCTTTCAGTTTGTGGGACTTCATTTCATTTCTAAAACGCAGTACTACAAATACCAACATGATTATCTGTTTCTGGCCATTAGTGATGCTTGGAAAATTGACCAATTGTCTCTAGCAAGTACATTCGAACAGAAACAATTCAGGCTAGCCGACGATGGACAGTGCGACAGCCCTGGATTTTCTGCCAAGTACTGCACCTACCACTTTCAGGACATGGATAGTAAGAAAATTGTGAGTTCGGTGGTCGTGCAGGTAACACAATGTACATCCTCAGTGGCCATAGAGAAACTAGGATTTATAAAATCAGTGGAATATCTACAATCGAGGGGAATGCACATCGACCTCATAGCCACGGACAGACACATTTCAATTGCCAAGACAATGAGAGAGCAGTTCCCACATATTAAACATCAATTTCATCTATGGCATCTTGCTAAATCAATCAATAAGAAAATCTCGGCTGCAGGGAAAAAAAAGGTTTGAAAAGTATTTCACAGTGGTCCCAGTCTATCAGCAACCATCTTTGGTGGAGCTCCAAAACTTGTGAAGGGTCAGTGGAAATACTACTTGAAAAATGGCGGTCACTGATGCACCACTGTACCAACGTTCACCGCTGGTCAGAACACCTACATTTCCACCAATGTGAACATGGCCCTTTGTCCCCAGAGGAGGCAAGGAAGAAGAAGTGGTTGATTCCATCTTCACCGACACACAAAGCCATTGAGAAGATTGTTTTCGATAAAACTCTATCAAGAGATTTGAGGGGACTGACAGAATTCTGTCACACAGGAGGTTTGGAGGTGCTCCACAATATGTGCCTAAAGTACAGGCCAAAGCGCTTGCATTTCAGCATACAGGGCATGAAACATAGGACTCTACTTGCAGTCTTGGCCCATAACGAGAATCTCTGCCATGAACAATCTAGGACTACGGGTAATGTAAGGATGCCTCGCTACACTAAGGTGTTTTCTAAAAGAAGTAAGCAATGGGTCATCAAACCAGTCTATGAGGAAATGGAGTTCGACTTTGTAAAAAGCCTTATTGTTGCTGTACTCGAGAAGCACAGATATGGAATTTTGAACGTTTCTGTGCAGAGCTCTGATGCATTGCCACCAAACATTGCCACAGTGCCATGTCCACCCAAAGCAAAGCTGGTTATGAAGTACAAATCCAGGTTTAAATAATTGTAATATGATTGTCTTTTTGTAAATAAATGTTATTGTACAGTGTACATACAAAGTATGCTAACCCTAACCCCTCCCTTCACCATCCTGGGTGGCGAACAACCTGGGTGTCACTTCTCTCTCTATTCACCTCATATCGCTGACCTTGTCAATATGTGTATGTATATATTTTTGTTGCTGTAACTAAGTTTCACAAGGCTTGCGTATTGCAAATAATAAAACAAACAAATCTCACTTTCAACTCAACTCCTCGGGTACGTTATACTTTCCCTGACCTTCCCCCAAAAAGTCAATGTCTCCATAGTTATGGTTCTCTAGGGATGCAAAGTTCGCGGACAACAAGGACAAAATTGGAGGCCTCAGGGCGCGCCAAGCGAGCCGTTGCAGATGGGAGAGAAGCCAGTTCACATTTGCACATTGAGGGCTAGTACATAGATGGATTCGAAAATTCAAATTCTCACAGATGGCTTTACTGCGGGATGTTGCAAAGTAAGAATGTATGCTCGTTTAGAGTGAAGGTCAGCGGCTTTGATTTTCAGCTGGTGGCCTGAAGAGGCCCACAACTCACACTGGCAGCATAAGTTTCTATTGTTTTTTGACCTTGAAGGACAGGGACCATGCCGAAAGGACTTCATTTGAAGGAGGTGTGCAATAACGTAAAAGACGATAAGGCAGAAAATTCTGAAACTAGACCGAGTTTCATGTTAGTTCAGTATACGAAAAATCGTTGTCAAGGGCACAGTTGGGATTTACGGACTGCATTACGCAGAGACACAATGGAAATTGCAAATATAATGTAAGTAACTCTTTATACGCTTTTATACCGGAATGACGAATTAATGAATGGACGAATGAATGAATGAAGAGCAAGTAAAACATTTGTGGGATCGTATTTGTACCGGGCACATGGGCATGCAGGTCCACATTCCACACGCATGTAGACAGTCGTTTCTCATTGTGTGTTAACCTCAATTTATTTCGTTAGTTTTCCCATTGATTTTAGAGCCGAACATACTCCATTGCACTATCCTTGGAAGCAAATAGTTTCAGATCGGCCGTAATAAATAAAATGAATAATATTAATAAAGATCGGCTGGCGAGACTAATTATAATTTTTATGTTTTCAAAACAGGTATATCCTACCCTACTGCTACTGCCACCAGTTTCAGACCCCGGCAGATGGTTTCTTCAACCGCCAGTTGCAGCTTATCGTAACAACTGCACCACTTTGACGATCTTATGGGACGATCGCCAAGGGCCCACATGCCCTTACGCGGTACTAGCGGCTAGAAGCAACATATCAACCTTTACGCTGGCCTAGTGCCTAGTTGATGGAACAGCCTTGCGGTTCACCGTGCGACCAAAGTGCTTCTTTTAACGAAAACCAACACCCTGTGTGCCATAAAGTAACAGCGCGTGACTCACGATAAAACGGAACAGGATTTGCGGATAGAGAGAAAAGAAAAAAAATTACATTCCGATTTAATATGCCAATTGCTGAATATTCTATAAACATTTAATGTTAAATAAATGTACTTTACCAAATGTACCGTGTTGCTGTTTGACTTGGAAGTACAGTTTCATATTCCGAATTGTGGCGCGCTGTGTTGGGAGTTGATCTGTATTGGTTTCCGGGTTCTGTGTGAAGTCGCGTAGAAGACGACTGGGCACGTTTGCCTACACAGCACAGTAACGTCACAGAGAGAGGTGGGGAATATGAATGTTTTGATAATGTCAGGCTCAGGGGCGAGGGATATGATTTAGTGCCGCAAAAGCAGTTCAGCCAGGGCGATGGGGCAAGTGATAGGATTATCACAAAATGGCAGCGCCCTGATGCCTGTTTTCACGTGCGTTTAATGGACGAAAACTCGGGTATGGTCCATAGGAAATTTTTCTAAAATCGAGCGACTTAGGCTTAAAAACACATGGCCGACCCGTAGGGACATTAAAAAATTTTGGCCGAACCATTCCTTTAATATGCAACCTGACATGTTCCAATCCAAGGGTCAGGCAAAGTCAGACAATTGACCACAATCACACACACCTGATGATCCTTTCCTTTCCCCACAGGGATAAAAGGTGGAGCAATAGAGCACAGGACGAGCAAGGCAGACCACATGACGCGACAGCTAATCAAGCCCAGCAGTTTAAGAGAAGGAGAAAGGCAGCGAGACTCAAGAGGGTGCCAAGGAGAGAAGCAACCCTTTCTGACCCAAACCTGCAAAACCTTCAAAGAAGAAACCAAAAGTCTGAACAATAGCTATACAGTCTTGCAGCAGATGTCAGCGGTACACGGGGCATGCCTACGCCGATAAGCCGGAGCAAGGGAGACTCCTGCTGCCGTCTACTACCCTGACTCCAGATACCAAGGAAGGCCAAGCGGTTCATCACAGCCGGTGAGTCGAAGGGAGAACCGATCAGAACCAGGCTGTGTTAAATGAAAGTCGCAAAGTGGCATATTGAAAGAAATTCAAAGAACTGTACAATTGTTAAAGGGAAACAAGCTGCAGAGGGGACCGGCATCACTAGGGCGCTGTCTCGAGAAACCCTGGTTAATCCCAAATTGATAAAACTACAGATACCAGAAGGCTGTAGGAGAGTCATCAAAATAGGTCAAAGTGGTCATACAGTAGGTCTAGCCAAATCCCTGTATGATCGAAAGTCTTTGACCTAAGAGCTGCAAAGAAAGCAAGGGAAATGAATCCTGCAGCGTAACAAAGTAAATGGAAATGTGAAGTTGGCCAGAGTGAACCTGGCAGAGGGATGCTAACGAAAAGGGACGAAGTCTAAAAATCCTGTAGCTAACTGTGTGGTAAATATTAATGTGAACCCAGCGGAGGAATGCTGACGAGGAGGGGGCAAAGTCTAAAGTCCCAAGAAACAGTGTGTTGACAAAGGTGAACCCGGCAGAGGGATATCCATTTGAACTGTTTAAAAAGACATTAAGATCATCACCCTAAAAAGCCATAGTGAACTGGGTGGAGGGAGGCTGAGGCTGAGAATTGAGAAGGGTTGGCGCCCAAAAGAGGGGGACCCAGGGTTGAAGAACTATTACCCGAATAAAGTGAAGAACTTTGTGATTTAACTTTTGTTTGATACTTTGGAACTCGAAAGGCCAGACAGTTCTAGGGATTTGCGCCCAGAAGGAGGAGGATCCGGGGTGAGAGTTATCATCAAAAACCCACTGAAAGGGGACTGTTTATTTGATTTGTGGAATACGATTTGTGAAGGGTTAGCACCCAGAAGAGGGGGACCTAGGGGTGAATCCATCACCCAAAGAATATGTGAAAAAGAACTTTGTGTTTGTCTGTTATTGTACTGACCCTCGAAGGCAAGAGACTTTTGTTGAAATGAGACTTGGCCACCGAGGCTTCTGAGAAGTTGAAACCGGAACTGTTGTCTCATGTTGGGGGAAAGCTTGAGAACTGTGCTGTGCTCAGAAGTCCCACCTTATACCGTGCTCAAAACGTGTGGAAAGGAGACCCAGGCTACCGCATCCTGACATATTATTTGTGAACACTTCATTATTTTCTTGAAAACTATCCCACACCCTTTTTGTATTAGTTGTATGGCTTGGTAATAGTTTTTTCGTAGTATAGGCCCCTTTATTTGACATAACGTCACTAGGGCTGCCATATTATTCTTTTGATGGTTGACGCTTGTTCCCATCTAAGATTTAGGTTTAGATTAGGAGTTTTTCCAACCTGCATACAGTTTAATAAACACCCTTTAACTGTAATCAATTGTGTCTGCCTTTACTGTTGCCCCCATGAGTTCCTTACACGTCCCATTGCCAAGTTTCATGGACGCCCGAGGAAATATTTAAAAACCTCATCACACTGTGGGGTTAGCATACAAAAGCGACAATGTTACTTTATTTTGTTACCACAACAAAACAATCTGGTTCTGGTAAACTCAGAACTAGACAACCAACCACACATTAAACCTTTCATGTTCTAAAGGGGATTACTCGGATCACTATATCTGCATAGTAAAACTTGCTCTAGATTTTTGGCCCCGGATGTGAGAAAGGTCTGTCCTAGACATTCTCTTCTGATTGCCAACGGTGCCTTTATCAGGACATAAGAAATCTAGTGGTAATTGTGGTTTGTCGATTTTCAAGAAACTTTTTCTGTGTAGAGAACTCTATTATTTCTGCGTGTTTAGGGTGATTTTCTTTATACATTATCTTTCAGTGGAGTAAATCCCTGCAAGCAACAAAAATTTCCTTCTCCTCTATTCTACTAAACTAATCTGGATATGTGTGGATCATTGCAGTAGTTTTCCAACTTCTCGTAGTCTTATCTCCCTTCCCCAGAAACAAGAGTTTTTGCATACCAGTTCAATCTTAATTTTCGGAAACGCCATGGAGCTTCAATGCTCCTCACAAACTTAGATTGGGGAAAGACGTGAATCTATCCTTTCCGGAGACTGGCTGACACTACTACCAACAGCTTGGTGAAGACCCTTGTAACTGGTATTGAGTGTTGCCTATGACAAACCTCAGGTACTTCCTGTGCTTTGGATAGATCAGCACTTAGAACTAAGCATCCTGTAGGTCGAGTGACACCAACCAATCCTGAATTTCTAGGGCCTGGAGAATCTGCCAGAGTGTTACCATCTTCAACTTGTCCTTCCTGAGGAACTTGTTCAAGCACCTCAGGTACAAGATGGGTTCCAGATGGAACAAGTTACTTACCTGTAACTGTTGTTCTCCAGCATGGGTCTGGTATGGATTCACATGCTCATGAATATTCCCCGTCGTCAGGCTGGGAATCCTCGGTAAAGAAAAAATCAGTATCAGTTTCGTTTCTGATCTGTCTTTCTTAGTAGTAACGAATCACTGGTCTCTGGGTCATACTGCCACCGGCCAATGACTGCTCTCTCCCTAAGCCCCGCCCCTGGCAGCAATCCTCAGATTTGGTAGCACGTAAAGTGGCAGTATGACCAAGTGAAGAGCCGCAGAGGGGTAGGAGGGAGGGGTTGCATGTGAATCCATGCCAGACCCATGCTGGAGAACAACAGTTACAGGTAAGTAACTTGTTCCTTCTCCAGCACGGGGTCTGGCATGGATTCACATGCTCATGAATATAAGAATACATAGCAGTACACACATGCACAATCACGGGAGGTGGCAAATACTCAACATTAAGCATTACATAGACGCAACATTAAGCAATTCTTACCTCCTCACCAGGCCCACCTTCAGGCGAACAGGTTGCGCAGCACTGCCTGGCCGACTCTGGACTCCTCCCTGGAATCCCGGTTGACGCAGTAGAATCTCGTGAAGGTGTCCGTCGACCTCCACGTAGCAGCCCTGCAGATGTCCAGCAGGAGTACACCAGACAACAACGCTGTGGTAGTAGCGATTTCTCTGGTCGAATGGGCTATCGGACGGCTGGGCAACGGTCGGTTTGCCAACCGGTGACAGGGCATGATGCAGCCGGAGAGCCATCTGGAAATGGAAGCCTTCGAGAGAGCCTTCCTTTGGTTCACAGGTGCAAAGTTCACAAACAGCTGTGATGTCTTCTGAAATTCTGAAAACTCTTCGTTCGGTCCACGTAGAACTTCAGCGCTCCAGCTACATCCAGCGAATGCAAAGTCCTCTCGGCCTGCGATGGGACGAAAACTGTTAACACCAAGGGCTCGTTGAGATGGAAGTCCGACGGCACCTGGGGCCTGAAGAAGGGGTGCATCCTCAGCACCACCCTCGGCTTGTGAAAAGTCAAGCATGGAGGCTTGCAGGAAAGGGCCCGAATCCCTCCCACTCGTCGTGCAGAGGTGATGGCCACATGGAACGCCGTCTTCCACGACAGGAACTTAAACAGGGCCGTATGCAAAGGCTCGAATGGTGGGCCCATGCGCCTGGTCAGCACCACTTTGAGCTCCCACGCCGGGGCTGGAGCCTCCACCGGCGGGAACGATCGGAACAGTACTTTCATACACTCCTTCACCAGGCAATGAGACCACAGGGATGACCGTCCTGCAGTTCTGGTGTCTCGGGAAATCGCTGCCAGATGTATCTTGATGGAAGCATGAGCTAGTCCAGCTTCAGCCAGCGACAGCAAGTACGGTAGCACTTGAGGGGCCGTAATCCGTAGAGGGTTAATCTTCTATGCACGGCACCAGACAGAGAACCTCTTCCACTTGTGTCTGTAGCACTTGAGAGTTGAGGACGCCCTGGCCTTTGCAAGAACCTCTCTGCAGTCTGCCGGGATATCGTACCCTCCAAACTCTAGTGCTGCAGGAGCCAGGCCTGCAAGTTCAGCGACTCGGGGTCGTGATGAAGGATGGCGCCTCCTTCTCTGGAGAGAAGATCTGCGTCCGTCGACATTTTGACTGGTGGGGACGCTGACAAGTCCAGAAGTTCCGGGATCTTCCTCGGCCACGCCGATGCGACAAGGATCATCCTGCACCGGGATCTCTTGAGCTGGTTGACGAGTCGCAGTAGCAATGGCAACGGAGGGAACGCATACAGGAACAGGCCGTCCCAGGGGAACGAGAAAGCATTGCCCATGCTCCTCGGCTAGGGAAACCTGCTGGCTGGTGATAATCCACAAGAAATTTGGCAAATACTCCCTATGACCAGTCTTGTCTTTTTATCAGCAGAAGGTTATCCCTGTTGTGATATATGGGGCAGAAAACGCCCTTGGTTGCCCTTATGAGACATGGGCTTCTCTAGAAAATAGTTTTTGGACTAAGGTACTAACACTTCCGAGAGGTGTGAAGACTTCGCGTATAAGATACGAGCTCGCCCTAATATCAATGGATGCAAGAATATGTTGGAACCTGTTGAGCCTGTACCGGAAAACCTGCACGCGTGCACAGATTCCACAATTTGATATCTTTTACAATGCCGTTCCTGGCAATTCAAAAGTGGTTCACATGTGGTCAAACAGATGCGAAGAAATCTTAAAGAAAAATGACATCAAAATTGTATGCTTCATGAAAATCCAGATGCAGGAAAACTTAAAATCTGGCGTGCAGATTGGGAGGAAACTTGTGTGGAGAGATCAGCCGCCAGTCGAATGTGCGATGTGCCACTAGAATCACGTGCCTTTAACACTCTTCAGAATTATGTGGCACTATTCCCCAATCCGCAGGCGCATAGGCTGTTTATATTGTTTCGATTAAACATGTTTAAAACCGTTGACCGGCTCCGCTCATGGAAGGGCTACGAGCACCTGTCACCTGAATGCAGGTTATGTGCGAGGGAAAACGAATCACTCAAACATTTAGTGCTATTTTGTACTAAACTAAGATCTGAGAGGACTATTCATTTGGGGCCCTGGAGTGCAAACCATCCCTCTTTATGTGCAGATGATTGGTGGAATCTGATGTTTCAGGGATCCGACTTAAAGTTAATACTTCTATTAACGCGATTGTTGGAAAAAATCTAATCTTGTTTGACATCAACAGAAGGAACACCTTCCGTAAACAGCAATATTGGGTGAAACAGTGTCCATAGACATCAGAAATGGAAATTATGGGAAATGGATGGAATGATGGTGATTGTCATAGGATAAATGTTAATATGTGTATGTATGTGTTGTTTATTTTAAAGGTTTGTAAAAACCAATAACATTTTTTAAAAAAAATTTAAAAAAAGAAAGAGTCTATCCACTTGATCCTGACGCAGTTCCCACTCGTGGCACGAGTGCAGCTCCCTGCTGAGCGAGTCGGCAATTGTGTTGTTTATCCCTGCCAGATGAAAGGGTACCGGAAACACCCCCTGGGCAACGGCCCAGTGCCACAGATACTGGGCTTCCTTGGACAGGGCTGGGGATCTTGTTCCCCCCTGCTTCCGGATGTAGAATATCATGGTGGTGTTGTCGGTGAAGATCCTCACCACCTTGCCCTTGAGGGACGTGAGAAACGACCTGAGGGCCCAGAACACTGCTCGGAGCTCCAGTATGTTGATGTGCTTAGCGCCAGAGGCCTCTCGTGTGAAGATCTCCAGTGTGAGCTCCCCACCCCTCCAGGGAGGCATCCGTCGTCACCGTCACCTGGTGTGCTGGGGTCTGAAAGTCTGTGCCCGCCGCGAGATGCGCGCGGGTGCCCCACCACCGAATTGCTTGGCGGAATACCTTGTTGAGCGAGATCTGGTCCTCGAAGTTGCCCGTCACTTGCATCCAACGGGCGTTGAGGAACTCCTGTAGAGGGCGCATCCAAAGCCAGCACATGCACACCAGGTAGACGCATGAGGACATCATCCCGACAAGGGACTTGATGGACCTCACCCTGGTCACGTCTGTGGCCAGCAGACACTGCACCTTGCCCAGGATGGCCTTCGTCCTTTCCTCCAACGGCGAGGCCAATCGTGCTACTGTATCGAGCCTGGCTCCCAGAAACAGTGCGACCTGCGACAGAGCCAGGTGGGATTTGGGGAAGTTGAGAATCCCAGGTCCGTGAGCAGCGGAAGGTCTTCACTGTGTGTTCGACGGTGAGCTCCCTTGTTCTTGCTCGGATGAGCCAATCGTCCAGGTAGGGGTAGACGTGGATCCCCTGCAGAGGAGTCGCGTCGCCACTGGCGCTAGGCACTTGGTGAATACCCTGGGCTCCGACTTCAATCCGAATGGGATGGCCTTGAACTGGTAGTGCCGTCCCTGGACCACGAACGTGAGAAACTTTTGGTGTCCTTTTAGTATGGGGATGTGAAAGTCTGCATCCTGTAAATCCAACGACAATAGGAAGTCGCCTTCCTCCAGCTGGCCCAGCACGTGCTGGAGGGTGACCATCTGGAACTTCTGTGCCTTGATGTATCCGTTTAGATGACGCAGGTCCACGATGGGACGCCAACCTCCTGGCTTCTTTCTGACGAGGAAGTATCTTGAGTATACTCCGGAGCCCTGGAGCCTCTTTGGGACGAGCTTGATGGCTCCTTTCTTGAGCATCGCCCTTACCTCCAACAGCAGTTGAGGGGTGGGGTTTTCCTTCCTGGCCATGGGAGGAATTCGGGGGCACTTCTTTAGAAATTCCAGAGTGTGTCAGTGTGCCAGGGCATCCAGCACCCAACGGTCGGTGGAGATGGACTCCCACACGCTGACGAACTTCGTCAGCCGGCTTCCCACTGAGGTGCTTCGGTGGGGGCCCCCGACGCAACGGCCGGTTCAGTCTTGCTTGGAAGCAGCCTTGCCGCCTTGGTCTCCCTGGTGATGACGGCGAGATCTACCTGACTTGCCTCTTCCCCTGTAAGTTTCTTGCGACGAAGAGCGAGCCGCCTTACGGTACGCTAGGAGCCGCCGCCAAATCCTTTGGATGCACCTTGCTTGCCTCCGGAGTTCCGAAAGGGAGGCAGCCATTTCTGCAAAACGCCCAAGGCCCGAGTCGTCTCTGTGTCGGTCTTGATGGCCTGCAGTGACTCATCCACTGTCTTTCCAAACAGATTGTTCCCGTCGAAGGGCATGTCCAAAACCTTGGCTTGCACGTCTTGGCAGAAATCCGTCGCCTTGAGCCACCCCCGTCATCTAAGGCAAACGCTGTTGCACAACTGGCGGAAACCGGTGTCGGCAATGTCCGTGGCTACCGTTATGGCGTGGTCCGACACCACCTCACCTTCCTGTAGAATCGGCAGGGCCTCTGCCCTCTTGTCGTCCGGTAGGAAGTGCAACAAGGGGGCGATCTTGTACCACAATTCCCTGTCGTAGCGGGCCACAATCGCTAGGGCGTTGGCCGCCTTAATCGTCTTTGCCGCCGCCGAGATGACTCATCGTCCCATGTCGTCCAGTTTCTTACCCTCGCCGTCCGGTGGGGAAGTTGAAGATGAAGCCGATGCCCCCCCCCCCACCGCTTTCTTCTTGGCTGCTGCTGATACGACGAATCCGGGGTCAGCTGTGCCCTAAGGCACAACGGGGCGGCGTCGGGGACCCAGTACTTCTTCTCGTACGGGTCCCTCTTGGCAGGCGTCGTGGACGGGTTCTTCAGGAGTGCAAGTTCCTCGTCCCAGATGTCATCCAGAACGGCACCGCAAGGACCGTCTTCCTCTTGGCCTCGCGCCATTGGTAGAGGAAGCCTTCTTTCCTTCTTCTCTTCGGGGCAGAGCTGAAAAAGCTTGGACGCCCTGGCAATCATGGCGTGGAAGGAGCAAATTTCGTCGGGCGGTGACGCCCGAGGAATCGGAGACGGAAGGTCAGTTCCGTCGTCACCACCGTCGTCATCCGTCCCCGTCGTGGCCGTGTCTGTTCCCGTGTCATCCCTCGGGACCGGGGAAGGTGACAATGGCTGAGAAGGCCGTGAGGGCTGAAATGGCGCTGGATGAATTCTCCTCCTCTTGTTTGGAGGGCTTCCCGACAGACCCGGTCCAGCTGGGTCGTCCGTCGGGGTTAGGGTCAGTCTCGTCCTTATCTCCGTGCATAAGGCTTGGATTGCTGTCAAAATGCCCAACGAGTTGTCCTGCGGCTCAGGCTGCGACGGGCGTGACGGGCGCGACAGTTGCTCCTCCTCCAAGGGAACCTCGTCATTGCCACCCTCGCTCTCGTCGTCCCTCTAGTCAGGATTCCTCCCGTGGGACCGGGCCTCTTCCAAATTCTCAGTCAGTTCCTCCTTGGAGGTTGTGTCCATAACGGCCACCGCCCCCACCCTCTTTTTCCACCGGGGTCTTCACGGGGGTCTTATCGATGGGCTTAAAAGAGGATTCCCTCTGTGGAGGCAGGGAAACTCTGGGCCCCGAGGTCGCCTCCACTGGGGTAGCCTCCACAGGCTTCGCCAGGGCCGCAGCGACTCCCTCAATCGAGGCCTTGGCCGGGATCAAGGCCTTCACCAACTTGGGCGCGCTTGAGGCCTTCACCTTAGGGGGAGGGTCACCGCCTCGCTCCCCTTCGGCCTGTTCCTTCGAGATCGACCGGGCCTCTCCAGAAGCTTAGTCGGGTTCTCGGATTTCCTCTTCCCCGAGCCAGAGCGTTGGCTCGTGGTTGATAGCGTCGGTGAAGGTGCGCCCTGCCTGGCAGCCGAGGAGCCCGACCGTTCGGCGCTCCCGGTGCCCACGGACTCGCGGTGCTTTTCCTTCTGTTGGGCCTTTGTTGCCAGGGTGCTCTCACAGTACTCAGAAGACCGCTCGGACTTCTTCTAACCTGCTGGGCTCTTGCCTTACAGCCAGTTGGAGAGACGGGTCTGACGATCCCTCATAGTCCGATACGACATGTTCATGCAAAACGCACAGTCCTTCTCCACGTGCGTTTTGTCCTCGTGGAGGCAGTACAGGCATTTCGAATGCTCGTCCTCCTTGAACACATTCTGTAGATTGCATCCAGTGCAGATCCTGAACAGTTTGCCGGGAGTCGAGCTCCCCTTCTCCTGGGCCATGTTCCTCTCGTCCGCGTGGTAGGCCTCAGAACACTTCTGGAATCCTCCAAGAAGCGTAACTCGATGAAAACTTCACCCTTGAGGGGCGTACAAAAATCCGAAACGGGTCCCCGTTGATCGGAAGTAGAAACGGTGGAGCTTGAGGCTCGATTAAACCGAAAAACTGAGATAAATCTCTTTGAAAAAGCGCAAAACGCAGTAAAAGGTCAAGAGCTATAGCACGAGGACTCCCAACACTTGAACGTGCGGTAAAAATCTGAGGATGGCTGCCAGGGGCGGGGCTTAGGGGGAGGGCAGTCATTGGCTGGGGGCAGTATGACCCAGAGACCAGTGATTGGTTACTACTAAGAAAGACAGATCAGAAACGAAACTGATACTGATTTTTTCGTTACCGAGGATTCCCAGCCTGACGACGGGGAATATTCATGAGCATGTGAATCCATGCCAGACCCCATGCTGGAGAACTCAGTCGTGCTTTGGGACAAAAAATAGTCGGAGGACCACGCCCTGTTCCTTTCTTTGACAGGCACCAACTCTATGGCGCCCTTCTCCAGAAGAGAGGAAACCTTTCAGGAGCAGTGGGTCTGGAACAGGAGGTGGTCTGGCCAGAGGGGGGCAGTCTGGAGGGCGTTTTAAAAAGGGAGCAGTGACCCTGAGAGACTACCTGAAGCACCCATGCGTCTAAAGTAGTGGTACACCATTCTTGTAAATAGTGTGACAGACATTCTCCTCCCAGCGTAGCATTGCAGAGGTTCTTAAAGAGGTTTTGTGGCAGGGGCAGCACTGGAAGGGACAGACGTGGAAGCAGTCTGGGTTTTACCTCCTCTAACTCTGGAAGGTTGAGAGAAGCGTCTCTCAGATGGTCCATAACTGTAGTAACAAAAGGTCCTGCCCTTTCATTGAGTTGAGAAGGCTGTCGTATTGTCGCCCCTAAGGACTTTGCCACTAGTTTAACTTCTATTGAAGTAATTGATTATTTATACATTTAAACCTTTACTTACATTATATGATATCCATTTCCTGCAGAAATTACTCTATGTCCCATACCTGATGAAGGGCTACTTCGCCCGAAACGCATAGTATATACAAGGAGCCGCACTACACACACCCATAGATCACCTTACAGGAGACCGGAGTTTTCTCAAATTATTAATATATTGTGGAAACGTTGAACACACTTTACTTATGTATACTTTGGTTGCATTTGTATAGATTTGCACAAATTACTCTGATTATTGTACTTATTTGTGAGCACCACATGCTCCCTTTGTTATTAAGTATTGCTTAAATTTATAAGTGACATTTTATGAACTTGTTTTTCTTTATTAAACGTCTTTTGATCTGTTTGTTACAAAGTTGATTTACTTCATTGCAAAAGTAACTGATTATACCAGTCAAAAGTGTGCCCTGTAGTTGTCCTCAAAATTTGGTGGACCTCTTCCTTTCACGTATATTTGGAAAGTGTACACAAAGCATTAACTGATTTGAAACATTTTTTGCCAGAGCTTTATAACGTTTGTCGCCCCAGTCAGGAGTTAAAGAAAAACAGGCGCTAGCCTTGTAGCCAACAGTCGCAGCATGTAAGACCAGACTATGGGTGTCTGGTAAGAAATTCTGGATCAGACAAGGCTGGTCTGCTTTTCTTAGCAAAATCCTTGTGGATTGCTGGTCAGAACAGGGAGACTTGCATAGCTCCAATGAAGGGATTTTTGACAGGTCACATTGCGTCATTTCTGAAACTCGACAGGTTGTCGACGGAGACCCATAGGCTCAAACACGAAGAGAACTGTGTCATCATCCACGTCCAGAATGTCCCGGAAAGAGGACATAAAATCCCTTCTCGACTTTGGTGCAAACCTAGTCAAGGGATCCTCCGACCATCAGCGTCTAATGGATCTTTGATGTCGATGTATTAGAGATTGAAACTGATGGGGACCGACAGAGCATCGAAGAACGTGTCTGCCCCTGAAGCGGTCGGTCTCATCAACAAACCCCGAATGGAGGATTTCACCGCTCTGGGGCTCTTAGGCGCCTGAGGTTTCTAGTGCACTGAGTCCCTGCCGGTTTTTACAGAGGTGGTCTTTTTCCTGGAGGAAGAGAGTACAGGCGGTCACGCCTTCTCACAGATCTGCATCATTTTGACTAGGAATTCTTCACACTTCTCTACCGAGGTGGATTTAGAGGGGAATCATACCCGTCTTTCAGGAGATTAGTCAGTTGACGAACGCCTCCTCCTTTTCTGCGATGAGGAAGATATGAATGCTGGGAGCCGCTCCTCCAATGAGCCCTCTTACAGTGTTTTTTCGTCGTTTACTGTCATTCTCACAAGTGTCTTCGGCTGTTTTCTTTGGGTCTGTGTTTCAACAGTGTTGTACTTCATGACTTAAAAGCCAAACAACCCAGGGACAATTTAGAGGCTCTCGCCTTTAAGGCCTTCGGCGTCATGGCTTGTCATAAGCCGCAATCGACAGACACATGGTTGTTACCGAGAGGCCACAGACAAATTTTGTGGGGGCCAGTAAGTAACATTTTAGCACCGCAATCACGGAACTAGTTGAAAACCGAAGGTTATGATGTCGACATAGTCGATGAAATTTCCAAAATCTAAAGATTTTCTATGAAAGGAAAAATCAGTCAAGAGATTTTCTGAAGTGATGTTCCAGAGTAGCGTGCTGCGAAAAAGGAACTGAGGTCACAGGGCAGCGAGCGTGCTATTTGTACCGGCATCAACGTCACATCTGGTCACAAAGACGATGACGAGATGGACATTGATGCCAGAGTGCATGGCTCCCCATGCTGGGAAAAGGTTTTAGAGAGCTGCAAAGCCAGGGAATATATATATCTAAAATAAGGAATCCGTGGGAGGGCACAATCGATTAGAAGCTTTTATTTTGTGGGATTCTAGAGGCATCTTTTTGGGGCCCCCTTAACTTTTTGTTTTCTTCCCCTTGTGCTTTTGGATCATTGACACTTTTCTGTAAGTCAAAGGGACTTCTCCCAAAGTCCCCCTGCCATTACAACCCTTTTTCACTTACTTAAGACTGAGGGTGATTCTATCACCCTATGCAGGGTTATACTGTAGTTTTGGCTTCACCAGCAGTGCAAACATTTTACCGCATTGGTAGCCCAATGTATGATTTTTGGCAGCCACTGGGGTAGCAATGGGTTTAAATCCTGTTCTGGCCTGTTCTGTTTGGGAGCCCACAGTGGCAGCTTCCATATTGGTCCCAACTGCTTGAGGTCAGTATAGACCCCTGCACTCCATCTCTTCCTTTGGGGGTATCTTTGGTCAAGTGGCAGTTCCACTGACCAACTAGAATGGTTGGTCATTTGATCCTTGGCCCTCAGCCTCCTTTAGTGATCGGCTGGCTGTTCTTTGGCCAGCCGTTTTCTGAACTGGTATAGAGGCTCTGCACGGCCCCTGATTCACTCTCTTGCTGCTTTTCTTCTGGAACTTTGAGGTAGCAGAGGAGTTTTCCTCATAATTTTGGGTGTTTTCAAAGCCCTCAATCGGCAGAACATGCCGAGTGCAGTGCCTTGGGCATCTCCGGTTTGGATTTCTGCCTCTAGAAGTCCAATTCGGCTTCACAAAGACTCCTGTTGACTTCCCACATCTGCTGGAAACGCTTTCTGGGCCACTTACCACTGAACCAACCCCCCACCCCTGCGCTTTCCATCGGGCTCTTCCACTTGGCTGTGGATGGCTGCTGGGTCCAGAGGGGACACCACTAATTCTTCAGCTTAGGATCTCAAAGTGCCTCCAGCCGTTGTCATCCAACCAAGCCACCTGGGGCCGTTTTCACTGGGTGCCACGCCTTTCCAGAGTCTTCCCAGATGAAATCTCTGATGCAGGCATGAAGGTCGACACCTTGAGAAGGTCAATTGTTTCCTTTCCAGGTTTGTCTTGGGATGTTGCTGGCTCAGGGTGCACGCCTCAGTGCATTGGATCCCGTAAATCGCACATAGAGGATAAGCCCTGTACTTAGGTTTGTTTCTTGCTGCTGGAGAAATGTTCACAGAAACTGCCGATATGAGCACCTAACTTTGGGTCTTGGGGTGGGCAATTATTTTTGATACTTACCCCTAGGGCCCCCTCCGGTCCGGAGTCGAGAATCTTTGAAGGAGTCTTTACTGCATTTCCCATAGACCTCTATTGGGGTTATTCCTGTTCTGCCGCTTCTTCCTCTGGGGCTTAAGGTTCATCTATCAACCACTGGAACACTTCTTTGGGGCCTCTTCTGGCGTTCCCTGAGGAAGCTTGCAATGGAATCCGCTCCTGCAGAGAAGAAATGACTTACCTTCACCAAAGTGGATGGACCATGGACTTAACTTCCAATATTTCTCATAAATCTTTCAACCTGTTCTTGAACTCTCCAAAAATTGATTCTGGGGTACTAACCTGACACTAGACATTTCACCTGCATCCACAAGGGGTCCACTGAGTTATGGACCAAGAATTATAATTGTAGTTATTACTTGTGAGTTTTAAACCATTTTTTAAGTCATATTCTGCATTTCTCCGATGGTAAATGTATGTTTAAAACTATCTAATTTCGGTGCCACTAAATATTTTTCCCTGAAATAAATGACTAAGGTAACTGTTTCTAAAATGTCTTATTAATTCTTAGAAGCCTTTGGGTGTGCTTTGAAATGCTTTCCAACCCTCTATGGCTTTGGTGAACTGTGCAGTTGGAATATTCTCAGTATCATGTTCTATGGGGTTCAAATTAATATGGAGTATTGCTGTATGCCTTAGAGAATTTTTGACCATTTACTTCCCTTTTTCTCCCACACAGGTGAGCCGTACACAGGTGAGCCGACCCATAGGTGCATTACCCGTTAGTTGGATTGAGTAGGTCCCCTTGTTCAGCCCACCTATGTTAATGTATGTCTGATACCTATCTGTGGTAGTGGGTCGACATATAGACAGCGGAGGGTGGGGGTGTTAGGAGAGTCCTTTCAAGACATTACTTTTTTTATTATATGTTCTTTTTATCACTGTGTATTATACATTAATTACCTAATTGTGACCTGATAGATTTCTGTGAGAGACTTGAAGTATATATTTGTTCAGTTTATCAGTGTAGTGTATTGCATGGAGTGTGTGGACCAAATGTACCTTTGTGTCACCCTAATATACCTACCTCAGAGGTGGGACTTGTCGCTCTGCCCACGTTACCTACACTTTAAGAAATGTTTGGCTTCCCTTTCAAGTGTGTTATAGCCCATTAAGGTCAGTGGTTGTAGTGCCCTCCAAAGAGTGGTACAAAAACTGCACCAGAAGTAAGTTCTCACACCCTGGAAACACACATTCACTTAAATAAAAATAAAAAAAGATACTAATTGTTAAGAGCTAGGATAGAAGCCAGTTTGTACGGAAGAAAGAAAAGAGGCAAAGGAGAAAGATTGGAAAGAGAAGAAAACTAACAGGATCACATGACATGAGATGAGATCACATGACATGGGGCCTCATTGTAAGTTTGGCAGTAATTCACTGGTAATTCCACTGAATAACTGCCAAAAACAGTTACTGCAACCATCACTTGGTCTTGTGGATTTACAAAGGGATTACAAGTGGTGGTAGGGCAGTGATAAACCCCATGTTACAAGTCCATAGGATTCCATGAGGTTTTTGGCGGAATTACCCCGAGCTGCATTTCTGCTCAGGTAAATCTGCCGATTTATGGCTTTAAAGTGGAGGATTTACCTCCAGCTTCATACTGGAGGTAAATCCTCCACTTTAAAGCCGAACTCAGGATTTAGTGGAGTTACAAGCATGGCAGTAATTCTGTTACCGACAAAGAAAGTGGCATTTACTAAATTAGCACCACTTTTTTACTGCTGCACCAAACTTGTAATGAGGCTCAAAGAATTTAAAAGAAGGTCAGAACAATGAATCAAGAAATGGGTAAAACTGGTGCAAGGAAAATGAGCAAAGTGAGAGGAAAAAAAGAATGAGGAAAAAGTAATGAAAAGGGAACATAGGCAGGGGAGAAACAGAAAAGATATGCATAAGAAGGATGGATGAAACTGAAAAGAATTGCCACATGAACATTGAGAGAGAAGACATTCTGGCTTACCTCATTATGTACGTAGGACTCACAGCTGTAGCACCAGACAGACAGGTCAGAGTAACTCAGCACCACCATGTGCCCAGATGACAAGCCATGCATCAACATATGCTCGTTAATATACCGCCCGCAGTAAACCTGTGAGGGTTGAGAGTAAGGAATGACGTTAATCTCAAAAAAGATTAAGCAAACTTCTTTTCTACGTCAATCAAACTCACTTTTATCTGAATGTAAATACACCCATGGACCCTCTAATGTGGAGGTGGATGGCCTTAGGCAGGCTGAAGCTGAAAAGCTCAAAATCTCAAACCTTTAGGTCTCATAAGCTACCTTCTTGTCCTAGTTAACATTATTGCGCACACCTTCAAGTTTGTAAAGATGGTCTGCAAACTACGAGTACTGACACACTGACTTAAGCATGAACAAAAGACCTCTACCCATCTCTGTTTCTAAAACACTTCATTGGCCTGTATCTAGGCCACAGTAAAGTATAAAGTATTTTGTCCAGCTTGCCAAGAACTGTCATGGAAGTTTCCCCGTTTATCTAAAAGAACAAAATAGCCCCTACAAAGAACACATTATCTTATTTGAGATTCTGAGACTGTCCTTGCTCTCTTACTTCTTCAGATAGACTAGCCAAGACAGCAGGCAGGCCATAAAAAATATATAAGAGTTATCTCTCAAGGAATTAAAATGGGGTGTTGCGACCAGCAGAGCCTGGCATTTTGGGGGTTGGCTGCCTTTCACTTTCCCTGCAAAGTCATCACTTGGGCCCCTTCCTGCACTGTACCTCTGGAGTGATATGTTGCTGCGGTAAGGAATCACTCGTTCTTGAACTCTTTGGGGTTCTCTGAATGGTGATGTAGTAACTGAGCTTCCGAACACAGCAGGGAAACTGGTCTGGCACCGACATCTGCAATGAGTAGGATACAAGATGGAGGAGATTGAGGCTGTAAATCCGGATCTGTGGGCCAAGCAGTGAGAGACCTCTCAATTTCAAGCCGGGACAGGTGTAAGAGCTCCGGACTGGCCAGCTTGGACTTTTCTATCGGCCAAATTACTTGCACAAATGTTCCTGTGTAAAGCAACAGAAAAACCTGCAAAGTGGAGCAGGCGCTGACTTTTTCCTTCTGGGGGCCTTGTGGTCTCCCAGAGGTGATCGTGCCACTCTTAGTGGTCTCTCCGCACTGAGATGAACTTGTGGATGAGGGAAACAAAATAAAAAAGAAAGGGGAGATATCTTTGCCCCACACACTAAGACTGAGTATTGCTTCTGGAAGTGAGACAACCTCTTCACTAGACCCTGAAATGGAGACAAGTTAGAGGGGGCATCCGTTTAATTTCCAGTCACAATCAAAGTGGCCCATCAGTCTAAAGAAGAAATTACCTCTCGGTAATGTTAATTCTGATGGATGCTCCCCCCACGGATTCCTCATCTATGATAATCCTATCCACAGTGCAGCCATTCTTCTGAAACATTTCTGCCTCCAAAGAGTGCAGTGCACTCCACGTCGGCTCCTTCCAAAGCATGTACGAGCAAACCAGACATGACATCGTGGCCAGTATGTATTGAGGCACTGCACACTGTGACCTCAGTTCCACCCTTTTCCCATAGCACTCTAACGCTGAGAGACCACAGAACCAATGGCGTACTGGCTATCTGCCAAGAGGGGCAAGTTAACAGGGCGATGAGGAATCTGTGAGAGGAACATCCATCAGGAGGAGAAATTAGTTACCATAATGTTTTTTCTATGGATTCTTCTCCCGCAGATTCCTCATCAGATAGATATCAATTCCAGCCTCAGCTGCTTGGAAAACCCTTTGACAAGGGGCATAGTACACTTCGACTCCGCCATCGATCCGTCCTGACTCGATACAACAGTCGTCGGCTCTGGACGCAATGGTCGTCGTACATCACTATGCCCATGTACCTCATTTCCCCACCTCCCCCGACCCCAAGCTCAAACACTGCAGAGGAAGACTAAACGATCTGGCTACAACAGTTGTAACTGATAGGAAAAAAGAAAACCATAACCGTTTATTTTTTGTGAGGAACAGCATTGCAGAAAGAATGCAGCACCCAACAAGAAAGTGGACTATAGCCCTCAAAACAAGAGTCCACCTCTTCCTCCCAGCAGAGAAGTAGCCATTGACTGCAGGCACTTTCCTAGCAGGATTGCATTACGGTAAGTAATTTCTCCTTTAATGGATTGCCTTTCTCACGCAGATTCCCCATCAGATGGACTCCCCAAGCAGTATCTGTGACAGGATGTAAGTTTCTTAAAGGAGGACATTTTGCATATCTGTTCTCCCAAATCGAGCGTCAGCTCCAAGCGCTACATCCAGGCAGTAGGGTTTGGTAAAGCTATGCAGTGAGGACCAGGTTGCCGCCTGGCAAATGTCCCTCACCGGTACTCCCCTTTGCAAGCCCGTATAGGCAGCCACCCCTCTATTTTAGCGGGCTCTGGAGCCTGGAGGTAGTTCCCTTCCTGCATTGTGATAGCATCCAGAAACACAAATCGTGATCCACAGCAAGATGGTCTGCTTCGAAAACAGCCAAACCTTTTTTAGCCATGGAGAATGCTACAAACAGCTGGTCGACCTTCCTCAACTCTGCCGTCCTGGCAACATAGAAACTAAGAGCCCTTCTCGGGTCTAGCCTATGGAACCACTCCTTTTCCTTGGAAGGGTGCTTTGGCGGGTAGAAAACAGGAATGTCAATGGCCTGGGACAGGTGAAATTCTGATACCACTTTGTGCAAGAACCCTGGTCGTACTTTCAGGGTAACTTTCTCCCTAAAAAAACAAAGAAAAGGCAGCTTGCATGACAAGGCCTGCCGCTCACTGACCTGTCTGGCTGACGTGATGGCGACTAAGAATGTGGTCTTCAAGGTGAGTAAGCCTATGGAGCTTAAAGGGAGCACCATAAGGAAGGTGAGAACCAAATTACGGTCCCAGTCTGAAACAAGAAAAAAGGGACAGGTGGAAACCTATTCACAAGGCCCTTCAGGAATTGGGCCATAATCGGGACAGCAAAGAAAGAGCCTTGAACCGCAGACCTTTAGAACACAGACCAAGCCGCCAAGTATCCTTTGATACTTTGACGGTAGTGACCGGACTGCCTGACGAGGCCAATGACAGAAGGAACACCATCAATGTAGTGGTGGGGTAAGAGATAGGTTCAATCGCACATTCCTGCAGAGAACATCATCCCACCCAAAATAATACTGGATAACATTGACATATTCGCCCCCACCTTGACAAAAATCATAAACGCCTCATTCAGAGACCAGAAAGTGCCTGATGCCATCAAAAAGGTTACCGTAACCCCCTTGGTAAAAAAACCCAATCTGGACCAGAGAGACCCAAACAACCTCAGACCCATAACTAATTGCAACTTCATTCTCAAAATCATGGACAAAATTGCCACCATGCAACTCCAGACATACGTGGAGGAGTCAAACGCCCTCCACCCACAACAATCTGGCTTTCGACCCGCCCACAGCACCGAGACAGCCATGTTAGATCTCCAGACCAAAATGCTCGGCATTATGGACAAGGGTAAGACAGGCCTTCTTATTTTACTCGACCTTAGTGCCGCTTTTGACCTCCTGGACCACAACCTACTCCAGGTTGCTCTGAAAAAGTTCACCAATTGTTCGGATGAAGCCACCAGCTGGATAATGTCTTTCTTAAAAAATAGAATATCCAGGGTGCACTGGGGGGACAAGTTCTCACTGGAAAAAGAAATCCTCTGTGGAGTCCCCCAAGGGGCAAGCTTGTCACCACTGCTGTTTAACATCTACTTGAGGTACTTATGCCTAGTTCTTGACCATATCAACACCTACTTCACTAACTACGCTGATGATACGCAGCTGGTATTTGAACTAAGTGGCGATTATCAAAAGGACAGTGAGCAACTCAACATGATTTATAGTTATGTAGAGCAATGGATGGACTCCAACTGGATGTGCCTTAATGGGGAAAAAACGGAGCTCATGATTTTTGGCTCATTACACGCCCGAGCTAAGCTACCCACATCCTACGCATCCTTTCAGATCAAAGACACACCCATTCCGGTATTAGGCAAGGTCAAAACCCTCGGTATGCTGCTTGAAGCATCCTTAGGGGCAGAGGCCCAAGCACTATACGTTAAGAAAAACTGTGCCTACCACCTCCGTCTAATAAATGCCATCAGACCCTTCATATCAGAAGATAATTGCGCGACCATAGCTAGAGCCACCATCTTGTCACGACTCGACTATGGCAATGCCCTACTTCTGGGGGCCTCCAAACGGTGCCTACAAAGCTACCAAGTTATACAGAACAACGCAGTAAGAACCGTCAAACTTAAATCTAGGACAGAGCATATCAGCAACTCCAGAAGGGAGCTACACTGGCTTAAAATTGAAGATAGGGTGCACTTTAAGACCCTAACTATCGTCCATAAATGCATTCACGGAAAAGCACCAACATACCTAAAAACGAGGATCAGTTCATACGTCCCAAACAGAACTCTGAGATCATCCCTACTCGGCAAAATTGCTATAGCCCCACATAAACTTAAAAGTGGCCTAGGCAGAGCCTTTCCAACCCTTGCTGCCAACCTTTGGAACAATCTCCCGGACCACCTAAGATTAGAGCCTAACTACATCCGTTTCCGCAAATCTCTAAAAACCCACATCTTCAAATAATACTCCACATGTTCAAACCTCAGCCGGAGTAATCCTTGTATTTCCTTCCCGTCTTCATATGTCCGTCTCACTGTCAGTCTGTCTATCGTGTTCCTATCTCTGCGCCCCGAGGCTCGCGAGCTACCGGCGCACTACAAATATTAAATAAATAAAATAAATAAATAAATAAAATTCCGTGCACCCCACCTCAAATCTTCTCCACCTGCACACATACAGCAATCTTGTTGATGGTCTGCGTGTAGTCAGCAGCACCTCAAGTACTTCCTCCAAGAGGTCCCACTCACCAAACCGCATCCTGTCACGAGCCATGCATGTAGGTTGAGGGATTCCGGATTCGGGTGGAGCACCCAACCTTCCGACTGAGATAGAAGATACGGCCGACGAGGCAACTGGAGAGGTGGGCAGATGGCCAAGTCCAGAAGCTCAGAGGATGATGTTCTCCTTGAACAATCCGGGCAATCAAGATCAGGGTTGCTCGAAACCTCCTGAGAACCCATAGAATTATGGGAATCGGAGGGAAGGCGTAGTGGAGATCGAAGATCCACTCCACTAGAAACGCATCTCCTAGCGCGCCCTTCGCTGGGAATTGCCTCAGGGAAAACTGTCTGCACTTCCTTTTGGACTCTTCTAGGTCTTCCCTGCACACTTCCCACTCATGCAAGACCGTACTCTGCCTGCTCAGAGCATCCACCAATCTGTTCTCCATCCCTGCCAGATGTACTGCTGAGACCAAGATTTGATTGTTCAAAGGCCAAAAAACCAGCTGTATTGCCTTTCTGCAAAGGGGAAGGGAGCGCACGCTCCCCTGCTTGTTCAGATAGTGCATGGCCACCATATTGTCTGTCAGGATCAGGACATGCTTCCCTTTTAGAGAGAGCGCAAACGCCTTCAGGGCCAACCTGATGGCTTGAAGCTCCAGCCTGTTGATGTGCCATTGGTCCTCCATCGCTGACCAAAGACTGCTCACCTGCAAATCCTCGCAATGAGCGCCCCAATCTTTCAAGGATGCATCAGTGACTACCCTAGCCTGGGGCACCGGAGGCCAGAAAGGTTCCCCCCGCCAATACGCTGTTGCTGCTGGCCCCCCAAGAAGATCATTGGCCACCGACCTAGACACTTTGAGAATGTCCTTTAAAGTGACAAAATACTGGGATCACTGTCCCTGCAGGAGCCATTGCAGAGACCGCATATGCAATCTGGCCTATGGCACCAGAAAAATGTAGGAGGCCATGAGACCTAAGAGGCAGTGGAAGGAGGCCGCTGGCAAGGTGTTGTTGCCCTCAAACAGCTGGACCATCTGTCTTTTTTTTTATATAACCTTTATTTATAATTGCACACAGTTAGGGCATACATACATTGTTAAGAATTCAAAACATTACATCACACGTGTTTACATTCCGTGTCAATCTAGGTCTTCGGCTTCTGCTTTGTCTGACAGGTATTGTTTGTATCTGGCCCATATATTTCTGGGTCTGGAAGTGGGTTGTACTGAGTCTATATACAGTTCTTCGGTATCATTTGTCCATATCATGTCCCTTTCCCAATCCGCCTTCATGGGCGGTGTATTGCTTTTCCACTTCAGCAGTATCTTAGCTCAGTAAACTCAGGTTCAGGAGTTTCCGCCACATTGGGTTCATCTTACCCACAGCCCCCAGGAGACACAACTGCGGTGACCACTCAATGGGCTGATCCGCCATTTCGTCTAGCGCTGTACAGATCTCTGCCCAGTATTCTTTTAATTTTATACATGTCCAGAGCACGTGGAAAATGTCTGTTTCTTCCGATTGACATCTCGGGCATATATTCACTGCTGTGGGGTAGATGCATTTGAGCCTAGCAGGGGTGTAATGTGTCCTATGGACTATCTTATAGTGTATAAGTTTGTACCTGGCATTACATGATATGTGTTTGGTCAATGTGCACATCTGCAGCCATTGGTGGTCCTCTATTTGATGCCCCAGGTCTTGTTCCGATTTAACTCTGGCATTATGTTCTTCTGTTGGGCGAGTTTGAGCAATAGTCTTATACAGTGTGGATGCTGTGATTTTCCCTGCACCTTCAGTGAACATGTATCCCAATCCTAGGTTTATCACTGGTTCTTCTGGAACAGCTGGCCATACGTTTCTAATTGATGCTTTTATGCGCATATATTGCAGTTTGTGTTTGGGAGCGTCTCCTACTATTTCTTTAAGGTCCTCCCAGGTCACAAAAGGTTTGTCTGGGAACATTTGACCCCATTGAACGATATCCCTGGTGGCCCAATGTGTAGCGGCGTCCTTGTCTAAAGTAGGTGGTATATGGGGGTCGCCCCAGATCGGCATGCTCGGGTGGTACAACTTATCTGTGCCGTAAATGGTTGTAATTCTGGCCCAGGCTGCAGCCGTCACCTGTGCAGGGTCGATGGAATTATGATGTTTGGGGCGTGACCTCGTCATATTGTGAAGCAGTGTGGTAGGTTCCGGTCTGTGATGTTGATGTGGTGTACCCTTAGGGTTGAGGAAGTTAGTAGCCCACTTGGCAGCGTAGTGCGCTTGCACTGCTAAATAGTAGAGTTCAAAAGCAGGTGCCGCTAGGCCTCCTTGTGGGTATGGGCCTGCTAATGTCCTCCAACTCAATCTGGAATGTCCCCCCATGTGAATGTAACGCAGGCACTTTTTTATTTTGATGAACAGCGCTTGACCAGGCCACACCGGAACTGTATTGAATAGGTAGAAGAGGTTTGGAAGAATTATTTTAATAAGGACGATTCTCCCCATCATTTAAATAGGTAGGGCATTCCAACGTGCCATTTTCGCGCACAATGCGTCGGCCAAGATGTTGTAATTTAGAGCACGGGATAATTGGGCAGTCCTAGCCACGTATGTTCCTATATAATGAATATCTATAGGGCTCCAAATAAGTCTGTGAAGTTCGTGGGGTGCTACCGTTGTTTATGTGAGTGGGAAAATTTCAGATTTGTTAGCATTGAGTCTTAAACTGGAGAAGTCGCCGAACTTCTTGACTTCCGCCAGGACTCTGCCAAGCGTGTAATCTGGGTTCTTTAGGTACAACAAAATATAATCTGCATATAATGTGATAATTTCCAGTTCACCTTCTAGCCATGGGCCATATGTACTATAACGGGTCCTAAGTATGTCCGCTAGGGGCTCTATCACCAATGCGAATAGTAGCGGGGACAATGGGCAGCGTTGTCGGGTGCCTCCCAGGAGTTACAGTGAGTCTGATAAGGAGCCATTAATACTTATCTTGGCATAGGGGCGTGTGTATAGTCTTTTGATCCATTTGATGAATTTAGACCAAACCCGTAGTTCTGTAGTACTCTAAATAGTAAGGGCCAGTACACGGTATCCATTGCTTTCTGCATGTCTAGAGACACTGCCACCGCTTGAGTTTCTTTGGGTATTGTTGCCAGGATCTTGTGGCACCGTCTGATATTTGTTGCCATTACCTACCTGCTACGAAGCCTGCCTGGTCTTCATGGACCATGTAGGGCATCAGTGGGGTTAGCCGGGCTCCAATATTTTGGCGAAGATTTTCACGTCAGTGTTTATTAGTGATAGCGGTCTGTAGGAACAGCATTCATCCGGGGGTTTCCCGGATTTAAGTAACAGCGTGATGACTGCTTCTCTGGTGGTTTCGGGTAGTTCCCCTTTTTCTAGGGCCTCTGTCCATACTGCGTGCAGCTTGGGTACAAGAAGCAAACTGAATTATTTATAGAATTCTGCTCCCAGGCCGTCTGTGCCTGGCGCTTTCCCATTGGGTAGTACTTTTATAGCTTCTGATATCTCGGCCTCAGTGATTGGGTTTTCAAAGGATTCCCTAGTGGCGTCAGCTATTAGTGTAGTTGATATGCTGGTGAGATATTGATCTATTTCCTCATCAGTGGCGCTACTTTGGGGGGAGTATAGCTGCTTGTAAAACTCATAGAATGCCCCACTAACCTCTGTACTGTCTGTGGTCCCTTTGCCGTTTGACAATTTTATGCATGGGATAGCAATCGGGCCTCGTTCGCCTCGCACCGCCCTGGCAAGTAGTCTCCCCGGGCGCTCGCTCTCCCCGTACCGTCGCACTGCTGCGGGTTTATCAAAGTAGAGGATTTCCCGATCTGCTGCTTCTTTAAATTCGTCTAGTTTAGTTTTAATCTCCAGCCGTAGGTGTGGGGACGGGGCTTGTGCATACTGGGATTGTCTATTAGCAATTTCTGTTTCTTGGCGTGCTAAGTTTCTACGTATGTCTTTGAGGACTCAGAATTCAGTGGACATCGCATTGCCTCTAATGCAGACTTTAAATGCTTGCCATAGTATTGCTTGGCTGGAAACAGAGCCCTCATTTATGTCAAAGTATTCATGTATGTGCTGAGCTAATGCCGTCTTGTAAACCATAGCTTGGAGGGCAGCTGATTTAAATCTCCATGGTGGCCTGCTTATTTTTATTTCAGGGCTTCTTATCGTCAGCTGTATTGGTGAGTGGACCGAGTATGTCCTGGGCTAGACATGAGCATCAGTGACCCAGTTTAATGCATCACTGGTGACTAGCCATATATCTATTCTGGAGTGCATATCATGCACAGTGGAGTAGTACGTGTATTCTCTTTTGGTGGGATTCAATGAGCGCCATGCGTCTCTTAGATTTAAGTCAGCCATGTGCGTGAGTATTATTTGGGCGGACTTGGAAAGCGCTCTCGGTTGGTTCGACGTGCGGTCTAGGTGCACGTCCAAAATGGTGTTGGAGTTACCGCCACATATCAGATGGGCCGTGGGGAATTTTTCAAGTTTTCCAAATATAGAGGAATAGAAGCCTGGGTCATTTATATTCAGGCCGTATATATTCAGCAGTACCACCTCCTTGTCGTGAAGGGTGCCATGGACCAGCACATATCTTCCCCCAGGGTCACACTCTGAGTTGAGACAAGTGAATGGCAGAGTTTTATGTACAAGGGTCGCTGTCCCCCTTGTCTGACTGGAGTATGTCGTGTAATATTGATGTGTTTCCCAGCTCGGGGTGAGCTGCCCTGTTTGTTGGTGTCCTATATGTGTTTCATGCAGGAAAACTATCTTGGGGCCCAGTCTGTTAATGTACGCTAATATTTTCCTTTTCTTGATCTGGGTTCCCAGCCCACGAACATTCCAGCTCAGTATTTTAATACCCCCGATACCTGCATTAGCCATCGTCTCGGATGTGGATGTAATTGTGTTTATATGTTCCATTTTTGCTATGGGATTTTCCGTGATGGTCCACATCATCTGTGTGCTTTTTGTTATATTACCCTTCTCTCTAAAACTATATCCCAACAAACATGCCCCATATCCCTCCCCCTCCCTCATAGTTCCCCGAACTTCAACTATGCCCGCATGCCCTTCCCCACCCATTAACTTATAATGCACCTGCTACAGGGGGTCTTGTAGGGACATCCTGGGCCACCTATGTTTATGTTATCTTTTATTTTCCAGTGTGGCTAGTTCTGTATGCTGTTGCTCTTTCACATGTGAACCTTAAAGGGGGAATCTCATCATTACACTTGTAAACCGGGGCCTCCCGTAGGGAGGCCTCCGTTTTCATTTCATAGTTTGTTATCTTTGTGTATTCGCCGTTATGAAGTCCCCTCTTCTCAGGAGTCCTGTTCAGTTCCAGGAGGGGGAGTTGGTATTGGAATGTGAGTTTCCACGAAGTTTGCCACCTCCTCAGGAGACGTGAAGAAGAAGGTTTTGTTCTGATGTTGTATCTTTAGCCTGGCCGGGTATAGCATGGCATAGGGAACATGTTGCTCGTGTAGTAATTTTTTTACCCCAGTGAAGAGACGTCTTTCTTGTTGCACCGCCAGTGTGAAGTCTGTGAAAATGCATATAGCATTGGCTTCCCATTTCAGTTCTCGTTTTTCTCTGGCAGTTTTCAACACCAAGTCTCTGTCCCTTTAGTTCATCATGCGTGCTACGATGGGCCTCCGGTATGCTCCGGGCTTAGGTTTTGGTGCAAGGGATCTGTGTGCACGCTCCACAATGAACATGGCTGACCATTCGGGATCTCCTAGAAGATTGCGCAGAAGATTTTCCACCACTTGCTCCATGGGTCCTTTCAGGGCTTCTTCTGGCATGCCGATTATACAGATGTTGTTCCGTCGTGGCCTGGCTTCTAAATCCTCGCACTTGGTTTTTATCGTTCCCAATTCTATTGGCATTGTTGACACTGTGGATTTTAATGCCTCCAACGCATCCTCTGTGCCAGTAATTTGTGTTTCGGCTTCTGTGATTCTTGTTGTCGTCTTGTCGAGTTGCGTCTTAATGGAGGCGACATTGGCTGTTATCCCGTCTAGTTTTTCCTTAAGGGTGGAGATTCCTTGTTGCATGGCCAGGAAGACCGCCTGTGGGTCCATCATTGGGGCAGGTGTGTCTGGTTGAGTTTGCGATGGTGTTTCTTTGGACATCGTGGTTTCTATCTCTTTTCTCGTCATTGTTGTGTATTTTTCTATGGCTCCTTTCCCTTTCTTGGGTTCGAAGCCCTTGGGCATCGTATTTATCCCTTCCGGGGTTAGTTTCTGCTGGTATTTGCGTTGGATGGTTCTGTGCGTTTCACCAGGGTTGCGGTGTTCACTTCGGATCTTGTAGCTTGTAATGGAGATGGGCCTTGCCCGCCCGACATGACTGCTCGTATGAGTTTCGCTGTGTAGACTTATAGTGTTGTCCACCGCCTCCGTCCGATGTTTCCCAGCGGTTTTATTAATGCCTCAGTTGCATTGTGGGCAGTGGGTAGATGGTTTGTGGGTCTCGTGGAGAGTTGTGGCTTGCGTGTGCCCCGTGTATTCTCCGCCCAGGATTCACCAGGTATCGCAAGTCGAGTTTGATGGTAGCATGGGGGGATTAGTGCACTGAGGTCAGAGCAATGGTGGATTGTGCGCGGGCCTGCTTCTTCCCTACACCGTGATCTGTCCTGAAAATATAACTAGTCACGGCTGAATATAATGTCCGAAAAATTAAGTTGACACAGAGGGGGCATTGTGTTTTCCTTGTTGTGTACACTGCTTTATGTTGTTCAGTGTTGGAGCCTCCCAGGTCAGCACCTTCGATGTAGGAGACCCGCGCCTTAAAGCGCCCCCTCGCACCGTTGTTGTAGCCTGTCCTGTAGGTGTTTCTTGGTGCCCCTGGCTATGACTGTCTTGAAGTGGGGCAGCCCTGTGGGAGGGCTTCAGTGTCTCACTGCTGTAGTCCGGGTCAGCAGAAGCTGGTCTGATTTGTCTCAGTCACAACACTGGATGGGCTTTTTCTACCTGGTATGGTTTGGGGTAGAGCAGATGTCAGGTTCGAGTATGCCTTGTCTCTGGGATGTGGAGGGTCTCTCTGTTTTGTGGACTCCGAGCACTGAGTTGCCCGCAGTGTGGCTGGGTTCACGGATGAGAGTATCAGGCTGCTGCAATTGTTGTGATGTTGAGCATTTATGCTGTTATCTCGCTATTGTCCTGCAACGGTGCCTGGATTCCTGGTCATGGGGCCTGAAATGTGAGCCGCGGGCAAAGGGGGCCTTTTCGTTGGTGGTGCCGCAGCTGTGAAATGTTATCGGGCGCGGGCCAAGTGCAGTCTCCCGCCCGCGGTGTAGTGCAATGTCCGGGCTTCGCAATATTCCTCCTTCGAACCCCCTTACTGCGGTGGGGAAGGGGGCGGCCCGCCGGGGTTGGGGGGGGCCGCGGGATTAGCTGAGATGTGTGTACCCCCTCCTCCTTACCATTCCCCTCGCAGGTCTTCCGGTCTACGGCTGCGCGGTCACCCCCACCGGGATGGGTATGTGTTCTGGGTCAGCAGGCGCTCAACGGAGACAGGAGAGCCTGCGACCTTCAGTACGTTGGCAGGCACCTCTGCACGGCCCTCCGATTCTCGATTCGTCGCCGTGCTGGGCTCCTCTTGTTCCGCGCTGTGTGCTGGGAAGGTTCTTCCGTTAGCCGCGTGGGATCTTCAACTCGGTGTATCTCTGGATTCCTGCAGTCGCTCAGGGCCAAACTTTGTGAGGTTGTCCTAGTGAACTGGCTAGTCACATTTGGCAAATTTCGAGGAAACCTGCCCGTCTGGATACTTATGTTGACATTGCAGCCCAGGATGCCTGCAGAGCTCACACAGGAGCATCCATATCTCCTCGTGTGCAACAGCGCCCCCCCAGCTGGACCATCTGTCTGACACTGGGAACCCTCTCCTCAGTGGGGGGGGGGTCCTTCCCCATCAGAGTACCCAAGACTGCTCTGATAAATTGGAGCCTCTGTGCTGGTGTTGTGTGGGACTTCTGCAAGTTCAGGGAGAAGCCCAGCCTGTGGCGTAGTGGGGCAGGTGACCTCGAGATGGGACAACACTTGCTCCGTCGACCCCCCCTCAAATTAGCCAGTCGTCCAGGTATGGGACCACATGGACGCCAGACCTCCTGAGGTCAGCTGGGACTACCATCATGAGCTTGGTGAAGACCCTGAGGGTGGTGGTCAACCCAAAGGGGAGTACCTTGAACTGGTAGTGCTTGTCCCCTATGAGGAATCTTAGGAATTTCCTGTGCTTCAGATTGATTGGCACATGGAAGAACCGATGGGATGGTCCGACGACGTATTCCATATCTATGACATGTAATCACCACAGCTGTGCTGCTTCGGAAACTTTTTCGGCGTCTGCGTCCTGCGTCGATGACGTCGATGCGCCGTCGTCGAGGACCTCCTCCGACGTCCGACGTCATCCGATGTGATAACTAGGACGCACGACGCCCATAGCCTCAGTTGTAGTTTTTTCCCCCAGAACGTGTGACATAAGTCAACTGCCAGTCAGACACAAAGCCTTGCGGAACGTAAGCTGCAATCGCAAAAGAAATTCTGTAGCGGGGAAGGCAGGGCGGGAGCGATATGGAATACGTCGTCGGACCATCCCATCGAAAGAACGTTACCAGGTAAGAAAGTAACTTGTTCTTCGAGGGGATTGGGTCCTCCGACGTATTCCATATCTATGACAGACTCCCAAAGCAGTACCAAAGCAAGGAGGAGGGAAAGAATTTAGAATCAAAATGTAGAATAGCCAATCAAATAGCAGAGCAAAGGACCGCCTTGCCAAAGGCCAGATCCTGCGCTCGGATGGAATCAAGGGAATAGTGACGTACAAATGTATGTACTGAAGCCCAGGTGGCTGCATCACAGATGTTGCGAATAGGAACACCCCTCTGCATGGCAGTAGACGCAGCCATACCCCTGGTAGAATGGGCCCGCAAGCCAGCCGGTGGGTCCTTACCCGCCAAACGGTAGCACTCCGAGATGGACAAAATAATCCAGCGAGACAAAGTCTGTTTCTTCACAGCTTGCCCCAAACGCTTTCCAGCGTAACCAATAAAGAGTTGATCATCCACTCTGACCCGGGACATGCGTGAAACATGAAAGCTTAAAGCTCTCCTAGGATCAAGCCTATGGAGCCTCTCCTCTTCCTTACCAGGATGCGGAGGAGGATAGAATGCCGGAAGAACAACCTTCTGGGCCAAATGAAATTCCGTCACTACCTTCGGAAGAAAAGAAGGACGAACTCTAAGGACAACCCTGTCCTTGTGAAATACAGTGAAGGGAGGCTTAACTGAAAGTGCCTGTAACTCACTCACTCTGGGAGCGGAAGTAACCACAACTAAAAACACAGTTTTCAGAGTTAACAGCCTCAAAGGGCAAGAATGTAAAGGCTCAAACGGAGCACCCATAAGAAACTTAAGAACCAGGTTTAAATCCCAACCGGGCACCAGGAAAGGTGACGGAGGGAACACATTAGTGAGCCCTTTCAGGAACTGTGAAATCAAAGGGATTTTAAAGTAAGAACACTCTTCAGACGAGCGCTTAAAGATGGACAGCGCCGCCAGGTAACCCTTAACGGTACCCACTTGCAAGCCCCTGTGGGCCAAAGAAGGTAAAAAGGACAGAACCATGGGGATGTCACATGCAAAAGGATCCACATTCTGAACCCTGCACCAGTCGCAGAACTTACGCCAACGGCAACGGTACAGAGACTTTGCTGCCGGTCTTCGGGCCGAAAGCAACACCTCCATCACGTCCTCAGGGAGGTCCCAATCCTTATACCTCAACCTTTCAGAAGTCAAGCGTGAAGGTTGAGGGATCTGACCTCTGGATGGAGAACCTGACCCCCCTCCCGTGAGAGCAGATCGTCTCGGTAGGGAAGACGACGTGGAGGGCAGATGGATAAGTCGAGAAGGTCCGGGTACCACGTCCTCCGAGCCCACGCCGGGGCAATGAGGATCATCCGGGAACCGAACTTCCGTAACCTCCGCAGCACTTGCGGGATGACGGGGACTGGAGGAAACGCGTACAGCAGCGGGAATGACCACTCCACCACGAACGCGTCTCCTAAGGCTCCTTCTGGAGGAAATTCCCGCAAGCAAAACCTTTCGCACTTCCAGTTGACACTGGAGGCGAAGAGATCCACTTGAGGGGTCCCCCAAAGGGCGAAGATCTCCAGGAGAATCTCCTGAGCCAACTCCCACTCGTGAGAGATCGCGCTCTGCCTGCTCAGAGCGTCCGCCGTCACGTTTTCGGCTCCGGCCAGATGAACTGCCGAGATCGAAACTTCCTGCTGGATGGCCCAGAACTCGAGCTGCATCGCCTCTCTGCACAGAGGAAGTGACCCTGCCCCCCCCTTTTTGTTGAGGTAGTGCATGGCCACTGTGTTGTCCGTCAGGATCAGGACATTCTTCCCTCGCACAGACGGCAGAAAAGCCTTCAGGGCTAGCCTGACGGCCCTCAGCTCCAACAGATTGATATGGAGTCTGGACTCCGACGGAGACCAACGACCGCTGACTGTCAGCCCGTTGGCATGAGCTCCCCATCCCGTGAGGGATGCATCCGTCACGATCGTCACCTCCGGCCAGGGAAGCCAAAATGGAGCCCCCTTCATCAAGTTGCCTTCGACGGCCCACCACAGAAGGTCCCGGGCGACCGAGGACGGCACCTGAATCGAGTCCGACATCCTGCCGGAGGACTGCGACCATTGCGTCTTGAGTGCCCACTGCAAAGATCTCATCCGCAGGCGAGCCTCTGGCACCAGAAGAATGCAGGATGCCATGAGGCCGAGCAACCTCAAGAACTCGAACGCTGGGAGCGTCTGGGCATGCTGAAACTTGTGCACCATCTGCTGAATGTGAAGAGCCCTCACCTGGGGAGGAAAACACTGCCCCAGGGAAGTGTCGAGCACTGCTCCGATGTACTGGAGCCGCTGTGTTGGCGTCAAATGGGACTTCTTTAAATTGAGGGAGAAGCCCAGCCTGTGAAGGGAGCGACAGGTGATCGATAGATGATCCAGGACTTGCTCGGGAGAGCTCCCCCTGATCAACCAATCGTCCAGGTAGGGGTAGACGTGAATCCCCCCTTGCCTGAGATGCGCTGCCACCACCACCATGAGCTTGGCGAAAACCCTCGGGGCGGAGGTCAATCCGAACGGCAGGACCCGAAACTGAAAGTGCGAGTCGCCAACCGCAAACCTCAGGTACTTCTTGTGCTTGGGATGGATCGGCACATGGAAGTAAGCATCCTTGAGGTCGAGTGACACCAACCAGTCCTGAAGCTGAAGGGCCTGGAGGACTTGAGAGAGAGTAACCATCTTGAACTTGTCCTTCCTGAGGAGTTTGTTCAAACCGCGCAAGTCCATGATGGGTCTCAATCCCCCGTCTTTCTTCGAAACCAAAAAATAAGGGGAATACCATCCCTTGTTCCTCTCCGCTACAGGCACCAGTTCTATGGCGCCTTTCTCCAGCAGGGCTTGAATTTCCTGCGCAAGGAGCGGATCCGGACTCTGCAAAGAGAGGTTCCCCGGTGGATTGTCGCGAGGCCTGTGCCGAAAAGGAAGACAGTAGCCGTGGGTTATGATCTCCAGAACCCACACATCTGAAGTAATGGCTTGCCACTCTACAAGATGCTGCGCCAGCCTTCCCCCAACCGGCGAACCATGGGACATGGCCTCACGACTGAGTGGGAGCGGCTGCGGCATTACCTGAGGGCAAAGAGGCAACTGCCCGAGCGGCCTTGGCACCACGGGTACCCTGTCGTCCACCTCTGGTACCCCTGCGATGGCCTCTTTGACTGCCAGCTCCTCTCGCTATACTGAAGGAGGAGTAATAACGAAAGGAACCACCCCTCCACTGCTGTCCCCTATGACGAAAAGGCGGAGGTTGGCGAACTGCAGCGCCCAACGACTTCGCTGCAGCTTTTGAGGTCTGCAACCTCTCAAGGCTCTCGTCAGCCTTGCTGCCAAAAAGGTGTTCACCATCAAAGGGCATGTTGAGGAGCCGGGACTGCACATCAGGCGCAAACCCCGACTTCCGCAACCACGCAAACCTGCGTATCACGGTGCTCGCCGCCATGGACCTACTGACGCATTCAGCTAAGTCCAAACCCGACTGAACGGACTCACACATGGCATCCTTACCATCCTGGACCATAGCAAGGAAACCATCCCGTTCATCCCCTTCGGGAACATGTTCAGCCGCTAACGCAACACAGTTCCACAGAGTGTGCGTGAAACGTGACAAGGCACAAATGGAGTTGGCCGCCTGAAGCGCCATACCACCAGAAGAAAACACTTTCTTCGCCCAGCCATCAAAACGTTTGTCGTCCCTATCAGGAGGGATGGTAGGGTACAACGCCTGCTTCGCCGGGGCCGTGGCCGCCTGCACCACCAAACTCTCCGGAGTGGGGTGCCTGGTCAAGTAGCAGGGGTCGCCACTGGCTGGACGGTATTTTCGCGACAAGGACCTGCCCACCGCCGGGAGACTTTCCGGAGCAGTCCAAGCCGCCGCCACCCTTCTCTGTAAAGCCATATGGAACGGCAGAACCGGGTCAGTTGGGGGACCAACATCAAGGATGTCTGTCAGATCATCCTTCACAAACTCCCCTGGGGGAGCAGACCATCCCAAGTACTCAGAAACCCTAGCCATAAGGCGCCGGTACGAGGAATCAGCATGAGAGCCAGGCTCATGCCTACAAAACTCCACCTCCGGAGAGGTGTCCAGTCCACTGGCATCATGCAGTGACTGTCTCAACTCGTCAAACGGACTATGGCCCGAGACAATGTCATCCGGAACCTGACTAGGAACCAGGCCATCAGAATCCTCATCCGCCTCTGAAATATAGTCCAGGTGGCGAAAAGAAGGCACTCGAGAGTGCTTGCTCTTAACCAGAGCCTTCCTAGGGGGTCCACCCGTGCCCTGGGGTACCTCCGACACGAAAGGCGTCGATGGCGTCGAGCGAATCCGCGCCAGCGTCGAGAGAACCGGGATCGGCGCCGAGAGGATCGGCGTCGACGTCGAGGAAATCGGCGTCGACGTCAGATGCAGCGCCTCCAGAATCGGCGGCGTCGACACAGCCCTCGAGGCCGGAGCCCCGAGCGTGTCCCTCGACGACCTGAGCGTCGACGGCTTCCTCGGAGCCAGAGCCTCGAGAAAGCCCTCAACGCCCTCGACGCCACAGACGTCGATGCCTTCTTTAAAGACCTCACAGGTGCACACGGTCTCGAACGCGTCGAGGACCGGGACCTGGAACGGGTACGTCGAGAACGAGTCCCCTTGTCCGAACGGGACCTCTCCCGTGACTCGTGCCGACCACTCTTGCGAGCGGTGTCTCTCGACCTCACACGACCGACCCCACTCGGGGGCGCGGACGGCTGAGTACCCTGCGACTCAAGAATCGCCAACATCTTCATCCCGAAGGAAGCCCATTCCTCCGGCGTCGCACGGCTGGAGGGGTAAGCGACGTGCCGGGCAGAGCCCTCCGAAGAGGACCTGGAAGACGACCGGTGTCGGCGCTTCCGAGAATGCCTCAAAGAGGCTGAGGAGTGGCGAGACCGACTCCTAGAAGGAGGCCCACGAGACTTCCGACGATGACACGGAGAGTCACCCCTCGAATCATCCGTCGAAAGCCCCACAGACTTCGACTTCTGGGGCTTGGACACCCGACCTACCGACAACTTCTTCTTACGTTCGCGTAAGGCTTTGGACGTGAGCGACTGGCAGTCGATACAGTCATCCGTGTCGTGGGCCTCCCCGAGGCACCAGAGGCAGGCGTCGTGCGAGTCCGTCACCGACATCTTGGACCCACACTCCCCGCACTTCTTGAAACCCGGACGCGGGGTCGAAGACGAAGTAGACATCTTCAGAAGGATTTTCACAAACGAACAGGTTCGAAGAACTGAGAAGAACAGAACTCCAAAGAGTCGAGGCGTTTTAACCGAGAAACACGAAGCAACACGTTCGCGGAAAAAACGGAACTGAGGCTATGGGGGTCGTGCGTCCTACTTATCACATCGGATGACGTCGGACGTCGGAGGAGGTCCTCGACGACGGCGCATCGACGTCATCGACGCAGGACGCAGACGCCGAAAAAGTTTCCGAAGCAGCACAGCTGTGGTGATTACATGTCATAGATATGGAATACGTCGGAGGACCCAATCCCCTCGAAATATGCGTCCTCAAGAACTATTGAGAAACAGCCAGTCCTAAAGCTTGAGGGCATGGAGAATTTCTCTCAACAACACCATCCTGAACTTGTTATTTCTCAGCAACTTGTTCAAGGCCCTGAGGTCCAAGATGGGACCCTCCCCCTTTCTTGGATATCAGGAAATACTGGGAATACCTTTACTCGGGAGGTACCTCTTCCATGGCACCCTTCAAAAGCAGGGCTTGCTGTTTTTCCTGGAACTCCTGATCCGGTTGTGCAGGAGGTGGTGGCCTGTCCAAAGGCCTTTTTATTTAAGGCAGACAGTAACCCCCTATGAACGAGCTGAAGAGTCCATGCGTCAGAGGTAATCTCCCACCATTGGGTCCAGTGCTCACCTATCCGTCCTCCAACTGGGGAATCATAGGAGGTGAAATCAAAGTGGCTTCGAGGGCAGAGCCGCCCTCGCCGCTGCTTCAGATGTCTGCTAGCCCCTGGAGGCTCCTCTATATTTAGCGTTCGCATGGCCATAAGAGTAGGCCTGCTGCATCTCCAGGTCTGGAGATGTGTCTAGTCCACTGGTGTCATGAAGGCCTTCAGCCAGGGTGACTACATCTGCCTAGTCAGTAACGAAATGTGCCCCCCCAGCACCTGCATAAGTTGGGTCACACCCACTAGACAGTTGGTCGTTGTCATCGACGAAAATATCGACCATGGTGCCGAAGAACTCAGTCCTCCATTTAGATACATATGACCGCAGGATGGCGGCTGTTGGCAGTTTTGCGCCGGAAGGTTCTTCAACACTAGGGGCGCACTAGCTGATAACAGAGCGGGTTATGCACTAGTGAGTTTCAGCGCCAAAGGGGTCCTAACTTTACTTGCCGCTGAAGCCGACGGCTCTGCCAACGACATCATAACGGTGGTCACTTTGGGGTCAGAGTTTTCGGGCGCCACTGGAGTCACTTGGGCCTGCTGCATTGAGGGATCACCTGTGCCTGCAGCTGCCTTCCAGAACATATCAAGCATTTGTTCCTTAAAGGCCTTCCACTCCGCCCTGCGGACAACTTACCGGGGTCATCCAATGAGTCCGACAAATGTCTGTGCCGATGGAGCCGCTTTTTCTTATGAGAGGTGTTAGGACTAATTTTCTATACTCTGGCCTGGTGGACAGATGTAGAGAAGGCAAACCTATATTGTGACAGGGCACCTCTGGGAGCTGTAGCCAAGACAGTTAAAGGTAGCAGTAACGAGAGGTCTAGGCTAAGTCTCAAGATGTTGGTGAGCTTCTAAAGGGTCCACAATGAGTACACACAATGGGAATCGCAGATTACACTTAGACAGTATGTATAAAAATACAGTTATTTATTTATGGCCAAACACTATGAAAAATTATTACTAACAGGTAGAATACTAGATTACATATATACAGTCACTAGAGTAGGGCATAGTACAAGTCATACCCCTGTAAAGGAAAGTACAGATTAGTGTATACACTACAGTTCCACAGAGAATTAACCCTAACTTCAAAGGTTCTTCCCTAAATTGTCTGTGGCCCTATGCCCAATGGTTCTGGAAAAGTTCTGACACAGTTTGTGATGCAGGAAGAAATGAAGGTAGGATCTCTGGGGTCCAGTGAACAGTTCCAAGGGTTGGAAGACAGTTTATTCTACCTAAAAGAAGTGTCCTCAACTGTCAGAAGGCTTGCACGAGCAAGCAAATGGCAAAGCCAAAGTATAGCAAAAGTTTTATAAAAGTTATCAAAACTTTTAAAGGGAGTTTAGGGGCAGGTAAGAACCACTGTAACTCACCCCCCGTACTCTGATTCTTCACAGGACTTGGCAGGTCAATGGAAGAAGGTCTGAGGTTGCTTTTCTCGCCGTCAGCCTCAGTCCTTGATTCACAGGAGTTGCAGGTTCTTTCGCTGGTGCAAGGACTCTCAGATGAAGAATGCAGAAAAACACAATGCAGGACCCTCTCGACTCACGTAAGCCGTTTCGGATGGTGGTCACTGCAGCACGGCGACGCAAAGGGACTCACTTGTTACGGTCAGACTTTCCCTCCTATCTCGGGTCCCCTGGACGCTAGGACTCTAGAATCTCGCAGAGGTAAGTTTTGTAGGACAAGTAGATGACGCCCCAAGTTCCAGACCTCAACGCGGAACGGCGACGTCAGCAGCACAGTAGCCCAAACTCAGAGCTGGTCAGCCACAGGACGGTCCCTGCACACTTCCGATGGCTCTTCTTTGCAGGTTACCGAGAAGACATCAGGAATGGATGCTCCCTCCACGGGTCGCAGCTCCCTCGCAGGACTGCTAAAGATCAATAGCAAGCAGGGCTCCTCCAAGACAGCAGCAGAAGTTGGTCGCCAGGCCTCCTTCAGACAGGTCTCCAGTCTCTTCACGGGTATCGCAACTGGACAGCAGTCTTGGCTCCTTCAGGTTACTCCAGGATCTCTCTAGAGTGGGTGCAGGGGTGCCCTTCTTATCCCAAAAGCCAGGTAAGAGCTGAAATTCCCACTAGCCAAAAGCAGAACTAGCCCCACACACACCCCAGCAGTGGTCCAATCAGGACTACTGGCAGGAACACTCATCCATAACACTCAGACACAACGAAACCAGTTTGTGGATTGAGACCAGGCAGTCCCAGCCCACATCCCACCAGCAAACACACATAGCCCTCCAGTAGCCCGCTAAAAGCTTCTGCTTTCGCGGCCACTGGAAGTCCATATAAGGATTTTCCTGGCCTCACAGGCCAGGAAGAAGGCTAAAAAACAAGATGGCCAAAGGACAAGCGAAAAACCTTGTGGAATGGCCATGTTTGGTCACTAACCAGTTAGTGGCCAAACGTAGTAAGGCTAAAACGAAAAAATTTGTAAAAATGTACTCCTGCCACCAGCTTGTCCATTTAGGACACCTAGAGTAACCAAAAATCCCTTTGAGTGTTAGTCTAGGGAAAAAACAAAAGTGTACCCCATTGTAAGATACCTTGTACAATGATAAAAGTTACCACAAGTGATAAGTTACTAAAAATAACTAGACTAAGGGAAACAATGTTTCCCAGTAGTGACAGCCTGAAGGACATATCAGTTTTCCCATAACAGATGAGCAAAAGACAGTGTAGTGAAGCTTAAGGCTTCACTGCACTGTAAAAAGTACAGGTCAGGATCAAAAATAAAAGCAAAAGGTTTGGGGTTACATAAAAATGGAAGGAACGGTGCAGTAAAGAGAAAACTTTCCTAACAAGAGGAAGAGGAGTGACTTCAGGAGTGTGACCTCTTCCTGGATTTCTTTTAGTGTCTATCCTCCTAAGGAGCAGGCCCCCCCATCTCGGGTTCTAACGACTGGAACAGAGATTTCAAAGGTCGGCCCACCGCGAGTTTCAGAGCCCCTCCTTGAGTAGCTTCGCATTCATTTTTCTACAGGAACCACAGCCCTTGTGACCGGCACTGAGGCACTGCACGAAAACTTCTTGCAGGTCCGTAATGGACATCTTAGAACTGCAGTCCTTGCAACATTTGAACCCGGATACCTTGCGAGCGGACATGACTCGAAAAAAAGAGATGACAAATTTATAGAATTTAAAAGCTATCTCGAGAGAGAGAATGTTACTCAAGAAGAGTGCCTAGCGCGCAGCAAAAAGGAACTGAGGTACAGGGGCGTAGTGACTGAAAAATCAACTTCCGGAGCACCAGTGAATCCATGCCAGACCCCATGCTGGAGAAGGAGCATGTTACTTACCTGTAACTGTTGTCCTCCAGCAAGGGTCTGGTATGGATTCACATGCAAACCCACACTTCATGCTCCTCTGCAGCTCTTCTTGGTCATACTGCCACTTTACGTGCAATCAAATCCAAAGATGGGGTCTGGCATGGATTCACATGCTCATGAATAAAGAATACACAGCAGTAAAACATACACAACCACAGGAGGTGGCAAGGCTCAACAGAAGCAAATATTCTTACTTCCAGAACAGGCTCACCATCAAGCGAACAGGTTGCATAGAACTACCTGGCCGACTCTGGACTCCTCTCTGGAATCCCTGTCGACACAGTAGAATCTCGTTAAGGTGTGCATGGACCTACAATTAGCAGCCATGCAGATGTGCAGCAGGGGCACACCAGACAGAAACACCGTCGTCGCCGCAAATGCTCTGGTACAATGGGCTCTTGGACGGCTGGGCAGTGGTTGGTTTGCCAACCGGTGACAACGAATGATGGGGCCGGAAGAGACACCTGGAGATGGAAGCCTTAGACAATGCCTTCCCATGGTTCACAGGAACAAAGTTCACAAAAAGTTGAGATGTCTTCCTTTGTGCGAGCCACATAGAACTTCAGAGCATGCGCAACATCCAGCAAGTGCAAAGTCCTTTCAGCCAGCGACGAAGGTGTCAGAAAAAATACAGGCAACACCAAAGGCTCGTTGAGATGGAATTCTGACGGAACCTTCGGCATGAAGGAGGGGTGCATCCGGAACACTACTCTTGTATCGTGGAAAGTCAGATAAGGCTGCTTGAAGACGGGGCCTGGATCTCACCTACTCTTCTGACAGAGGTGATGGCCATGAGGAAAGCAGTCTTCCACGAAAGGCACTTGAGGGGGGCTTGATGCATAGGCTCGAAAGGGGCCCCTATGAGCCTCATCAGAACAACGTTGGGTTCCCACACCGGTGTGGGCGCCTTCACCGGCGAGGAACTCCTTGCCTAGACAGTGTGACCAAAGAGAAGACTGTCCCGGAGACCTGGTGTAGCGGGAGATAGCCGCCAGATGCACTTTGATAGAGGCGTGAGGCTGTGCCCCTCAGCGGGTTGATCTTCTGTGTCCGGCACCACTTCGCGAAACGCTTCTACTGGTGCCAGAAGAGTCGACGACGATCTGGCCCTGGAAAGGAAGCTCATACCCACCAAACTCTAAAGCTGCAAGAGCCAAGCCCTAAGGTTCAGCGATCACGGGTCGCGATGAAGGATTGCACCTCCTTCTCTGGAGAGCAGATCCGCGACCACTGGCAGCTTGAACGGGGACGTTGACCGGCTGAGAAGGTCCAGGTACCAAATCTGCCTCCACCACGCCGGAGCGACGAGGATCATCCTGCACCAGCACCGTTTGAGTCGATTGATGACTCGCAGTAGGAAGGGCAATGGAGGGAACGCATACAGGAACAGGCCTTCCCATGGGAAGGAGAACGCATCCTGCTGTTACGCTCACCTGGTCTCTGCGGAGGCGTTGGGGCACGGTTGCAGCCCTCCCAGGGGTGAGGTCGTTCGGGTCTGACTTCGCCCTCTGCGTTTATGTGGTGACTGGTGGTAATAGGTGATGCTGCTCGGGACTGCTCTGCGTGGAGAATAGGGGGCACGAGTATGCCAGCTTGTGCGCCTGATCCCCTTCCAGGCCCCTTCCTCCCAAACCGTGGTACCCGTGGGATGCGCTGTCCCTGGAAAGCTCACCTGTTGATTAGTTTTGGCGAGCACTCCGTCCTGTTGCTTCTGGCAGGGGCGCTTGTATGATCTGGACCAAGATCCTTCACTGGTCCCTTCCACGTGGTAGTCCAGTCCTGCTGCGACTAAGCCACTATACTTCAGGTAAGTGTTCCTGTTTGCCTTTGTCTTTCCTCGTCAGTTTTTGTTGTATTGTAAAGTTCATTGTCTTGTATTGCTGTCCGTTCCACTTTTGATGTTTGCTCTTTTGCTTTCTTCCCTTGCAGGTGATGTTGCCGGCCCGGCAGAAGCTGCAGAGCTCGAGGCGGCAGCTGGAGGGAATAGGGAATGAAGCTGGTCTTTCTTTTTCTTCATAGGGTCCGAGCTCGTGGATGAGGAGTGCGGTGCTGCGGCATCGGGATCAAGATCACTGGATGTCAGGAGATGAGTCTGCAGATGAAGCAATGAAGCACTGGTTTCCTGGAGGTGAGTATGCAGTAGAACGTCTGGTTTCAAAGGTAAGTAAACTGGTCCAAGCAGCGGTGCGCGTCACATTGCACGCGAGTGCACAGTAATGCGAAGCACCGTCCTTATGGATGGAGCAGCTTATATAGCGGAGCTTCTGAAGCCACGCCCACCAGGTTCAGCCTGCCTGCGACACCCTGCCACACCCGATGAGTCAGCACATGAAGACCAGGCCTACGGAGCCACACCCGATGAGTCAGCACATGAGGATGTTCTCTGGAATAAAGGCTTTCAGCTCCTGTAAAGTTCTTGTAAAATAAAAGCACTCCTGCACCGAAATAAAGTGTTCCTTCTCGCATCTCTATATGAGCCTGGCGCCAAAGGCAGCCAGGGCCCCTGTGTTTATGGGTCCCAAAGGGACAGAAGGGAGTCAAGTGCCCCATTGCCCCATCACTAGATGGTGTGGTTTTTGTGTTCTGGGGCCTGTGGCCATGACAGCACCCCTCCTCAAGGCCCCTCTCATGGGTGGTTTCTCCCCTGGCCCTGGTTTAGTGGGGTTATTGAGGTGGAACTGCCTGATTAATCGTGGAGCGTGGGCATGCTCACTGGGTTCCCAGGTCCGATCTTGGGGTCCATAACCTTTCCAGTCTATAACGTAGTATAATTTGGACCGGACCTTCTTAGAGTATAGGATCCTTTTAACTTCGTATTCCGATTCTCCTTCAACTATTTCGGGATCCGGTGGAGTATCAATCCGCTTTCCTGGTGTCAATGGTTTTAAGAGGTAGACATGAAACAGCGGGTGGAGCCGCATGTGGGCCGGTAATTCTAATTTCATGGCCGCAGGGTTGATCACAGCCTTGATAGTGTAGGGTCCCAGATGTCTGGGACGGAACGCCTGTGGTCTTTTCAGGGGGATGTTTTTGGATGCTAACCAAACCTTGTCTCTGACTTGGTAGTTGGGAGCTTCCCTTCGGTGTCGATCCGCAAACTGCTTCTGTTTCTCTTTGGCTACGGCAAAATGCTCTGCTGCTTCCTTAAAAACCTGGGTGATGGTTTTGTGTAAGGTCGTTACAGCGGGCATTTCTAATGATTCGAGTGGGTCGAAAACGGATGTCGACCGTACACTATGTAAATTGGCTTTGTCCCGTACTGGTGTGAATGGAGTTGTTATATGTGTATTCTGCTAACCAAAGTATGTCCTTCCAGGTATCCTCGGTTTGCTGCAGCATACACCTTATGTATTGCTCGAGGGTCTGGTTAGTCCATTCGGTCTGGCCGTCGGTTTGGGGGTGATGGCTTGTAGCTAACCAGAGGTCGATTTTGGCAACTTTACAACACCTTTTCCAGAATGCAGAGACAAACAGTTCCTCGGTCTGATATCAATATTGATGGGAACCCGTGTAGCCGGACGATCTGTTCCAAAAACACAGTGGCCAGAGTAGTTGGGAGACCTTTAAGGGGAATAAAGAGGGCCATTTTGGAAAACAGATCTACGATGACTAAGATGGTATTGTATCCGTTACAGGAGGGAAGGTCTGTACTAAAATCCATTGATAGCGCATGCCAAGGTGCTGCAGGTACTTCTAAAGGATGTAGCAGACCTGTGGGACTTTGTTTTTGGGACTAGTGTTGTGCACAGGTGCCACAGGTTACGATGAACTGGACAATGTCCTTTCGCCAAGTTGGCCACCAGTAATGTTTCTTTATTTTAGCTTGGGTTTTGGCTATTCCCAGATGCCCTTCTACTAATGAATTGTGATAGTTTATGATGATTTGATTCTGTAATTCTGGATGTACAATCATCCTTGGTAGTATGGTAGGTTGTCCACGATCGTATACCGGTCTCCCTTCCCTAGCCATTCCTGTTGCGCTAGCGGACTCATCAAGTGTTGCAGGTCAGATTTTAAGCTGTCTAGAGTGGTGGTTGCGGCAATCATGCCTTGGATTCGTCTTTCAGAGATGATGGCCATGGGGTCTGGTGTAGTGAATGCCTCTTCTCCCTCACTCGTGCGAGACAGGGCGCCCGCTTTTCCATTGCGTACTCTGGGTCTATAGGTGATGACAAAGTCATATTCCGCAAAGAAGAGAGCCCAGCAGAGTTGGCATGATGATTGCACTTTAGCGGTCTTCAGATATTGTAGATAGCAATGATCCGCGACGACAGTGACTGTATGTCGAGCTCCAAGAAGATAATGTCTCCAGGCTTTGAACGCTGCCGTAATTGCTAGCAGTTCTTTATCAGTGATTGCATAATTCAATTCAGGGTCTGAAAACATGCGAGACCAGAATGCCACGGGATGCAACTGACCTGTTTCGGGGTCTCGTTGTGACAGGACTGCTCCCATTGCTATGTTGGAAGCATCAGTTTCGACCACGTATGGTAGTTCTGGTCGAGGATGCCGTAGAATTGATGCTGTGGTTTAGCTCCTGGAAGGCTTTCTCTGCTTCTGCGGATCAATTAAATTGTTTATTTTTCCCTAGTAAAGAGGTGTTTGGGTGGACGATCTGGGAGAACCCGGGAATGAACCGGCGATAAAAGTTGTCGAACCCGAGTGCACTGTGTTCTCCCTTTATGTATGTCGGTGAGGGCCAGTTAAGGATAGCGTCTACCTTGCGCGTGTCCATGCGTACGCCCCGTGGTGTGAGAAAAAAGACGAGGAATTCTACCTCTGACACATGAAAGAAGCATTTCTCTAATTTGGCATATAGCCGGTGTTGCCGCAGGTTCTCCAAAACTGCCCGGACATGGTTGACGTGGTCCTCCTTGGTGGTTGAATAGATAAGAATGTCATCAATATAGACAAGAGTGCAGACGTCCAACAGATCGGGGAGCACGTCATTCATGAAAAATTGGAACGCCGCCAGGCCATTACATAGTCCAAAAGGCATAACCTGATATTCATAAAGGCCACATTTCATGCGAAAGGCCGCTTCCACTCGTCTCCTTTTTTGACTCTTACTAGATGGTAGGCCCCTCGTAAGTCTAGTTTTGTATATATCTGAGCGTTTTCCTGTTCTATTAGGGCGTAAATCCGGCTGCAGGGAACTTGAGCTCCAGGTAACAAATCAATTTGGCAGTCATACGGTATGTGCAGAGGTAGGGTGTTTGCTTGCTCTTTTTGAAAGACATCTTGGTAATCCAGGTATTCAGGTGGTAGTGAACTGGTGAGGACCGGTATGGTTTCTTTCTTCAATGAACCTGGGTTGGTAAGACCTTTTAATAAGAATCCTTTGCTATAACAGGTGTCGGCACAGTCTTGGGGAAAGGTCAGAACTTGTTTACGCCAGTCAATCCTGGGATTGTGGGTCTCCAGTCAGGGCATTCCCAATATCATCTGGAATGGAGGAGCGCCGATGAGATCGAAATTGATGTCCTCTTGGTGACCGTCCTAACACAGAAGCGTGACCTTCTCGCTATAATGCGTCACTGGGCCGGATGATAGCTGAGATCCATCAACTGCTGTGACGTTTTCCGAAACCTGCTTCTGTCGGAGAGGAAGGCCTATCCGGGTAGCCAGATCTTGGTCCATGTAATTTCCCACAGCCTCACTGTCAATGTATGCCTCCAAGGCATGTATTTTCAACGGTTGCTTGTGGTTTACCAGGAGCATAGGGATGACTAGATGTGAGGTCTGTATAGGTTCCTTTTCACCGCTCGACAAGTGGACCCCTACGCTTGGCGTGAGTTGGAGTTTCCCGAGTCCTGTTCTTCTTCTTCACCCTTGTCAGTTGCTCCAACTGCTTTCCTGGGTGGTTTCACCGGGCATTCTCGGAGATAGTGACCTGCCATACCACAGTACAAACAAAGCTGCTGCTGTCTCCTTTTTTCCCTTTTTGCCTCGGTGAGTGGGTTCTGCAGGCCTCCGATTTGCATTGGCCCGGTGTGATTTGGTTTGATTCTCACGGGGTCGCACGTAGACCGACTGCCCCTCGGCCTTGGCCCGATCCATCTTCCAATCCTGCAATCTGTGATCGAGCTGCACTGTCAGGTCAATGTATTCAGGACATCTTTCTGGGGGATTTACTACTTGGGTTAATACGTCCTAAAGTTCCCCTTGCAAGCCTCGGTAAAAGAGCGTAGTTCTTTTCTACTCTGACCAGTTAGTTTGTGCTATCAGACGATTGAAGGAAGTGATATATGTTAGTAAGTCTTGATTACCCTGCTGTAGCCATAACAGTAAATTGCCCAGAGCCCGGCCTCGAGTATGTCGTGCAAATAGTTTCTCCATTTCACACTGGAAACCTCCAAAGTCTCGAAGCAAAGGATCATCCTGGTTTACCACGGGTATTGACCAGTCTGCTCCACTACCTCCCAAATATAAGAGTACAAATGCCACTCTCATTTGATCGTTGGGGAATGCTCCAGGTCCGCACAAGAAATGTAGGCGACATTGATTCATAAAGATGGCGAACTTATTTGGATCGCCTGTGACGCGTTCTGGTGGGGCCAGGAGAACCCCCCCCTGGAAGAACCACCTGTACTGGCGTGGGCTGTGGAGGTGCGGCATGAGGGGCATACCCCGGCAGTGAGACCTGGCCTGCCTGTGCCTGGAGCATTTGCCTTGCTAGTTCATCTGTCCGCTCCCGGTTCACAATTAGATCCCTCCCTTAGGGCATTGGTTTCCTGTCTTGAGGCATGAACGTCAGCCCGTAACACTCCTAGTAATCAGGCCAACTGGTCTGTTTCAGAAGTTTCCATAATGCCCAGGCAGAGATTCGAAGAGGCTTTGTGTTCTGTTACACTCATCTGGTCTCTGCGGAGGCGTTGGGGCATGGTTGCAGCCCTCCCGGGGGTGAGGTCGCTCAGGTCCGACTTCGCCCTCTGGGCTTAAGTGGTGAATGGTGGTAATAGGTGATGCTGCTCGGGACTGTTCCTGTGTGGGGAATGGGGGGCGTGAGTATGCCAGCTTGTGCGCCTGATCCCCTTCCAGACCCATTCCTCCCAAACCGTGGTACCCGTGGGATGCACTGTCCCTGGAAAGCTCACCTGTTGATTAGTTTTGGCGAGCAGTCCGTCCTGCTGCTTCTGGCAGGGGCGCTTGTATGATCTGCATCTAGTTCCTTCACTGGTCCCTTGCACGTGGTAGTCCAGTCCTGCTGCGACTAAGCCACTATACTTCAGTTGAGTGTTCTTGTTTGCCTTTGTCTTTCCTAGTCTGTTTTTGTTGTATTGTAACGTTCGTTGTCTTGTATCGCTATCCGTTTCACTTTTGATGTTTGCTCTTTTGCTTTCTTCCCTTGTAGGTGATGTTGCCAGCGCGGCAGAAGCTGCGGAGCTCGAGGTGGCAGCCGGAGGGAATGAGGAACAAAGCTTATCTTTCTTCTTCTTCACAGGGTCCGTGTTTCTGGATGCGGAGTGCGGTACTGCGGCGTCGGGATCAAGACCACTGGATGTCAGAAGATGAGTCTGCAGATGAAGTGATGAAGCACCGGTTTCCTGGAGGTGAGTATGCAGGAGAACGCCTGGTTTCAAAGGTAAGTAAACTGGTCCAAGCGGCGACGAGCGTCATGTTGCACGCGAGTGCACAGTAACGCGAAGCACTGGCCTTAAGCATGGAGCAGTTTATATACCTGAGCTTCTGAAGCCACGCCCACTAGGTTCAGCCTGCCTGCCATACCTGATGAGTCAGCCCATGAAGTCCAGGCCTAGGGAGCCACACCCGATGAGTCAGCACATGAGGATGTTCTCTGGAATAAAGGCTTTCAGCTCCTGGAAAGTTCTTGTAAAATAAAAGCACTCCTGCACTGAAATAAAGTAAAAGCACTCCTGCACTGAAATAAAGTGTTCCTGCTCACATCTCTATATGAGGCTGGCGCCATAGGCGCCAGGACTGAGTCCAGCCAGGGCCCCTGTGTTTATGGGTCCCAAAGGGACATAAGTGAGTCAAGTGACCCAGTGCCCCCATCACTAGATGGTGTGGTTTTTGTGTTCTGGGGCCTGTGGCCATGACTTCCCCATGCTGTTCGGCTGGTGAAACCTGCTGGCGAACCTCTGACATTTGGAGTACGTCGCTGTCGCAAACAGGTCGACTTGGGGTCTGCCCCACCTGAGAAAGAGACTTTCCACCTGATCCTGCCGAAGTTCCCACTCGTGGCAAGAGCGGAGGAATGAACAACATGTTTTGGCCGATGGTCCTGTGCCACAAGTCCTGCGCCTCTCTGGAGAGCACTGGGTTTCTGGTGCCCCCATTGCTTCCTGATGCAGAACATCGTGGTGTTACTGTCCGTGAAGACTCTCACCACTTTGCCCTTGAGGGATGGAAGGAACGATTTGAGGGCCCAGAACATCGCTAGCAGTTCCATGACATTGATGTGGAGATCTTTCTATTCCGGTAGCCACAGGCCTCTGGCGTGGAGACGTCCTGTGTGTGCTCCCCAGCCCACCAGGTAAGAATCCTTGGCGACCGTCTCCTGGTGTGGGGGGCTCTGGAAATCCGTGCCCACAGAGATGTTTGGGCGCACGCCACACCATTTTATCGCTCGCCAGAGCTCCTCGTCGAGAACAATTTTGTTTGCAAAACTTCCGGACACCTGGATCCACCAAGCATCAGGAATTCCTGAAGGGGTCGCATCCACAACCTGCAGAGTATTGGCACAGAATGTACTGGAAGCTGCAGCCTTTGAACTGAACAACATCACGCTGAGCAACGACTTGATGGTCCTCAATGTGGCGGTTTTCAGTGCTAACAGCCGTTGCACCTTGCCCAGGATGTATGCTATCCTGTCTTCCGAGGGTGCCGCCAGGCAGGAGACAGTGTTCAGCCTGGACCCCATGAACAGCGCATTCTGCATCAGAGTCAAGCAGGACTTTGGATAGTTTACAGAGAACCCCAGTTCCGTCAGAAGCAGGACGGGTTCTCTTTGTGTTAGACAGCGATCTCCCTTAACGTGGCATGGATGAGCCAGTCGTTAAGGTATGGGTACACATGTATATCTTGTAGACGCAGATGGGCCGCCACCAGTGCCAGGCACTTTGTAAATACACTGGGCGCCGACTTCGGTTTGAAGGGAAGGGCCTTGAACTGGTAATGCTTTCCCTGAAAGACGAAGCATAGAAATCTTTGATGTTTCTCGTGAATGGAGATGTGGAAGTAAGCGACCGAGCACGTGCTGTAACGGGACCATCCTGAATTTTTGGGACTTGATGTACTTGTTGAGTCGTCGCAGGTCGAGACTGAGCCTCCAGGCCCCGGTCTTCTATTTTACTAAGAAGTATCTGGAGTAGACTCCGGAGCCCTGGAGTCACTTTGGAACCAGCTCTATTGCCCCTATTCTCAACATCGCCCATACTTCCTGCCAAAGCTGAGGGATGTGCTGCTCCTGCTGGCCCCCAGGGGGTATCCTCGGACACTTCCACTGGAATTCTAAAAAGTGTGTCCATGGGTGAGAGCGTCCAGCACCCATCAGTCGGTGGATATGTCTTCCCACATGCTGAAGAAGCCCGTCAGCCGGCCTCCCATTGGGGTGCATGGGTGGGGGCCCGACGTCCTGGCCGGTTCAATCCTGCTTGGGGGCCTGCGTGCTGCCTAGGAAGTGACGACGGCGGGAGCCACCTCTGTAAGCTTTGGTACAATCGCTGTAGGCCTCCTGAGTCGTGGAGCGGGAGGGTTGGCAATACGAGGACGATCCTGCGCCGAAACCCTTCAACGACCTGCCTGATTTCACTCCTGAGGCCCGAAAGGACGGACGATGTTGCAGCGTGCCCAGGGCACGGGCCATCTCTGTGTCCGTTTTGATGGCCTGCAGCAAGTCATCAATGGCCTTTCCAAAGAGATTGTCCTTGTCGAACGGCATGTCTAGGACCCTTGTCTAAACTTCTTGCCTAAAGGTGGTGGCTCTCAACCAGCCAGGACGAAAGAGGTAGACCCTGTTCCCCATTTGGCAGCACCCTGTGTCCGCAATGTTCAGGGCCATGGAGATGGCATGGTCTGATGCCACTTCGCCCTCCTGGAGGATCTAGAGCCCCTCGACCCGATTGTCCTCAGGGAGGAATTCCAGTGGTGGGGCCGTCTTTTACCATAGCTCCCGGTCAAATCTGGACAGGATCGCTAAAGCGTCTGCCGCCTTGGCCGTTGTAGCCGCCGAGTAGATGACCTTTCTACCCACAGCGTCCAACTTCTTCCCCTCGCCGTGCAGGGAAACAGAGGCTGAGGATGACGGGTTGGAAGTCTTCTTCCGTGCAGCCGCCGAGACCAACAAGTCCAGTGAGGGCTGTGACCGCAGGCACTTGGGTGCAGACTCAGGGACCAGGTATTTCTTCTCCAGCCAGACTCTTTTCGCTGGGGCTGAAGTGGGGTTCTTCAGCAGCGCCAGGCCCTCATCCCAAACGTCGTCCAGGAGAGGCACCACTAGAATGGTCTTCCTTTTAGCCTCCCGACGTTGATAAAGGAAGCCCTCCTTCTTAGTCTCCTCCGGTGTTAGCTGGAAGAGTTCCGATGCGCAGGCGACCATACTCATAGCGATCACTTGTGCCATAATTGCTGCCAAATGCACCAAATGCCATAGTTAGCGCTGCTAAGTACCATATTGTTACCTACCTTGTGTCCCATATTATCTACACGCCCTACTGTGCACCTCCATGATCAGTTGTCCGCCTCACCAGTCTTGTGCATCCAATTTATGCCTTTGTGCATTTTAGCTGTACACCAATGCCCCAGTTGTGTCATGCTCATTAGACCTACTCCATTGCCTTGCTACACATGTGAGTAATTTAGTAACTTGCTCCTCTATAAGACTTTACATTACTATTTAAATAATTGCCATTAGCCTAGCTTATGCTCACGCCTATTGAAAGTACTGCTTCTGTTCTGCTAGCTGTGCATGCACTGTGGCATCTGGCACCTCCTTACCAACACACTGTACTATAGTACTCCATCTACTTCAATTGTATCCACATTGTACAGGCCGTCTAGCACTAGCCTACCTGACATGAATGTATCGCCGCTAAGCGCTGCCTAGCACCAGCCCTATTTATTTGTTTGCCTCTGTTCCTCTGTTCTTATTTAGTAGTAGCCCTCATAATTGATTATACTATTTCAATTCTTGTTAGTACTAGGCCACTGTATCTTACCTGCACTGCTACAGCTTATATTAGCATTAGCCCTCTGTAATTGATTAGAACTGTTCTTGCATCATTTCAGTGACACTCCCTTACAACATGTCGCCTACACTGCCATGTTCCTACGATTAACACCTACACCCTTCTTACCCGCACTTCTCATAGGCACACCTAACCCAAGTGCGAAGATTGCCACTCCAGCTCCCACACCTAGCCACACCACCATTATGCCCAAATCAACTAGGGATGTACAAACCCTTACACACCCCACGCCACTCTGAGAAACCTAAGGTTTGGTACCCGCTCTGCCCACATCTCAGCTACTCCCAAAAAACACTTAAGAAAGCAACCTCACCACTCGCCTTCATCAGCCTCCATCCCCATGCCAAAACCCTTCAGCACCTACGCCAATAACAACATCTCCATGGAAACTAAATTAGGGAACAACCCTACAACCCAAATCCAATGTGCACTCATCAATGCACGGTCCTTGCCAGCTCACGCCACAGAGATTCATAACCTTATCACAGATCTGGATCTAGATATCTTAGCCATTACAGAGATCTGGTTACGTGAAGCCTCAGGACCAGCCATCTGCCAAGACTTACCACCAGGCTACATAATCCTCTGCCAAGATAGAACCACCAGCAAAGGAGGAGGTGTCATCCTAATTCTCAAGGAAACCCTCAACTCCAGGCAAATAAAAACTATTAAGGGAGACAACTTTGACACCTTATCAGTAAAAATCTGTCTCATTACCAAATGACACTATAACTCTACACATTGTCTACCGCCCTCCAGGCCCCACTCTTGACTTCCAATCCAGCATCACACACATCCTAGGTGACAAACTTAAAACCAACACAAGAGCCATTCTCCTAGGAGACCTAAATCTTGGCTTTAGAGACCCCAAAGACAAGAAAGGTAAAGCTCTCGCCAAAGTCCTCCTAGATCCTAGGCTTCACCCAAAACTAGTCAACAGCCCGACCCACACCAAAGGTCGCATATTAGACTGGATAGCGGATCACAATTGTGCTGCTGACATCAGCTCCAACACTCCACGCCCTTGGACCGAACATCATCTACTGCACTTCCTTATACCTTCTAAAATAGGAGGTAATCCTAGCCCACCTGTGCCAGCTACTATGGCAAGGTCTAATAAACAACTCACCATGGACAGAATTCTCCCTCTCCTTGAATCCTAAGTTCTAGCACATCCTACATCAAACAACCCTATAGAACTAGTAGAGCTCTATAATGCCACACAAAGAGGTAAAAGACGCCATAGCCCCATTGGAAAAGAAAAGTGCCAAGCATATACTTCATGCTAACTCATGGTTCACTCAAGAACCTCTAGATATACAAACCGCCAAACGGATAGCACTGACCACATGGCAAACAAGCCCTTCCAAGTCTACACGAGATACCTATTTGACAGTAGCGAAACAATACAAAAAAGCTATCTTCGCAGCCGAAGCGTCTGCCTACAACACTAGAATTGAGAAAGCTAACTCCCAATCCAAAGAGTTATTCGCCATCTATAATGAGCTGACTATCCCCCCGACCCCCACACAACCAACCGAGAAAAACAAAACATGGTGCAACAACATTCAACATACCATGTTAGACAAAATGAAAACACTCCAGAAAAAAATCAAGACACAATTCGACAATTTGCTTAAGGTCGCCTCACCTATATCAAGGCCCTCTGCCACCATGCCAGCCTCAGATGTCTCACAAGCTTAAACACTCTCAAACCCTTTAACTTTAGGGAAGTAACAATACCTGAAGCCCTACTGATCATGAAGCATATTAAACCATCGCTCTGTAAAGGTGACATATGCCCAGCTAGTCTAGTTAAAGATTGTGCGGCAGCTCTGGCCCCATTCGTCACTACCTTTATTAATGCCTCCTTCGCTACGAGTACCGTCCCACCATCCCTTAAAGAAGCCTGGGTTTGGCCGCTGATAAAGAAACCCACCCTTCACCCTGACTCCCCCAACAACTACCGTCCAATCACCACTGTTACATTCTTGCTGAAAATTCTAGACAAGGCTGCCTATCTGTAGATCCAGTCATACTTGGAAGCACAAGACATGCTCGGCAAAAGACAATCTGGCTTCCGTCCTCGTCACGGCACAGAATCAGCCCTGATTGACCTTAAGAATCAGCTACTCGAAGCCTTAGACAAGGGTAAATCCTCACTCCTCCTACTCCTGGATCTCTCGGCTGCCTTTGACCTGGTAGACCACAAGATCCTGTGTAAACACCTCTCAGAAACTGCACATTTTTCCCATGAGGCAACCACCTGGATTACATCCTTCCTAGAGGGCCAGGCCATGAGGGTCTTTTCTAATCAGGCATCTGCCACTCCATCCCCCATTGGGTGTGGAGTCCCACAAGGATCCTGTACCGCCCCCACTCTCTATAATCTCTTCACTCTTCCCCTGTTTAGCGACCTAGAAAAGTTAGGCATAGCCTTTACCAACTATGCCGATTACACAAATTCTTCTCCCGCTATCAGGTGACTATGAACAGGACCTCAACACTCTCCAGAAGACATATGCTTGCATCCAGGCCTGGATGTCAGCCAATGGGCTATGTCTAAATGGGGAAAAAAGAGAAATCCTAGTGGTAGGCCCCAATGAATCACTAAAAAACAAATATAGCTCCTTCAGTATTGAGAACACAGAGTTATCACTGTCTCTGCTGCAGTAAAAACCCTTGGGGTATACTTGGACTCCGTCTTATCAATGGAAAGATAAGTCAGCGCCATTTCATCATCTGCTGCCCTTACGACAAAAATCATAAACGCAGTGAAACCACACCTATCGCTAAAAAATGCCTCAACATTGCAAGAGCCACCATTGGCGCAAAGTTGTAGACACTTCAGCCAATAACATCAAGAAACTGCAAACCAAGCAAAACAACGCCCTTAGAGCAGCCCTAAGTATCCCTAGGAGGGAGCACATCTCAGACGAGAAAATATGCTTATTGCCTCCTGGTCAAAGAGCGCATAATATTCAAGGCCCTCACGATCACACACAGATGCCTCTCAAACCGCTCCATCCTACCTAGCTGAACGAATACATCAGGTGCCCATCCTCAGACCAAAATGAGACCAATACTCTCACCTACTCTTAGTCCAGCATTTAATAGAGCCAAAGCCGGCGGCACCAGCTTTGAAGTGCTAGCCCCAAAAGCTTGGAATGCTCTCCCACTCAACCTAAGAAACGAAGACTCCCTCACAGCGTTCAGAAAGGCACTAAAACCAAGCTATTCAACTAGACTGTACCTGATTGTTTCTAAGGTTGTTCCTCTGTAACCATGGAACACCTCCACAACATTGTCTTGTACCTGTAATTCCGCCTTCTGAAGTATCTGTCTTAAGTTGTACCTAAGTGAATATAGTGTAACACCACCACAATGCCTCTGGGCCGCTGGCTAAATAAATACATAAATAGCGTGAAACAAGCCCACTTCGTCCGGAGGAGAAGCCCTTGGAGGTGGGGAGATGCCGCTCTTATCGTGTAGGTCGTCGCCGTGTCAGTCCGGGTTGAAGGCACGTGGGGCGGCTGATGAGGGGGGGGGGTCTAGGGTGCCGCTTCCTCTTCTTCGCCTGTGACAAGTCTCTGGGAGGTGTCGGGCGAGTAGGCTTGCTGGGCCCAGCGCCTACACCGTTGTCCTCGTCAGCATTTCAGCTGTCGTCGTCATCAACCCCCCCCCCCCAGTCGTCCTCAGCGTTTCCACCATCGTCCCTCATATCCTCCGATACCATGTGGACGAACACCATGTCCTCTATGTCTGAAGAAGAAATATCTATGCCCTGGAGCACTTCCACCCCCCCCCCTTTTATTGTGTCCTGAGGGGTCGGTTTCGGACTCAGGGATGGCATTCTCTTCTCTGGTGTCTTTTCCACCGGTTTGGTCGAGGCCTCCTGCCTGGGAGGAAGATTCCCAGCGAACGGCGCACTGGGGGACACGTTTCTGGTAAACTGGACTTTCCCTCTAGACTACACCTTCCCCTCAGATTCCCGTCATTCCTTTGGTTCTCAGGAGGTTGAAGAGATTTTGAGAAACCATGATCTTGATTGCACCGGACTGGGCGAGGAGAACGTGGTATTCTTGAATCTGACCATCTCTCCGGTTCCCTCTGTGGCCGGATCTCCTGGCCGGACGCCACCCAGCCCTGGTTGGATGATTTGCACTCTCGAACCCTCTCCCGGTCCCTTGGTAAGGCCTCTGGTTAAAGATGGGTTTTAATATTGTAAAAGGTGGATTCTTCGTCCTGCTCCTCGTGGCAGGGGCGCGTAGAAGTGGGGGGCGAGCAGCGACCAAGTTACTTCACTGGTACAAGCCCCCCCTGTGGGAATCCAGGCCTGCTGCGACTCCGTAGGTTTGCTGCTTTACAGTCTTTATATGCAGTTCTTATGTTCCTCTTAGTTCGAATAGTAATGTCTTGCTTCTTTCCTTTTAGGAATGGAAAGGTATTTTGGTGTTGTCATGCAGTTTGAAAATGAGCATGGGCCGTTAGGCGAAAGCGCGGTGTGTGCGATGCTGTCCGGTGAGTAATGCGCGATGCGCCGCGCTGTTTCGCCTTTTATATTGCTAACCTGTGTCTTTTCTCTCCTTGCAGGTTGCGATGTTCCTCGCCGAGCACCGTAATATTCCAGCAATGATACTGACCAGGAGTTGACTACGCAGGTAAGAATTGTGTGGCTTTCTTAATTCAGCAGGAAACGTGAGTAAACGCTTACTAATGTTGTCTTTCTTTTTCTTTCTCCTCTTTTCAGGTTATGGTATTCCAGGATGCATGGGGTGCCGGATGATGGAGTTCGTACCTTCAGGTAAGTGGAACTGAAGTCAGTGATGGATTGAAGATAGGATACTGTTCCAGGTAAGTTTCGTAGTGTTCTTTCTCTCTCTGCAGGTCCTTGGTTTCAGGTAAACTGGCATCAAAGAACTGGACACGGTGAGCGTTACGCTGCCCACATCAGAATAACGCAAAGCATGTTCTGCTGTTAGGGTGTGGTTTAAATAGTCTCTGGTAAAGTCGTCCAGGTAAAATAGTCCCAGGCCTTCCACATCCAAAGTTGTCCAGGTAAAGTAGTCCCAGGCCTGCCACACCAAAAAGACTAGACCGCGTAGCTCAGTTGCTTGTAACTGAGCTATGTGTGTGCCTCCATGCTGGCTGAACCACCCCCCCCCACCCAAGTTAAATAGTCCCAAGTAAATAGTCCCATTCTAATGTTGGTCTTCATGATGGTTATGAGCCTGGCGCCAAAGAGAGTCTTGGATGAGGTTTTAACGCCTTTGACCTGGCCCTAACTGGAAGGCTGACTTGCCAGTGAGGGCCAGGGGCAACGGTCATGACAGCTTAGGGAGAAGCCCAGCCTGTGCAGTAGCAGGCAGGTGTCCTCCAGATGAGACAAAGTCTGCCTTGCTGACTTCTCGCAGATCAGCCAGTCATCTAGGTAAGGAAATACGTGGACCCCAGATCTCCTGAGGTGAGCTGCAACTACTTCCATGAGCTTGGTGAAGACCCTTGGCGCCGAAGTCAACCCAAAGTGAAGCACTTTGAACTGATAGTTTTTTTCGCCAATGAGGAACCTTAAGAACTTCCTGTGCTTTTGATGTATCAGCACATGGAACTAGGCGTCCTGTAGGTCCTGAAGTTCAAGAGCGTGGAGAATCTCTCTCAACGTCATGAACGTCATGAACCTCCGGTCCTTAATTAGTAACATGTCATGCAAAGGATGGGATGGGATGCAGAATAACTCTTATACCAAATAATAAAGACAGACTCAGGAAGTTGACAAAGCCTCATCCAACTGTTTTAATATCAATTGTCTAAAACAGGGAGTTACAACAGACATCAACAGACGTTCGCTCAAGCTCTCAATGCATTTTCTCGTAAAAACATATGTTTATACTAAAAATGTGTCATAAGTGACGTCATATTACTTGGCAAATAAGAAAAACCGACAGGGAGTTGTGGTTGGATTAAGGGGAACATCTAATTATACTTTCTATAAGTGATCGGGTTGTGAGTGGGTCTCTACAGTCAGGTGGACAACTTAAACCTGCCTCTAGTGCAAGTCATCCCCAACAGTTATTAAGTACACGGTATACCATTGTCTCTCAAACTAGAAGGCCCTTTGTTATATGGCCTCCTACAATTGGTTGGCATGCCAGATTCTATACAATGGCAGCACCGCCTGCAGTCTATTCTCTATGTGTAGCCAGCCTTTAGGATCTCTTAGTCTACTTGGTTTGCTGCATCTGTACAGTTATTAAACGGCTTGCATTTTCTGCAGTGCTCTTCACACGTGCAATCTTTATTCCGCACATGAAGGTTTACTCAATTCCTTATTTCGTCATAAGGTCTATACATTTTCTCAGCTACTCTTCTCAGTGCCTCAGGCTCACTTCTTGTGACGTCACCAGCTTTTCTTCCTTTCGTCTTCATATTCCTTTGGAGACTTCTTCCAAGAGATTATCATCTCTTCGGGGGTACTTCAGATAAGGTTTTCTTAGTGGATACCTCTTCTCTAATACTAGTCATGGTATGGTCCCAACCACTGGTGTCAAACACAGTGCAGGTTCAGACTTCCAACATGCAGGCAGTGGGTGGCGGGACTTCCTGCAAAGGCATATGTTGCTCCTCTACACTCCCCCCTATGGTCCATTCATCGACCACACCTTCATCAGTTTCCACATCTTGGTGCCTTCTCTTCAAGAAGTGCTTCTTTTGGAGTCCAGATCTTCATCACCCATTTCAAGAATCCTGCTGCAAGTTCATCAACACTCAAGGTCATGTAACTGCACCGTGCATTCAGATTACAATAGACCCATTGTCCCACGTACTTTTGATTCTTTGGATGCAGGAACTTTGTTCCTTCAGGTGCTATGATGCTGGTCTCTATGTAGCCTCTAATTTTTCATTTAGTCAATTCCCGGGGTCCAAACCCTGATTCGAAATTGATCATAATCTTCATTCCTACTACTTTCTTTGCTGTCTTCTTGTACTGTGTAATTATTATCCCGATGAGACAGAATCCAAACATTATCATCACCAGCACTGCACCAAGAAACTTGAAGATGTTCGCCATCCACGGTGGAGCCCATGAGAAAATGGACGCGAACCAACTGTCATCTGCAATGTCTTCTGTGTCATCTTCCATTTTGTTGTGCAGGCTTGTTAGCAACATTATGGCTTTTGTCAAGGTCCCATTCTAGTCATCATGAGAAAGTATGAACGTGCAACATGATGGCCCGATTTTGGCACAAACTCCTCCATTCATTGCTGTAATCACATCAAGGACATATCTGTTCTGGAGAGTCATCAGTCGTAGGGCCCTCAATTCTTACCTGATAGCATTTAATCCCTTTATGGTAACGCCGATTGTCTGTAGGAGCTCCCATCGAGTGATTTGCAACCACTTTGCATTTTCCATCGTCTGGATCCCAGGCAAAAAAAATAGTTGCGACTATTGCTGAAGTGTGGCTGAACAACCTGTGCTCATATGCAATAGCAAAGGCTTCTATCGATTTAGCTGTGAAATAATTCTCCCTCCTTGCTCGATTGAGGAATTCAAGTGATCGTCTCATCAAATGGGCATCCGCTTTTGGAAATTCTCCAATGTTCAGGTCACTATGAGGAATCACTAACGCTGGAACATGAATGAGCAATAAGGAACCTATCCCTCCCCAATCGTTGGGAAGCTTCATGTATGCTGTGGACCCACAAGCCCAATAATGATCCATCAAGACTGCTGTCCATGCTTTCATGCCTGGTATATCCAAAATTCGGCCACACTGGTGATTCTCTCCAGCTTTCCTCTTACAATTATTTCTGAAACATAAGGACGATTTCTTTAGAGGTAGTATCTACAATGGTCCTCCCTTATCGTCAAACCATGTAAAAAATGTTACAATCTTCGACCACTGATCCTTGCATTTCTTTTCTGCATTTAACACAACTTCTTCGCACTGTCCGGTTAACGCCGCTGCTGCTCTGCACACAACTCAATCCCTTATTTCATCATCAGATCCCGTAAGGTCTATACATTTTCTCCATCAGCTACTCTTCTCAGTGCATCACGCTCACTTCTTGTGACGTCACCAGCTTTTCTTCCTTTTGTCTTCATATTCCTTCGGGAACTTCTCCCAAGAGAAGATCATCTATTTGGGGGTACTTCAGATAAGGTTTTCATAGTGAATACCTCTTCTCAAATACTCGTCGTGATATGGTCACAACTACTGGTGTCAAACACGGTGCAGGTTCAGGCTTCCAGCATACAGGCAATTGGGGGTGGGAGGGCGGACTTCCTCCAGAGGCATTTGACTGCTTCTCTACACTCATCATCCTAAACTTGCCTTTCCTCAGGAACTTGTTCAAGCCTCTGAGGGCCAGAATGGGATGGAGACCTCCCTTCTTGGGCAAAAGAAAACACCAGGAACACCAGCCCGCCCCTCTCTGTTCAGACGGTACCTCTTCCATGGCATCCTTTGACAACGGTGCTCTCAGTTCTTCCTGGAGCTCCTGTCCCGGTTGGACTAGGTCTCTTCAGAAAAGGCATACAATAACCCCACCGAATCAACTGCAGGGCCCAGGAGTCGGAAGTTGTTTCATGGGTCCAATGTCGACCAAATGGTGCATCATGGGAGGGGGAAGTCAAAGCAGCTTAGAGGGCGTGGGTGACCTAGCAGATGCTGCCTGTTGGCCCCTTCCGGGATGCAAGAAGCACCTCGGTCCTTGCCTGGCTTGTGGGACCTGCACCTTCCTGCCATAGAGCAACGTCTATATCCTCTGCACCTGGAGGCGAAGCTGAAGGCAGGTTTGTGTGGCTGCGCCGCTAGGCCCAAAGACTTAGCATCCAATTTTGACTACTTGAATTTCTCCAAGGATTCAGCCGCTTTCTGCCCGAAAAGCAGGTCACCTTCAAAAGGCATATCCAACAACCAGTTTTGGACATTTGGGGAGAAGCCAGAAGTTTTAAGATATGCTTGCTGTCTCATCACAACTGCTGAACCCATTTCTCTGCCAACATAGCCTGCTACGTCCAGGCCCATTTGTAACAACTGTTTGGCTACCTACTTCCCATCCTCCACCAGCTGTAAAAATCTGTCCCGCATGGCACCCTCAGGGATGTATTCAGTAGCATGTACCACTGCCTTTCCTAAGACAAACGAGTATTTGACGAAACCACACTTTAGTGGCTTGGAGGGCCATGTTACTAGAAGTGAACACCTTTCTGGTCAAAGCGTCACATTTATTCCCCTCTCCGTCCTTAAGCAGATTAGAGGTGGATTCTGCGGGTCTGGTGGAAACAGTGGCAGCCTTTATAACCAACCGTTCCTGGGAAGGGTGTGTGGGGAGGAAAGAAGGATCTCCTCTTGCTGACCTATACTTCCCTGTGAAATTGGCATTCACAGGGGGAATGCTACAAGGGTGGTGGCCATAAGGATGCTAAGGGGTCCGCAATGGCTAGGTTGAAAGGCATATTGTGGTCGACTGTGGGACTCTCCTCCAGAATGTTGGTACACTCATACCCCTGAAGAGGAGTAGTGGACGCTTTCAACCCCAAGGTGTCAACTACCCTGTGAAACAGCTCCCTGGACTTCACACTAGCATGGCTATAGGGCTGTTTTTGCTATAACTCCAGGTCTGGATACGTATCCAGACCACTGGCATGTAAACCCTGAGCCAAAGGCAATAAATCGGCCTGGTCATCGAAACAGTTGACGCCGCAGGCTCTGTACAAACTGGGTCGACTGTGTCCTCAGGGTCATTGCGTTCCTCGACTCCGAAAATGGAATGCATGGAGTCGAAGAAACCCAATCTCGACAGTGGCACAAATGAACCATTGCCGACTGTCGGCACCGAAGGCTTGAGGAAAGGTTTCGAAGCCGCAACTTTCGATGCCGAAGTTACTTCCAGCGCCGAGGGACACTCGGGTAACCGATGGGCTTTGGGAGCCTTAACCTTACGGCCTTCCAGCGACTTATTCCTGACGGGACACACACCCGAAGACGCTTTCAACTCAAACGATGTTGATGGAGTGGCTGGCTTGGGGTCGGGGGCACCGAGTGCCACCAAAGCTTGCTGGTTGGGGGTCGGAGACACACCTACAGCCGCTTGCATCTTAAACATTTCTAACAGAGGTTTTAAAACTCTCCCACTCTTCCCAAGTGGTCGGACCCGCAGAGGGCTTACCTCGTTCCGACGGCAAGTTGATGGCGGGGGTGCCACTTTTTCCGCTGGGAAGACGTGGAATGGCTTTTGGAATGGGACCGTTTCTTGCTCTTCTTGCAATGCTGTTCTTTGGGTGGGCTCCTCCATCTCAGCCTCTGAGGACCGGACGAGTGACCCAAGCCAGTTTCCTAGCCCTCTCACGCAGGGATTTCCGCTGCATCTTTGCGCACAATGCGCAGGTTTCCGTGTCATGACTAGCACCCAGACACCATAGACAGACGTCATGGGGGTCGGTCAGACATTTTGGCCTCGCAATCGCGGCATTGCTTGAAGCCCAAAACCCTGTGGGATGACATTGCGTCGAGGGTTTTGAAGAAAAAAAGCGTACAAAGTACAATAAGAGCGTTGAGTAAACTCGAGTCGTGTTCCTCATGCAGCATGCAAGCGTGTGGGTAAAAGGAACTGAGGCATGGGGCATAGTGAAGTGGTATATATATGATGGCTGACGTCACGCCTGGAGCCGACGATCGAGAGCCAGACGAGATGGATCGGCGATCAACAGCCGAGTCGAGGTTCACTACGCCCCCTGAAAATAATTTCCGAACATAGAGCTGGATGATGGATATCTATCGTGATGAGGAATCCGCAGGAGAAAAGCAATCCACTGAAATCCTTTCAGCGTTAGCTACTCAAACATTTTCGACAGGGGGCGCAGTACGACTGGATATCTACTCAATTTTCTACCGTCGCACTCCTAGACTGCGGATGTGATGTCGGCCGTATATATGTTGCGTCACTGCAACCCTGTTCCTCAGTTTCCCACATCGCCACTACTACTCAAGCTCAACAGCTGCAAAGGAAGAATCCATAGGATTCGGCTTAATGACGGTCAAAATACGCATAACTTTTTTTTTGTGAGGAACAGACTCCATACTGAAAGCAACCGGATGACCGTTCCCAATGCAAAAGGCAACATACGTTCCCAACAGCTAATTGTCATCACCTCAAGTTCTCACCTTTTTGGTAGAGAACAACCAGAAACCGCAATAAACCACTTTCATAGCGGGGTAGGTTGGGAGGGTGATGAGGAATCGACAGGAGAAGAACCTATAGAAGAACAAATTACTTACCTGTGGAAACATTCTTTCGACTGAATGTTCCTCCCACATATTCCTCATCTTTTGATATCTCCATATCCAGCTTTAGCTGCTTTGTAAAAAATGTCAGCAGGGGGTGCTGCACGTCGATGCTTGGCGACTCGATGTCCCTCGAGGGCCTCCGTTTCGATGTCATCACTGGTATATAGCGCGCGCAGCGATCGTTGGCTTCAGTTCAGTTTTAATGCGTATTTCCAATTTTCTCTTGGATGTACCTAACATCAGACAGTTAATCACCCTGAAAGAGCGTAAACTGCAATAACAAGGAAATTCTTCTGCGGGACCCTTGTTCTTCTAATGGATTGTGTCCTCCCACGTATTCCTCATCTTTTGATAGATTCCCAAAGCGGTGTTTGCATTTTTGGAGAAGGGAGTCAGAATTTTCAGTTTCAACTAAGAATGTAGGAGTTCCTTATTGGCTTGTGTGTACAGAATGTAACACTGCCTTTCTAAAACCACCTTCCCGGCCTGAGGTAAGAGTCCAGACTATAATGCTTGGTGAATGTGCAGACGGAGGACCATGTGGCCACCGCACAAATATCCTGAACTGGGAATACCCTCTGTCAGGCAGAGGAAGTAGCCATGCCCCTGGTCAAATGAGCTGAGACCCTTGGGATAAGGTTTGTTTTGTGACTGCAATACCTAAATGATGGCCCGTGTAACCAACGAAAAGTTGATAATCCTGTTTTAACTTAGACATCTTTATATATAAAGCTGAATGTATGTGTGTGTGTGTATGTTTGTCCAGTTATACAAATCCACACTGCTGAACCCACTTCTACCAAATTTTGAATGGATTCCTCTTATGTCTGGGGCAAGATCATAATCTATGTTTGGATGCACAAATTTTACATGCAAAAGAAATGTGGGATATGTGTGTATGTTTGTCCGCTATACAAATCTACACCATTGAACCCACTGCTACCAAATTTTGCATGGATTCCTCAGTTGTCTGGGGCAAGATTCTAGTCTGTTTGGATGCAAAAAATCACTCCGTAGACCCCCTAATTTACTGATGCTCACCCGATTCACTACAGTAGGTAGTAGAAGAAGGCAAAATTTGGAAAGGTGTCTGAAGCCAAATGTCTGATGTGTTGGTTATTCCTTTGAAATGTATTACTACTGAATACTACTGAATACAGTTTTGAAAGTATTTTAAAAGGGAATTAAACACTTTATCACGCCACTCCAAGTATGGGAAATGGAAAGGTTACAGTTTACTTACGTTCATTCACGCGAAGGGAGCACAATCAATCTTTCTTGGACATTTTCTCAAATGTGCTGAAGCCATTAAGTGACGAACATGCCGCACAAAAAACTAACATCACCTGAAAAAGCTCCATCTGATGCAAAGTCAAAATCAATATCAAGAGCTTCTGAAATATAACGCCAAACAGCAGCACGACTTGCTGACATGAGGGCAAGAGTAACATCCTCCAGGGCACATGAGACACCACTCGATCAGGACACTAGCAACGCTGGGTACCCAACTAGTTCTGGATAAGTAGAAGCTAAGTGCACGTCTTGGGTCAAGTCTGTGTAATCTCTCCTCTTCCTTTCCATGTTGAGGTGGAGAATAAAACGATGGAAGTATAATTTTTTGAGTTAAATGAAACAGACGCAAAGTTTGGTAAAAAAGGTAGGTCTAACCTTAAGGACCACTCTATCCTTAAAGAAGACTGTGTAAGGAGGCTTGCAGGACAAGGCTTGAAGTTCACTCACCCTATGGGCTGATGTAAGAGCAATCAAAAGGATGGTCTTCAGAGTTAGTAATCTTAGAGGGCAGAAATGAATAGGCTAGAATGGAGCACACATGAGAAATTTCCAAACTAAGTTGAGATCCCAAAACGGAACTTGAAATGGGATCGAAGGAATACATTTGTCAATCCCTTCAGAAATTGTATCCCCAGTGGTATTTTGTAGAAAGATACCTCTTCAGAGGAGCGCTTAAAAATTGATAGCGCTGCCAGATAACCTTTAATTGTGCAAACCTGGGCCCCATATTAGCAAGGTTTAACAAGAACGATAACACCATAGTTGTGCTGCATGTAAAAGGGTCCACAACATTCCTATCCCTGCACCAGCTGCAGAACTTGTTCCAATGGTAGCGGTATAAGGATTTTGTTTCTGACCTGCCATTATTTTTCACAAAATTCGATAGGTTTCTCGAAAGAACAGAAGCGTGACGATCTTCTGAAGCGATAGCTCTCGCGGAAAAACGGTTGCTGCACGCGCTATTTACCAGTGATGACGTCAACTGAGGCCCTCGAGGGACATCGAGTTGACGGGTATCCACACACAGCGCCCCTGTTGTAAAATAATTTTTAAGTTGGATATTAAGCTATCAAAAGATGAGGAATACATGGGAGGACACACTCCATTCGAAAAACATTACTGGTAAGTAATGTCTACTTCAATGAATTGCATTCTCCCTCAGATTCCTCATCTGATAGACTCCCTAAGCCTATAAGCAGTTGAGTGTTTTTATTAAAGTTCTGGTTGATCGGGCGCTGAACCTTTCAAGGTTATCGCGCTGTCTCCTCGACAGTCCAAGAGGGCCACTGAGCTGTACATCTCAGCCATCCAACCCATAAAATGGTGTATTAGGCTAACTGCTTTATAATACGGACACAGGGCATCTGACAGGTTTCTCCTGTCTGCTGCACTGCGATCTGCTCAATCTTGTTTGGAAACAATGGCGAGTGGTGCTAGATGGAAGCCTCTATAGCATGTAGATGGTGAGGTTAGGCTCACTGAACTGCACTTTGTATTTTGCAGATTTTCTAGTACATCTTGTGCACTTCTGTGCAACATGACAGTATGCAGTTGAGGATGATTGTGTCCTTACGTTTTTGTTTATGAGGATTTTATGGTGAGGTGCTCACTATGTTTCTTAAAGACTTATTAGTCTTTTCTCGCTTTGACTTCAGGTCTACACCCGCATGATGAGAACTCCATTCGAGAGATCAGTATTTGAGATGACATTAAGTCATCAGTTGGTTGCAAATATCTATTAAGAATTAGAACCTAATAATGGGTTATCATGTATTCTAGGTCTAAAGAATTTAGAAAAAGCAGTAAATCAGCCTTGAAAACGGGCACTGGATCCAAAACGTGTTGGCAATTGAGAAGTGTCAACATTTAACAAAATTATGATTGACCACTTCTGGTTTAACTGCTTGAAAACATGGATTATTATTTTTGATATTCTGTGTTTTTGTCAATATAAGTGAATGTTTGGAACTTATTTCAAGGTCTTCGTGTATCTGTTTGTACATTGGCAACTGTCTGAAAGTTAATTCTTTTTCAAATAATACATTTACCTAAAATTGTTTGATTTACTTTGTTCAACCTACCTCTGATACCTATGCGGTTTCGTTCAACTGAATTTGCTTTTCTTGCATTAAATAACATTTTTGTTTTTTGAATTTCAGCAAAGTACTTCATTGGAATTAAGACTTCTATTTTCACATTTGTATGTGACAGTTATATTGTCAGAACATTATTGGGATTGATTCCAGAGGAGTGCACCAAGGGTCACTTGTTGGAAACAACTGGTTTATTCTTTTCACTGTTTTTCTGAGGTCCCGTATTGTCAGCGGACATTACGCTACTGCACCTGAATATTATTTATATATTGAAATCTTCTAAGTTTTATTGTATTCTATTAATCGACTGAGTTGTGCAAACCCCTAACTTTGGTGTTCTTTTCATTTAGACTTCCCAAAGCAGTACAGAGTGCAGAGGCATGATGAAAGTCCACACACAAGGAAGCTCTGCAACACACCGCTCTGCCAAATAGAGTGTCAGCACCACAAGCCACATCTAAGCAGTAATGCTAAGTAAATGTGTGGAGAGACATCTCTTTTACTGGAACTCCCCTTTGCAAGGCCGATGTTACTGCCGCACCCCTGGTAAAATGTGCTCTGATGCCTGAAGGCAAATCTTTTCCCGCTCTCTGATAACACTCTGCAATGCAGAGAATTATCCAGCGAAAGATTGTCTGTGTAGACACAGCCAGACCCTTCCTAGACAGAGAGAAAGCCACCAAGTTGGTCATCATGCCTAAAATCTGCAGTCCAAGCCACATAGAAGCTGAAAACCCTCTCAAGGTAAAGCCTGTATAATCTTTCCTCATCCTTAGAGGCATGTGGAATCGGATGTAAAATTGGCAAATCAATGTTCCGGGACATGTGGAAATCTGAAACCATTTTTGGCAGAAATATAGGGCACACCTTGAAAGAAGCCTTTTCCTTGAAAAATGACAGGAAGGGTGGCTTGCAAGATAGAGCCTGAAGCTCACGCACACATCTCACTAACGTGTTTAGCAAGTAAGTGGTTTTCAGGATAAGTAACCTGACAGAACATGAATGCATGGGCTCAAATGGTACTGCCACCAAAAAGAAAGAGTAGGCAGGAACCTATTTAAAAGGCCTTTCAGAATTTGGGTCATTACCGGGATCAAGAAGAAGGATCCCTGGTCCAATGACCTCTTGAACACAGACAAAGCCGTCAAGTAGCCCTTGACTGCGCCTATCTGAAGGCCTGCTGAGGCCAGTGACTATTTAAAAGGCCTTTCAGAATTTGGGTCATTACTGGGACCAAGAAGAAGGATCCCTGATCCAATGACCTCTTGAACACAGACAAAGCCGTCAAGTAGCCCTTGACTGCGCCTATCTGAAGGCCTGCTGAGGCCAGTGACAAAAGAAACTTCATAACTGCAGTGGTGGGGCAAGCGATAGGGTCTATCCACGCACAAACTTTCTCCACCTGTTTGCGTACAATGATCTCGAAGAAGGTCTGCGTGTAGCCAGTAACAGATCAAGTACCTCTTCTGAGAGGCCCCAGTCACCATACCTCATACTCTCAAGAGCCACGCATGTAGGTTGATGGACTCAGAGTTCAGGTGGAGCATCCAACTTTTACGACTGGTAAAGGAGGTCCAGCCGCCGACATAGTCAGAGGTGGTGTGACGATTCACAAGGTGTCGTCACTTCTACCCGGGGGGGAGCCCTTGCCCATGAGGCTAGGGAGGTGCGGCTGATACCCAATAGTCCCCTTACGGGTGGTTTAATGCAGAAGGACCTCATGGGGAGGGACTCCCACTCTGGGGACAAGGATGATCACCTGGGGTACAGCCCATTGAATGTTGTCACACCCCGACATTCCCTAACCCTCCCCAATGTTCAGAACCATTACATTGAAGGCAAACCTATGTATTATTGTAACCCAAGAAATAAAGCCCACAGTACTAGAACGATGAAACACAGAAGACCAAGATCACGGACTGTGTTAGTACTTATACGAGGTGGCCCCGTACAGGCATGAGGATTCAATCATTAACAGAGTCAAAGGACACTTGCAATCCCACCTGGGATGTACTGGATATGGAGTATAAAAAGCAACAAAGGACAATCAGATATGGCAAGCCCGGCCGTGGAATCAAGCGTAGCTGTGAGAGGAAGCAGGTGCAGTCAATCGCCAATGCAGGAGATTCGAATCCTGCTGGCGGTCCAGCGGGAGAAGAATGTGGAGAACGCCGGTGAGCAGCTGTGGGAGTTCTCAGTTGGGTCTGTCGGTGTAAACACGAGCTCATGAACGAGAAAAGGAAGTAAGCTGAGCTGTGCAGGGAGACATCACGCTGCAGATTCTGACATGGAGAGAAAAGAGCCAATGGAGCCGGTCAGAGGAAGCCCCAGTGACCTAAAGCCCGGAGGATTTAAGGGGAGGTGCAGGAGACCCAGGGGGGACGTGGGACCGGGTGGGCGAGACACTCAAACAGCTTTCCCCGGTCCAGCGAGACTGAACCAGTTATTGGGTCTATTCAGTGTCAGTCCTCCCTCCAACGCCATATTGCTTGTGTGTCAGTGGCAGACAGAAACCCACTGACCACCAGGGAAGGGTCAAATACGAGCATGGTGAGGGGCCCTAATCAAAACCCAAGAAGCAGCAATGGCAGAAATAAGACCACTGATTGATAGGGAAGGGTCGGGGACCCTACCACGAACACAAGAAGGGCCAGGGACTAAAAGAAGAGTGCCAGAAGGGTTGAGGACCCCAACAAGAGCCAGAGAACGGACTGGGACCTAAAAGCAGATACTGAAAGCATCAGAGGAAATGGTCCTCGTCACAATGGGAAGGCGAGAACCACTGACCACCAGAGAAGGGTCTGGGACCCAAAAGCAGATCCTGGAAGCATCAGTTGAAATCTTTCTCATTGCAATGGGGAAGAGAAAACCACTGACCAACAGAGCAGGGTCTAGGATCCCAACAAGATTTGGAACTTTGCTAAAATACAAACCAGAGTGGCAAAGTGTGCATCAAGCTGAAAGCAGTGAGAAAGAACTGTACCAAGCAATACCAGGAGAAGAGAGTCATTCTCCTGGTAGCAAACCAGGAGTTGTATTAAAGACTCCAGGGGAAAGGAGTCATTCCCCCTGGCCTGGTGCAGAACTGTGCCAAGCCATACCAAGAGAAGGGAGACATTCTCTTGGTCCTGAACTGGGAGTTGAGCTGGAGACACCAGGGGAAGGGAGGCATTGCCCCCAGGTTTACTGGAAATTGTACAAATCCACACCAGGAGAAAGGAGACATTCTCCTGGACGTGACATGATATAAAGACTGGGTGAAAACCCACAAGCCTCTCGGATGAAGCCATTCCCCCTGGAATTTTTGTTGTGAGAGAACATTCTTTTGGACACTATCCTTGAAGAAGGAACTTGGTTAGTTTATCTTTAAGTTGTAGTGTGGGGGATAGAACTAGATTGTGACACAGGATGGTGGAGATAAATTTGATGGACATTCTGACATAGCCTTTAGTATTAGTTTTGAGGCAGGGGAAAACCCTCTTAGAAGTTAGGCATAGTGAGGACCTTTTTCTTATATAAATAAAACTCTAAAACCAAAACCATACCACCTTTGTATCAGAGTAACGCTCACCCGATATCCACGGGGACGCCACTCAGCCATGGTTGGACCACTCGCACTCTCGAACCCCTCCCTTGGAATTTGTTCGGCCGAGGATTGGGCCAGCAATACAGGAATATCGGATTTAAAACTCTATAGTCTCTTGTTGCTTGGCTCCCACCTCCCTTGAGGACCAAACCTTCCCATTAAGCCTTCTCCTCACCTTGCTTTTTGTATGATGCGCTCTCCGTCCTGCTTCTCGGTGCATGGGCACGTTGCTGGTGTGGGCGTGTCGCGACCTAGTTGATTCACTGGTGCGGGCCCTGTTCGAGTCTAGACCTGCTGTGACTCCAGTTCGTTAAGGTAAGTGCGCTGTTTTTACAGTCTTGATAATCGGTCCTTCTCTCTTTCTCCTGTCCCTTGATAATGTCTCTGTTTCTTCTCCTAGGTGCAGGAAGAGGTTATTGTCGTGCTGATTGAGCACGAGGCGGTGAGTGAATGCGCAATGCGCAGAGCTAATCGTCTTTTTGTAATGTCCCAGAATGGAGGCTGACAGAGACACTAAGCTGTGGGTGAATGCACGATACGCAGCGCCGTCTTGACTTTTCATGTGCTAACCTGTGTTTCCTCTCTTTTGTAGGTGGTTGTGAGGTTCCGGAACGGGTGCTGACCAAGAGCAGCTCGAATTCAGTTAAGTGTCTGATGGTTCTTGCTGCTTTCTGAATTGAAATATGGAAACGCTTACTAATGTTGTTTTCGTTGCCTTCTTTCCAGGTTGCGGCGTTCCAGAGATGGATGCAGCGCCGAGATGCTGTATTCACTGGACCGGGTGAGCGATGGATTGCGAACAGGATACTACTCACAGGTAAGTGTCGTACTAAAGATGTTCTTGTTGTTCTTTCAGGTACGTAGCTCCAGGAAGGCAGGTATGGAACTCAGGATATCGAGTTGAACACGGTGAGCGTCACGCTGCTAACCGCAGAGTAACGCTAATCGTGTTCCTCTGTTTGGGCGTGGTTTATATAGCCTGAGGGATCCCAAGGCCCGACCACACCCAAAACACTAGACCGCATAGCTCCGTTCTTGGAACTGAGGTATGTGGCAGCCTCCATGTTGGGCCAAGCCCATTACAAAGTCCAGGCCCCCATGTTACCTTCACATTGAGTATAAGCCTGGTGCCAGAGGAGCCAGGACTGACTCCAGGAGAGTCTTTGGTGAGATGGTAAGGCCTTTGGGGCCACAATAGGAGACCCTAACCTGGGTCCAAAGGGTAGGCTGACTTGCCTATGAGGTTTGGGGGTAGGGATCGTGAGAGCCAGCTTCCTACAGCGGGCAGATGGTCCGCTCAGAGCACCATGTTCTCCTCGTCCAGGTGGGGCGATCAAGATCATGGTGGCTCGAAACCTCCTGAGAACACACGGGATAACAGAAATTGGAAGAAATGCATAGTGAAGGTCGAAGACCCATTCTACCAGTAATGTGTCTTCTAGTGCACCCTTCTCTGGGAATTCACATGAGCAAAACTATCTGCACTTCATGTTGGTCCTTGTGGCCAACAGATCCACTGTCTGGGTACACCGCTGAGCGAAGATCTCTATGAGAACTTCCTGGATCTTCGAGAACTTCCTGGCACACTTCCTGCTCATGTGAGACCATACTCTGGCTGCTCAGAGAGTCTGCCAACCGGTTTTCCACCCCCGCCAGCTGGGTAGCCGCAGCAGAGACCAGGTTCTCCAGCAACCAGAATCATAGCTGTATTCGGCTCCCTGCATACAGGCCAGAACCACAACCCTGCTTGTTAAGGTAGTGCATGACCACTGTGTTGGCCGTCAGCATGAGGGTGTGTTTTCCCTTGAGGGAAGGCGCAAACGCCATCCGGGCCAACCTGATTGCTCGTAACTCCAGTCTGTTGATATGCCACTGGCATTCCATGGGCGATCAAAGACCAATCACCCGCAGACACCCGCGTTGAGCACCCTAACCCATCAGAGATGCATTTGTGACCACTGTGGCGCATCTGTGACCACAATGGCCTGAGGCTGCGGTGGTCGAAGGGGATTCCCCGCCATCATGCTCTCCCTGCTGGTGCAGCAAGAAAGGTTGCCCCCATCTACCTCGTCACATTGAGAATGGCCTTTATGGTGTTGAAGTACTGGGACCACTAACCCCTCAACTGCCACTGTAAAGATTGCATCCTCAGTCTGGCCTCTGGCACGAGAAAAATGCAGGAAGTCACGAGACCAAAGAGGCGGAGGAAGGAAGCCGCAGGTAGATTGTGGTGGCTCTGGAAAAGCTCCACCATTTGCCTGACACTGGTGACTATTTCTTCTGGGGAAAAGCCTTCCCCTCCCGTGTGATCTTGACTGCTCCGATGAATTGGGGCATCTGCACTGGTGTTACGTGGGACTTCTGGAAATTCAGGGAAGAAACCCAAACCATTCAGCAGAGAGCAGGTTTCCTTGAGCTAAGTCAATACCTGCTTTGGAGACCTTCCTCGGATTAACCAGTCGTCCATGTATGGGAATACGCGAACACCGGATCTCCTGAGGTGTGCCGCCACCACTGCCATCGGCTTGGTGAAAACCCTGGGCGTGGAGGTTAAGTCAAAGGAGAGCACCTTGAACGGATAGTGAGTGCAGCCGATGACGAATCTCAGGAACTGCATGTGCTTCCAATGGATCGGCCCATAAAAATAAGCATCCTGAAGGTCCAGCAACACCAACCAGTCCTGGAGTTGCCGTTCCTCAGGAATTTGTTGAAGGTCTGAAGGTCCAGGATGGGACAGAGTCCTCCTCCTTTCTTGGGTACTGTAAGGAAGCCATGGTATCAAACAATAAGACAGACACAAGTGATCACAGTTCAAGGGTGTTTATTGAACTTCAACTGGGTTTGAAAAAATGCTCATCTATTCCTAAATCTAACGATGGGAGCAAGCTACGACCATCAAATAATAACTCAGTCCTAGTGATGTTTTGTCAAAATAAAAGGGCCTATGATAATAAACCTATTGCCAATCCTCACTTCTAAATACCATAAGTGTGGGAAACAATGTTATGCAAAAGAAAAGTGTTCAAGAAATGAGAGGTCAGGATATTCAAGCCACTGGCTTCCCTTCCCCGCATTTTCATCACAGGACAAGGCGGCACACTCGAGCTTAGCACAGTCTCTGGCTTCTCTAGCACGAGGGTGCAGTTCAAAACATCAACATCATGGCCTTCTGTGCCAAAGTCTCTTTTTCAGAGGGTCTGATGCAACACGAGCTACGTCAAAGTTCCTTTCTTCTTAGGTTTTCACATGTACAATTTCTCGGGTGAGTTTTGCTTCACTCTGGGACCCCCTCCGTCAGGGTCAGACCCACTTTAACACAAAGCTTTCAATTAATCTCCCTCTGCCAGCCTCAGACCAACTTTATCTACTTAGCCACAAACTTTCTTTACTGTATCAACGTCAAAGACTTTAGACTGTGTGCAGGATTTAGCTCGATCCACCGCAGGACCACTTCGATTCACAATTCTCTACAACTCTTTCACTTTTCAGCTGGATACCTTACAGAGATCTTGGATTGAGCATTCACGCGGTACCGGACAACTCTGTCAAAGATATCATAGCATGGTTTCAAAGTTCACTCATCAGCAGTTCAACTTTACTTACGTCTTTTATCACACGTATTTGATACAATGTTCGTTCCATCACTCGCCATACAATGTTACCGCTTGCAACCTGGGCTTGAACACAGACCGGTCTTGTATCGGTCTCCCCAAATCACTGACTGTGTTGATTTCACTGGCACTGCTTTGTTCTTGGAGCCAATGATGACTACTCATTATCCCCTCCTTCATTATTGACGTCGGTGGGCCCCGGGTATCTCCGACACACAGTGCAGGATTCTTCAGCCTGTTTTCCTGGTCTTATGCTTTCCAATCTCGAGGGCTCACGAAAGCAACGGTTCCTTGTCAAAAACGTAAAGGGGAACTTCCCTCCTTGCGTTCCCTTTCTGCTTTGCCGTCATTCTTCTCTCATTAAACTGTCATCTTGGAACTGTTGTTTCCTCGTGTGTTTTGCCTCGCTCAGAGTGTGCTCTCAAGCTGCGCCTTTTATCCATGTGGGGACGTTTAATGGAAGTCAGGTGTGTGATGGTTAGTAATTGCCTGACCATTGTATTGGGACACGTCAGGTATACGGCTCGGGTGTTAGTCTGTTTTTTCTCATAGAGGGCTGTCCTTGAGAAAGTGTTCATGTTCTAAGGGCGGTGTGGGGGCTCTAAATAGCCTACTTGGTACAATGGGGTAAAGGTGTTATAGGGAAGGGGATTATAGCGTCTCACCATTCGGTGTCCCACTCCCACAAGACCCTTCACTCAGGTGATACTCCAGCACTGGTCCACGCCCGGCAACTGGATAAAAAAAAGCGATGGCCGTGTCCTGGCCAACTGGATGACAGATCTCTGGGGACTAGTGTGTGAGACACCTTCTGGTTTCTCACAATACCAGAAAATTGGGAGAGTTCCAGCCCAACCCTTTCTGCTCGGGTGGCACTTCTTCCATGACACCCTTCAACAACACAGCTCTCAGTTCCTCCTGGAGCTCCTGATCTGGTTGCTGTGGAGGGGGAGGTAGTCTGTCTGGTGGTTTCCTTAGGAATGGTAGACTATACCCCTATCTAATGGGTTGCAAGGCCCAGGTGTTAGAGGTTATCTCCTTCCACTTCTCCCTGTGCTCCGATTCTCCCTCCAACCGGAGAAATATGCGGGAATTACTCAAAGCTGCATAGTGAATGCCACCGCCACAGCTGCTGCAGTCGGCTGGCCCCAAGAGGCCCCTCTGCCCCGTCCGGGACGTGAGAAACGCCTCTGCCCTTGAGTGGCCTGGACTGCAGGAGCTGTGCCTTTCTACCAAACGGGACATAAATTATATGTTACTCACCGCAGTGACTAACGTGCTAGTCCATAGTCCCCTTTCCTCCATACTATATAAGGGCGTCCCTCTCTAGGGATGGGAAACAGAACCTTTTTCACCAGAAGAATGGTCTTCCCATTTAAATTTAGATGCATGTAGGGGCGCGGCTCTGAGAGCATGCGCTTCCCTGACTCCACCCACCGGTGCCACTCCTCAGTCCCCTTTGATGCGTCGGCTATATTACAATTGACTAATGACACAGGTTTATTAAGTGGGAGGACGGTGGGACGTATGGAGTAAAGGGGACTATGGACTAGAAGTACGTTAGTCACTACAGTGACTAACATTACTCCTACATCCCGTCCTCTTTCCTCCATAATGTATGGGCGATTACAACTGAATGCAGCCCTGGGGAGGAGATTTGCCCCTCTATGAAAACAAGTTTTTCAAAACTGCCTGGCCAAATGCTGTGTCATATCTGGTGCTGGCATCCAAGCACTAGTGTTTGCAAAAGGCCGATGGAGAAGTAGCCGCCTTGCTGATCGTCTGCCATGGAATGTGTTATTGGCTCTGATGGCGTGGGCGTGCATGTTTACTGGCAAATACCTGTGCTGCCCCTCATACGCTTCCTTAATGGCCGACACCATCCACCTAGCTATTGAAGTCTTGGATGCTTGACAGCCTGGTTTTGACTTGTCAAACGTGATGAACAAGGTAAGCTCTTAGTCCTGTCCAGGTAACATCTTAGAGCACATCTGACATCCGGACAGTGCAGAACCTTCTGTGCCTCATCCTTTGGAATGACGGAAGTACACCACATTGAGGTGAAAAGGAGAAATTACCTAACTGTACTGTTCTTTCTATGGATTCTTCTCCTGCAGATTCCTCATCTGATAGAAATTCCCTCCAGCTTTGCTGATTCGGAAATGTTTGATGGGGGGGGCAGTGAACCTCGACCCGGCCGTCGACCACCAATCCGTCTTGCTCTACGTCTGGTCGTCGGCTCCGGACGTGACATCAGGCGTTTTACAAGTAGCACGTCACCACGCCTCAACCTCAGTTCCCCTTTTTTCCAGAGCACCACACACTGTATAGGAAAACAGAGAACAAACAGGCTAATGAGTCCTTTAAAAAAGAAAGTCATTATAAGCCTCCGAAGGAGGAACACGTGAAAAAAGAACACTACGAGTAGTGTTAGAAAAATGTTTTAACACTGTGGCAGGAAGGCAGAACAACTGACACACAGGACCATCACCAAGTCAACCTTTTTTTAAATAGAAAGATGTGCACCAACTACCGACTTCCTGAGCGAGGAATGGTGAGAGGAGGGCTTAATAAGGAATCTACAGGAAAATAATCCATAGAAAGAATGACGTTAAGGTAATTTCTCCTTAAATTGATTGCTTTTCTCCCACAGATTCCTCATCTGATAGACTCCCAAAGCAGTAATGAAGGAGGCGGGCAGAAAGTCATACTAAGAAATTTTGCAGCACTGCCCTGCCAAAACGCGCATCAGAAGTACAAGCCACATACAGGCTATAGTGCTTTGCAAAAGTATGCAAAGATGACCATGTCCCAGCGTGCCAAATATCCCTTACAGGAACCCCACCTCTGCAATGCGGTGGATGTGGAGACCCCCCTTGTGGAATGGGCCCTCATGCCTGCTGGTAATTCCTTCCCAGCGGCCTGGTAACATTCAACTATGCAGAGAATTATCCAACGGGATAAAGTCTGCTTCGTTATGGGCATGCTTATGACCTAAGGAAAAGGCCACGAAGAGCTAGTCAGCTCTCCTGAAATCCGCTGTCCTGGCGATATAGTAACTCGACGCCCTCTTAGGGTCTAGACGATGTAACAGTTCCTCCTGCTTAGAAGGGTGAGGACGAAGATAGAAGACCGGAAGGTCGACGGACTGTGATAAGTGAAATTCTGATACAACCTAGGGGAGGAAGCCAGGCCTTAGAATGAGTGAAAAAGCATAGGGAGGGTGGCTTACAGCATAAGGCCTGTAGTTCACTCACCTGCCTAGTGGATGCAATAACTACCAAGAAAGCTGTTTTCAATGAGAAAAGCGGCAAAGGACAAGAGTGCATAGGCTCAAAAGGAGCCGCCATCAGAAATGTAAGAACCAGATTAAGATCCCAATTTGAGACAACGAAGTGAGTTGGCAGAAACTTATTTACAAGGTCTTTCAGGAATTGAAGTAAAATATACTGGGCTTACAGTGACAGCTGGTCTGTGGGGCGAATCATTCAGTATTAGTTGAAAGTGAAATAAGGTTGTAACCACATCTTGGGTGGGGACAGGAATAACCCCTCTGTTTCTTGTAGGTATCGATATGTCGGTAGTCACTGGACCGACGGTGAGCCACAGTAAAACCCGTCAGAAATAGTAAAACTAGTAGGCCAAGGCATGCAAAAAGATCCAGGACAAAAGCGCCTTGTGATTGCAACATGAATTTTAATATCAACTGTAGTGAGATAAATGCCCTCTAATTACACGTGTTTCGGCCCCTAACGGCCTTTTTCTACTTAGGCCTGGTGTAATCAAAACCACACCGGGGGGTCATTGACTTCTCATTCAGGAATAGTATATTGGGTCAAATCCCATTCATATTTAGAAGGAACAGAAATCTCTCGCGTCGGCTGCACTCGTTCAGAAGTCAATGACCCCCGGTGTGGTTTTGATTACATCAGCCCTAATTTGAAAAAGGCCGTTAGGGGCCGAAACACGTGTAATTAGAGGGCATTTATCTCACTACAGTTGAAATTAAAATTCATGTTGCAATCACAAGGCGCTTTTGTCCTGGATCTTTTTGCATGCCTTGGCATACTAGTTTTACTCTTTCAGGAATTGTGCCATTACCAGGATCGTTAAAAACTAACCTTGATCCGGGAATCTCTTGAACACAGGCAAAGCCGCCAAATTCCTTGTGACTGTGGTGACTCGAAGGCCTGCAGAGTCCAGTGCCAGAAGGAACTCCATCACTGTAGTGGTGGGGCAAGAGATGGGGTCAATCTCGCGGTCCCTGCACCACGCCTCAAATCTTCTCCATCTGCACGCGTACAAAGATTATGTAGATGGTCTGCGTGCAGCCAGCAACACCTCAAGTACTTCCTCAGAGAGGTCCAAGTCATCATATCTCATCCTCTCAAGAGCCACACATGTAGGTTGAGGGATTTCGGGGTCGAATGGAGTATCTGGCCTTCCGACTGTGTTAGGAGATCCGGGCACCGAGGCAACCAGTGAGGTAGACAGATGGACAGATCCAAGAGGTCGGAGTATCCTCGCCCAGTCCGATCAAGATCGCTCGAAAACGCTTCAATCTCCGGAGAACCCATGGAATGATGGGAAGTGGAGGAAACGCATAAAGGAGAGGGAAGGTCCGATTCACCAGAAACGCGTCCCCCAGTGCACCGTTCCCTGGGAATTCCCTTAAGCAGAACAGTTCGCATTTCCTGTTGAACTCCATTGCGAACAGATCCACTGCTGGGGTACCCCAGAGAGTGAAGAAGACCTCTAGGATTTACCGGCACACTGCCCACTAGTGTGAGACCATGATCTGCCTGCTCAGAGCATCCACCAAGTTTTTCTCTGTGCCGGCCAGATGAACTGCCAAGACCGAGATCCTGTTCTCCAGCAACCAGAACCAAAGCATCATCGCCTCCGTGCAGAGGGGGCGGGAGTGCACACCACCTTGCTTGTTGAGGTAGTGCATCGCCACCATGTTGTCTGTCAGAACGAAGACATGCTTTTCCTATAGAGACGGCCAGCCTGTTGAGGTTCTACCTGGCTTCAGTCATTGACCAGAGGCCGCTCACCTGCAAATACTCGCAGTGAGCGCCCCAACGCTTTAAGGATGCATCCGTGACCACTCGAGTCTGAGGCCAAGAAGGCCAAAAGGGTTCCCCTACGAAAAGACTGTTGCAGTCCGCCCACCAGGACAGGTTGTTGACCACAGACGCGGACATATTGAGGAGATCCAAGGGTGCCGAGGTACCAAGACCACTGATCCCTCAGTAATCATTGCAGGGATCTCATGCGTAACCTGGCCTCGAACTAGAAAAATGCAGGAAGCCATGAGGCCTAGAAGGCGGAGGAAGGAAGCCACTAGGAGTGTCAGTGTTCCAGAATAAATCCACCATCTGTATCAAGCTGACTACTCTCTCCTTGGGGGCAGGGTGGAAGGCCTTCCCCACCCAGGTATCTAGGACTGCTCTGATTAACTCGAGCCGTTGGACTGGTGTCATCTGGGACTTCTTTAGGGAGAAGTCCAGTCTGAGCAGCAGCGAGCAGGTGTCCTGCAGATCGGACAAGACCTGCAGTACGGACTTCCCTCGGATCAGCCAGTTGTCCAGATATGGAAATACGTGGATTCCGGATCTCCTGAGGTGAGCCGCAACTACCGCCATGAGTTTGGTGAAGACCCTTTGGCAGAGGTAAGCCCAAAGGGAAGCACCTTGAACTGATAGTGCATATCTCCTATGGTGAACCTTAGGAACTTCCAGAGCTTTTGATGGATTTGCACATGGAAATAGGCGTCTTGTAGGTCTATGGACACCAGTGAGTCCTTAAGTTCAAGAGCGTGGAGATTCACTGTCCTGAATTATTCTTTCCTCAAGACATTGTTCAAGGCCCTGAGGTCCAGAATGGGATGGAGACCTCCTCCTTTCTTGGGCAGCAGGAAATACCGGGAATACCAACCCGATCCTCTTTGCTCGGGAGGTACCTCTTTCACGACACCCTTCAGCAACAGGGCTCTCAGTTCTTCCTGGAGCTCCTGTCCCAGTTGGATTGGAGGTGGTTTGTCCGGCGTTTTTCTTAGAAATGGCAGACAATAACCCAACTGAATGAGCTGTAAAGCCCAGGCATCGGAAGTAATTCCCTGCAACTGGAGCAAGTTCTCTGTCAGCCGTCCTCCAACCAGTGCGCTGTGAGAAGGAAAATCAAAGGTGCTTCGGTGGCTGGGCCGCCCCTGCCGCTGTCTGTTGACCTCTAGAAGTCCCTCTGCCCCTTCCGGAGCGCGAAAAACACTTCTGGCTGGTGGGAGCTGTGCTCTTCTGCCATAAGGAGCAAATCTCCTGCAGCCCCGTGCCCTAGAGGCGAATCTAAAAGCAGGTTTGGCCGGCTTGAACTTTTCCGGCTTTGTGGCTGGAAAGAAGATTGCCCTCGAAGGGCATGTCCAAAATATTTACTTGGACGTTAGGTGAAAAAAGAAGAGGTTTTCAAGTAGGCCTGCCTTCTCAGCGTTATGTCCGAAGCCATAGATCGGCCCACAAAGTCTGTGATGTCAAAGCCTGTTCGCAGCGACTGCTTGGCCACTTCCTTCCCATCCTCTACTAGCTGTAGGAAGCCCTCGCGCATATCTCCTTCGGGGATATACTGGGCAGCATTTTCCACTGCTGTCCATAGACTGGAGTATTTGGCAAAACTGCTTGCCACATTATTGAGGGCCGTGCTACCCAAAGTGAATGCCTTCTTTGCCAAGGCATCTACTTTATTGCTTCTCTGTCTGGGGGCAGAGTGGATGTAGATGATGCAGGTCTAGAAGAGACCGTAGCAGCTTGCATAACAAGCCCCTCAAAGGGAAGGGTGAGAGGAGAGGTATGAGGGGTCTCCTGTAGCCAGCCTGTACTCCCCGGAAATGGTGGAGCCGACAAGAGGAATGGAACATGGGGTTTGCAATAGAGCTGTCAAAGGATCGGCAATGGGCGGGTTCAGAGGCATACAACGTTCAGTGGCAAGACCTTCCTCTAGGATGTCAGTAAGGTCATAACCATGTGAACCATGTGGAGGCGCCACTGTTAAGTGCAATCACAGAGTGTCAATAACCCTTTCTACCAGAGCCCTGTATTTAGTTATATTGTGAAGATAGGGCTGGGACTGCTGAAATTCTAGGTCAGGCGAAGTGCCCAGACCACTGGCGTCTTGGAAGCCTTGAGCTAGTTGTAGAAGCTTATTCTGGTTGTCAAAATAGTCTACCCCACCTGAACCCAAGAACATTGTGTCGACGTCTTGGTCATCAGCGTTGTGATCGCTGAAGATACCCGTCATGGTCCCGAAAAACTAGGACGGGGTTGTGGTAGACTTTGTCGACAATCGCTGACATCGAGGGTTTGTCTTTCGGCGGTGTGATGGTGGATGTTGGTGTTGATCGAGACGCAGTAGCGTTGACATCCTTGGATGCACAGGGGTAATCCAGCTTCCATAGTATTTCTTTCGACTTCGAAAGATTAATCGGCGCCGACATAGTCGGTAGCGGGCACTAGAGGGCTTGGGTACACCTCTCGGCTCTGAGGCATGCTGCCTGGGGGTGGGAGCCACCCCGACTGCAGCATGCTGCTTGAACATTTCAAGCATCGAGGATTTGAAATCCTCCCACTCCTGGCAGGTGGTAGGCCGAGCCGACGGCTTACCTTTTTCCATTGACTCGGAATCCCGACTATGGTGGTGGTGCCTTTTTTGTCGGGACGAGTAAGAGTGGCTCCTCAAGTGAGACATTTTCTTCTTCCGCCTGTGTTTCTTGGGGGTATACCCCTAGGTTTCGGCCTCTAATGACCCAACCATCGATCACGCCAGAGATTTTGATGGCGGTCGACACAGAGCGAGTTTTGCAGCTCGCGAAGGGATTTCGGTTGCATTTCGGTTGCACAGTCTGTCCCGTGACCCGTGCTAAGGCACCAGAGACATAACTTGTGTGGGTCAGTGAGGGACATCTTGGTGCCACAATCGGAACACCGCTTGAAACCGGACACCAGTGTGACTGACATCTTGCATCGGAGATTTATGAAAAATTGACGTTTTCTGACAAAATTGTCAAAAGAGTCAAAGCTCTGTGTTCCTAAAGCAGTGTGTTAGCATGTGGAAAAAAGGAACTGAGCTAGGGACATAGCGACACGCTACTTTTATGACGCCTGACGTCACATCCGGAGCAGACGACCAGCAAGACGGATCGACGGTCGACGGCCGGGTCGAGATCCACCTCGCCCCCTATCGAAAAACTTTCCGAAGCAGCGAAGATGGAGGGAATAGCTATCAGATGAGGAATCTGTGGGAGAAAAGCAATCCATTGGAGTGCACACAACCTTTGGGAGAAATGAAGGGTGCATCCTTAGCACCACCTTGTCTCAGTGCAATGTGGTATCGGGCTCTGAAGCAACTAGCGCCTGTATCTCACTGATCCTGCACACTGATGTAAGGCCAACCAATAGAGCATTCTTTATAGTATCCAGCCTGATATCCGCTGACACCATGGGCTCGAAAGTCTTGTGGGCCAGTGTGCCCAGCACCACGTTAAGGTCCCAGACCGGATGTGAGCGCTTGACTGGGGATACAATCTAGTCAGGCCTGTCAAGTGCTTCTTGACCAATGAATTGCTTTTTTTGTAAGCCCCTATGGCCACCAGATAAGTTACGACAGGTGTCCACCTGCACACCGGAATGAGCTAGATGTGCAGAGAAAGACAACACATTGTCTAGTGTGCATACCAGAGTATCGATCTTGTGTGCCTTGGCCCAGTGACAGAACCTGGTCCATTTGCCTCTGTACTGACTCCTTGTGGAGTTGCTTCTGGCCCCTGAATGATAGCTAAATTGTCCTGTGACAAGTGCAGATGTTTCAGGGTGACCTGTTCAGGAACCACACTGCTAGGGCTAAATTGACCTTTCAGATGAATCTGAATCAACAGAGTGGGGGAAAGCGTATCCCCACATGTCGTTCCACTGAATCTGCAGCGCATCTCCTAGGGATCCTCTGCCTTGCCCCATTCAGGACGCAAACTGGTGGCATCTCCTGTTGCTCAGGGTGGCGAATAGGTCTACCCGGGGGATGGCCCAATCTGATGAAGATCTCCCTCAGGACATCTTTGTTCAACTGCCACTCGTAGTTTTCAACCCCTGCCTGCTGAGTCTGTCCGCCTCCAAGTTTGATTTCCCCGGGAGGTGGCCTGCTGAAAGGTAAATGTGTTTGACAGTGCCCACTCCCATATGTCGATGGACAGCATGCAGAACGGAAGAGACCAGGTACCTCCCTGCTTGTTGATGTAATACATGCATGTGGAACAGACTTGTTGCTGACAATGGGGAGGAATGCTTTGAGAGCAAGCCAGGTGGCCATCATCTCGAGCCAGTAGATGTGTTACAGTTGTTCCTGCCTTGACCAGACTGTTGACACTCTGGTTGTCCAGGTTAGCCCCCATCCCTCTACATACGAGTCTGTGGTATTGGTGATCTCCAGTAGCTGCTGCCTGAATGGCTTTGCCCACTAACAGGTTGGTGTCTGCCCTCCACCACAAACGTTCCTGGTGCAGGTGCTGTGGTATGTGGACTAGAGCTGCTTGAGAGTCAGTTACCTGATTCCAAGAGGCTGATAAATGTAGCTGCAGCCTCATTTTGAGCCTTGGGTGTGGCACAGCCAATAGACAAGCCACCATTATTCAAAGCAGGTGCTAGTACCACCATGCCGAGGTTACTGGTCTTCTGAGAAAATGCCCCGTGGCCTTCTTGATTGCCATGATATTGTCCTCCGAGGGAGAGATCCTCTCCACCCTTGTATCTCAAATTAGCCCCAGGAATGTTAAGAACTGCGTGGGAAGTAACTGACTTGTTGAGTTTGATAGAGAACCCCAAATTGTATAGCCTGTGCTAAGTGTGGCAGCTGTGCGCTGGACTCCCTTCGGCGAGCTACTCATCGAGGTATGGATAAAGGTGGTAGTCCTCTGCCCTAAGTCGGGCTGCTACAGCATTCATTAGCCCTGTAAAAACCCTCTGGGCCGAATTGAGACCAAATGGGAGGACTTTGAATTGGAAATGAAAGCCCATGATCCTGAAGCAGAGGAAGCAATGATGGGGCTCCCAAATCGGGACATACAGGTAAGCATCTTTCAGATTCAAGAAGCATATCCAGTCTCCCCCACACAGTGTTTCCGCAGTGAGTGCTGGAGTAACCATCTTGAACATTTGAAGGGGTAGGGGAAGGTTCAAGGATGAAAGTTCTAGTACAACTTTAAGGCCATCCTGGTTCTTTTTCTGTATGGCAAAGATACAGGAATAGAAGCCCATGCCTCGCTGAGAGGCTGGAACCTCCTCCGCCGTCTGACTCGCCATGAGCGAGCGGATCGCTGCCAGAAGAGTTGCCATCCCAATCTGTGGGAGTTGGGGGGAAGAAAGAGGAAATGGGAGGTATCAGCAGGCGTAAACCCGAGGACACCACTGAGAATCCATGGATCCGCATACCTTGCGGCCGGGAATTAATATGAAGGGCAAGCAGGGCTCCCACCGGAGAAATGTGGATCTGGATGGCACCATCCCTGTTTCTTTCCTTCTGAGGTTGGTGCCTGGGAGGGGGACCGGAAGCACCCCATTTGCAACGTTTTGTGCTGCTTGCGTGGGTGCTGGCTGGGTAACCTGTCCGTCTGCTTAGGACTGAGCACCTGAAAGCCCCTGGAGCCACCAAAGATACGACCTCTGTCAGAGCGTGGATGACTCTGGCTATAGGTCTGGGGCGAAGACTTAGTTAAGATTGACAGGGACTTGGCTGTTTGAGAGCCGTTTTTCTTTTTATCAAGTTCCTCGTCAAATGGCAGGTCAAGAATGTGTTAAGCCAAGCTGTACTCATGTCGGTGGCAACACAAATAGCCATGCCTGAGATGTCTATATGTGCCACTATCAACTCCATGATATCCTGGGCCACTATCTTTGCCTCTGCCAGACCTGCCTTGAACCTTGCCTGACTGTGCCGGAAGCTCAGGAAGGAAGTCTGCTATATCTCCTGCCAAAGATTTTGATTCACTGCGGCAAGCATTGTGTCAGCATTGGCCTGTCGCAGGTGGAGCGTAGCACTGGAATAGATCTTCCCATTGGACTCCAGGAGCTTTATTTCCTTTCCTAGGAGGGCTGATGTTGGGGCAGATGTGGAGGCTTGTGGCTTAGAATACATAGAGGCCACCACTATAATTTGTCATGAACTACAGAACACGCCCCTTTTGGACTTCCTGGTCCTTGTCTCAACGGGGCTTACACTCCCTTGTACTATCAACATGGCCGTCCACTGTGAAACACCTTCCTCGCTCTACACCTTATACGTAGCGTGTTCTATTAATAGACCACGCCTCCCGCGGCTCTGCGCGTCTCAATGCTATTGCGAAGTAGCGACCAGATGTGTGCTTCTTTGTTTTCCTTGCTTCTTTCCAGCCAACCCCATTCCTAGTCCCTTTCCTTCCTTTCATGATTCCTGGACTCGTGTGCTAGTAGCGCACTCTGTAAATTTCCCAGATTCCTGGATCTTTGCATCCCGGAATTTTGAACGCACGCTGGAGTCGGAAGAGACTCGTGCAGCCTTATTCAAGACTCGATCCGTCTGCAAGAAGGCATTGATCAAGAAATCCAGCAAAGATCGAACTCAGGGGGGAACTCCTTGACATAACTGAGGAATGAGGCTGCGGGTGCACCAACATCACGAGGGTATCCCCCCCCCGTCTGCCTATATTTGGCATCTAGGTGCTTATTCGAAGGCAGTGTGCAATGTGGCTTTACCCAGCCTTTCTTGTCCAAGGCTCTGACATGCTTCTGCAAAGGGAGGCTGGTTTTTGTAGTTTAGCGGGTGGTCAGCACCTCGGCCCATAACCCCACCTCTGGTTGTTCAACCTGCGGCTGGGGGTTCCTCAGATACTCAGTGACGCCCGCCAGCCTCTCATGGAAGGCCCTAGCTGAGGAGGAAGTGTACTGTCTTCATCGGCGTCCGTGCCCTCCACTGTGTCCTGCAGGTCATGTGCTGCTGGTTGAGTGCTGGAGGGTGCTGCGGGCAGCTGTAGCGCACTGATTTAGCAGTGCCAGTGGTTGCGGCAAGGGCTGTGCTGAGGGCAGAGCCTCTGTGACGATATGCACCTGAGGGGCAGGGGGTGGGGGAACCTGAGCCTGCAAGGGTACCAGGGTCTGGACCAAGACAGGAGGCTGAGGCAGTACAGGAGGAAGCATGTCTGGGATGACCCCCCTTGAGTACGGTGCCCATTTGAGGTGACCTCACGAGGGTGAGAAATTTCTCAAAGAACCTGTCTTTGCATACTGGTGAGGAGCTTATTTGCATCAGAGCAGGTCCCTGGACCTGTTGCTGTGCTCACGCCGCCCCATGCCTCATGCAGTTAAGGTCTGTGTATCGCCCCTGCAAGGATACTGTAGGGTATGAGGTGGACCAGGTAACTGGCGTTGACCAATCCCACCTTGACGTGCGTTCCGATGCCTGTGCGCTGGAATGGGAAGGCCCTGGTAGCGCCGCCATTTTATCATGTACTGCTCCACGTGCCTGCTGCGTGATGACGGTTGTACTGGGGCAAGTCTCCACCTGCACGCTTGATTTCGATGGCTCGGACCTACCCTGCACCTCAGGTAGGGAGGCGGGAGGCCCTCAGCCATGACACTGTTAGTGCTGGTACGGCGTTTTGGCGCCCCCTCAGGATCGAGCTCAGTATCAGAGCAAAGCCCCACTGGGAGATCCCCGGTACTAGAGCCTTGCAGCCCATAAGCAGTGGGACCAGTAGCTCCTAGACCCTCTTAGGACCTGGAAGACCCCTTCCGCTTGGATGCTGGGAAGGAGTTGCCCTTGCAGGGTGCAGAGGAGAACAGGGCACCTACCTTTGACCTAGTCTTCCTCCTGACGTGCTCCTTGAGGTTCTCCGGTCGTGATCTTGAGAACAGCTCCCTCCACCTGTCCAAGCAGTTCTTCAACGAAGGTGGTGTGAGCGCGTTGCACGCCGAGAAGCCGTCCCAGCCGTGGTCTGGGCCAAGGCACCTGAGGCAGAGAGCGTGTGGATCCGACTTGGGGAAGGAACACTCGCAGGCCAGACACATACTGAATCTCGCCGCCGGGGAGGAGTGTGGCAACACAGGACAAAGTACTTTAAAATCTGAAGAATTGACTGGGAAAAAGAGGGAAAAAATATCTGGTGGAAGTGCACATGGACTTAAGTGGCTTGAGGCCTCTCCCAGGCACGCTGGCGAAATCGGTCCGCTCCCGTAGACGCAGAAAAGAGGACTGTGCTCCCCCTGAGTCAGGGGAGCACATGCTCCCAGGGCCGTGCCCCCGCGCACATCTAAATTTAAAGGAGAGGACATGTTTTCTGGTGTAAAAGGTTCTGTTTCCCGTCGCTAGCGATGGAGGAAAGGGGGCAGGACGTAGGGGTACATCTGTAACCTCTACACCTAAAGGCAAAGCTGAATGGTTGCTTGGCAGGTTGCTGCACAGCTAGACTTAGCAGCTCATTTGAAGTCCAGAAGTTTGGATTAGAGATTAGGTGAGAACCTTGAACTGTAGAGGTAAGCTGATCTCTGCAGTACTCTGGATGTACCCAAGGCGCGGCCTTTGCAATCTGCAGTGTCCAGTACTGCCTGCAGTGCTCGACATGCCACCTCCTGTCCCTTCGTCAATGATGCGCAAAAATCCATCAATCACCTTTCAACCGGGAGGTGCTCCGCAGCTTCTGCTATGATCCTCCACAGTCCGTGGTAATACTTTGCGAATGTGCAGGAAGAATTGACTGCCTTCAGGGCCATGCTCCCTGAAACAAAAATCTTCTTGGTCAGGGCATCTGTTTTTTTGGATTCCCAGTCTGTGGGAAGATTGGAGGTTGATGTGGCTGGCCTAGAGCTTACTGTGGCGGCTTGGACCATGAGACCTTCTGGCATAGGGTGAGAGGATAGGAGAAAAGTTAAATTCCCCCCTCCCCCGTAGCTAGCTTGTACTTTTTGGTGAGGTTGGCATCCACAGCCGGGGTGGAACATGGTCTCTGCCACAGTGTGATAATGAGATTTGAGATAGAAAAATTGAATGGACTTGCTCACTTGTCTGTGGCCCTTTATCTAGGATGTCTGTCAATTCACATACCTTAAATGGCTTGGCCAGGGTGCCCAGATAGAATGATTTGATCATCTTATCTTCAACCTCCTGAGAACCCAAGGAATGACGGGAATCGAAGGGAAGGTGTAGTGGAGAGGAAAGGTCCAATCCACGAGAAACTCGTTCTCCAGTGCACCGTTCACTGTGAATTCCCTCAAGCAAAACTGTTCGCAGTTCCTGCTGGACTCCGTGGCAAACAGATCCACAGAAGGGGTACCGCAAAGAGCCAAGACATCCTCTAGGACCTCTGGGCACACTTCCCACTCGTGTGGGACAGTGCTCTGCCTGCTCAGAGCATCCGCCAAGGTGTCCTCTATCTCCGCCAGATGAACTGCTAAGACCGAGATCTGGTTCTCTCAATCAGAACCACAGCTGAATCGCCTCTGTGCAGATCGGGCAGGAGTGCACAACACCCTGCTTGTTGAGGTGGCGTGTGGCCACTGTGTTGCCTGTCAGGACGAGGACATGGGTTCCCTCTGAGAGACGGGGCAAATGCCTGCAGAGCTAATTTGATGGCCCGCATCTCCAGCCTGTTGATATGCCACCTGGCTTCTGATGGAGACCAGAGGCTGCTCATCTGCAAATCCTCGCAGTGGGCGTCTCACCCTTTCAGGGATGCATACGTGACCACTCGGGCCTGGGGCCAAGGCGGCCAGAAGGTTTCCCTCGCCAATAGATTGCTGCATGTGTTCCACCAGCCAAGTTTGCGTACTACCTTGTTGGACACGAAGGCGGTCCTGTGAGTGCTCCCAGATACTGAGACCACTGGTCCCTCAGGAGCCACTGTAGGAATCTCATACGCAGCCGGGCCTCGCACTAGAAAAATACAGGAGGCCATGAGAACCAAAAGGTGGAGGAAGGAAGCCGCTGAAAGGGTGGCGTGGTTCTGAAACAAATGCACCATCTGGGCTCTGTTGCTGACTCTCTCCTCGGGAGGAAAAGCCTTCCCTACCCGGGTGTCTAGGACTACTCCGATGAAGTGAAGCCGCTGAACTGGTGTCAAATGGGACTTCAAGTTGACGGAGAAGCCCAGCCTGTGCAGTAGTCGACAGGTGTCTTCCAGATGAGACAACACTTGCCCCGCCGACTTCCCTCGGATCAGCCAGTCGTCCAGGTACAGAAATACATGGACCACGGATCTCCTGAGGTGAGCCGCAACTACCGCCATGAGCTTAGGTAAACCCAAAGGGAAGCACTTTGAACTGATAGTACTTGTCCCCTTTGAGGAACCTTCAGAACGTCTAGTGCTTTTGGTGTATCCGCGCGTGGAAATAAGTGTCCTGTAGGTCGACTGACACTAGCCAGTCCTGGAGTTCAAGAGCGTGGAAAATCTCTCTCAACGTCACCATCCTGAATGTATCCTTCTTCAGGAACTTGTTGAAGGCCCTGAGGTCCAGGATGGGATGGAGACCTCCTCCCTTCTTGGGCACCAGAAAATACTGGGAGTACCAACCCTGACCCTCTCTGATCAGGAGGCACACCTCTTCCACGGCACACTTCGATAATAGGGCTCTCAGTTCTTTCTGGAGCTCCTGTCCCTGTTGCATTGGGGGAGGTGGAGGTCTGTCTGGAGGCCTCTTTAGACAAGGCAAACCATAACCCTCCCACCCCCTGCAGGGCCCAGGCATCACAAGTTATTTTCCTGTCACTGGGGCCAATGCCCTGCCAACCGTCCACCAACGTGTGCATCGTGGGAGGGGAAAGTCAAAGCTGCTTAAAGGGACCAGGTGTCCACGCCGCTGTTGCTGATTGCTGGCCTCTAAAGGACCCTCTGCGCCTTCCTGCCATAGGGTACATAACATCTATAGCCTCTGCCTCTGGACGTGAAGCTGAAGGCTGCTAGGCCTAATGATTTAGCAGCCCACTTGGATTCCTTAAATTTCTCTAAGGATTTCTGACTGAAAAGCCTATCCCCTTCAAAAGACATGTCCAGCAGCCTGTTTTGAACATTTGGAGAAAAGCCAGACGTTTTTAGATAGGCTTGGCGTCTCATCTACCGCTGTTAGGGAGAATTCTCTGTTAAGGCTAATTTCCCAAACCTAGTGAGTCCCCCAGCAACTTTGCTGAATTTTTGGGGTTAATTTTCTTTCTCCTGCTAAGAGTGAGACTCTTTTTCTCCCACTCTTAGGCATGATTTGAGAATGCCCTTTGACTGTGAATGTGTTTTATGGGCTATGGGGTCTTTTACTCCATAGGGCTACATGTGTTTTTGGTATGTGTGTTACACAGCACCCTCAGCGCAGTAACACAGGGGTGTCATAGTGACCCCCAAACATAGACTCCATACCCTGGGACTGACTACTGTCTCCCAGGGCATGTAAAGTCACCATTGGCTTTACTAGTCTCAAATTGTAAACAGAACCAGTACAAACCATCATATTGTTGAAGTACTGGTGGGGCAATTCGATTGCCCCTGGTTCTGCTTTCCAAGGGGCCACTGTCCAGTCCCCTCTTGTCGAGTTTCTGGCTGGTGGCAGTGGATACCACGCAAAATATTCCACCGGAATATTTCTTATGGGATTTTCCCATTGATTTTAAACGCACCACTTTTTGGTGCAATGTTAGAGATACCGCCCGGGTTATTTATTTATTATTAATTCCCCGGTTGCCAGGACTCGGTTTTAAAATGGCGTTTGTGTTCGCCTCTGAAACTCTAACCCAAGTTGAGCCCTTTGTTCCACTTTTTGGCGGGCTTCTGCTCAGAAGCCCTCCAAATGGTGCAACTCTGTCTGGGGTCTACAGGATGTGTGGGAGGGGGATTAGGCACCCTGGACTGAGTTGCCTCGGCAACTCAAGTCGCACTCTTGTGTGATTGGCCCAGTGGTGAGCCGCCCGGCTCACCACTTAGCATCTTTGAGTGACAGCTAGGCTGCTTAATGGGGGTTTTTCTGCATAAAAGCAGGGCTTTGGGGACTGGAACTTCAGAAGTCGCCACAGGAACTAAAGAATCCGAAGAGGGGAGAAGCTGAGCCATCTACAACGATGACACCACCTGCTGTACGAACTCACCACTTCACAGACGACAGAGGAGATCTTCTTCCATGAGAGTTTTCTTCCCTTTGAGCTGGTGTTACCAACCAGTTCGCCTTTTTCGCCTTCCTGGACGTCTCGTGGTCGAATCGCCCGTGCCAAGCACCCCAGCGGCCGGATAGCCACGCTTCACCACTGACCGCGAATAAAAGGGTTGTACCTTTTAATCGGGAACTCTGCAGCTGGTTTCTTCCCTGGCAGTGCAACGACCTCCAGCTTTCTTCCTCTGGTCGAAGCCACGACTTGCACCCGCTGCCAGGAACAACTGCCACCGCTGGAGCTTTCTCACCATTTCAGGTACTGAGTCCCGCCTGGTCTCCCTTGCAATGGATTGTCCAAGGTGTCCCGTAAATCCTTGACTTTCCAACTGGGTTGACCTCAGACCTGCTAACTTTACCTTTCTGAACTGATCCAACCTCTTTTGCCATTTTCTGCAAAGACTTTGAGTGCATTTCCACTGTGTGATCTTGGGCACATTCCGCCTTGATCTCTCCAAGAGTGGGCCTGGCCTATGAACTTTGGCTCTACAGTAGACCCTGCCTTTCTTGACTTGCTGTGGGTTCTTAAAAGTGTTGGTACTGTGTTATTTCCATACTCTGCCTTTTCTCTCCCTTTTTAACGGATTATTGGAGTGCCATCTAAGGTTACGCGCTCACCTCTGTTTTGCTAATAAGTGGTGCCTTAATCTAGACTTGTCGAATAATTAACTAGGGAGGTGTATATACGGTATCAGGTAATAATATCCCCATATATATGGTCACCGTCAATATCATCGCCGGGAAAATGTCGTGGCGATATTATTTGGGTGACCATATATATGGGGACAGGGGCAAAAAAAAAAAAAAGTTTTTAACAAAAAAAAAGAAAAAAAAAAAAGTTTAGGGGTTGCGGGGGTGTCCCCCGCATGTTCCATGCAATAATGTCGCCACAAAAAACTGCCATTTTTCCGCTATATTTTTGCATGGCGAGCTTTTTGTGGCGACATTATTACATGGAACCGTATATACTTATAGTGACTGTGTTTGAACTTGCTTGATATATTAGTGCCAGTGTATTTTCCTACGTGTGTTTTTAAATAAATAATTATATACTTTTAATACCAAAGCTCTGGTCAGTGTTTGCTTGTTCTACTGTATTTTTAGCCCTATTGTGTATTCTCTATATACTACCTAACTCTTCTTGAGAGAAGTCTGACTGCTCAGCCACAGCTACCAGGTAAATCTGGGTGGTGCAGACTGCTACCTATTGGGTTTACTGCTTACTCCTGTGGTCTTAAACTTTTTGCAGTGGCCCCTAAGGGAACTGCACAGGTTTCTGCCTAACAACCGCTAAACCCATTGCTCTGCCAACGCAGTCCGCTACGTCCAGGCCCATTTGCAATGACTTCTCGGCTACCTCCTTCCCACCCTCCACAGGTTGTACAAAAAACATTCCGCATGGCACGCTCTGGGACGTATTCAGCAGCATGCTCCACAGCCTACAGTAATCCAAAGTAGTACTTGGCGAACCCACATGCTATGTTTGTGGCTTTGAGTGCCGTGCTGCCAGAGGTGAACACCTTTCTGGCCAATGCGTCCGATTTCTTTCCCTCTCTCTCCGTAGGCAGATTGGAAGTGGATGACGCAGGTCTCGTGGAAATAGTGGCAGCCTGTATAACCAACCCACCCTTCCGTGGGAAAGTTGTGTTGCGAGGAAAGAAGCGTCTCCTCTTGACAGCCTACACTTCCCTGTCAAATTTGCATTTACAGGGGGCAATAGTACAAGGATGCTGCCATAAGGAGGCTAAAGGGTCCGCAATGGCTAAGTTGAATGGCATGTTATTCTCAACTGTGGGACCCTCGTCTAAAATGTCAGTGAGCTCATACCCATGAAGAGGTGTGGTGGAAGCCTTCAACCAGAGGGAGTCAACAAGGAACAAGTTACTTACCTGTAGCTGTTGTTCTCCAGCATGGGTCTGGCATGGATTCACATGCTCATAAATATTCCCCGTCGTCAGGCCGGGAATCCTCGGTATAGAAAAAAATCAGTATCAGTTTCGTTTCTGATCTGTCTTTCTTAGTAGTAACCAATCACTGGGGTCTGGGTCATACTGCCCCCAGCCAAAGACTGCCCTCTCCCTAAGCCCCGCCTCCGGCAGCCATCCTCAGATTTGGTAGCATGTAAAGTGGCAGTATGACCAAGTGAAGAGCCGCAGAGGGGTAGGCGGGAGGGTTCGCATGTGAATCCATGCCAGACCCATGCTGGAGAACAACAGTTACAGGTAAGTAACTTGTTCCTTCTCGAGCATGGGGTCTGGCATGGATTCACATGCTCATGAATAAGAGAATACATAGCAGTACACACATGCACAACCACGGGAGGTGGCAAGGCTCAACATTAAGCAATACAACCACTCAACATTAAGCATCTCTTACCTCCTCACCAGGCTCACTTTAGGCAAACAGGTTGCGCAGCACTGCTTGGCCGACCCTGGACTCCTCCTTGGAGTCCCGATCGACGCAGTAGAATCTTGTGAAGGTGTGCGTCGACTTCCACGTCGCAGCCCTGCAGATGTCTAGCAGGGGCACACCAGACAGGAACGCCGTGGTAGCAGCGATCGCTCTGGTCAAATGGGCTCTCGGACGGCCGGGCAGCGGTCGGTTTGCCAACCGGTGACAGTGCATGATGCAGCCGGAGAGCCATCTGGAAATGGAAGTCTTCGAGAGAACCTTCCCTTGATTCACAGTCCCAAAGTTCACAAACAGCTGTGACGTCTTCCGAAAACTCTTTGTGCGGTCCACGTAGAACTTCAGCGCTCTAGCTACATCCAGCGAGTGCAAAGTCCTCTCGGCCGGCGACGAAGGCGACGGGAAGAAAACTGGCAACACCAAGGACTCGTTGAGGTGGAAGTCTTTCGGCACCTTGGGCATAAAGGAGGGGTGCGTCCTCAGCACCACCCTTGCGTCATGAAAAGTCAAGTATGGAGGCTTGCAAGATAGGGCCTGGATCTCTCCCACTCGTCGTGCGGAGGTGATGTCCACGAGGAAAGCGGTCTTCCATGACAGGAACTTCAGAGGCGCCGAATGCATAGGCTCGAATGGGGCCCCCATGAGCCTGGTCAGCACCACATTAAGCTCCCACGCCGGGGCAGGAGCCTTCACCGGCGGGAATGATCGGAATAGTCCCTTCATGAATTCTTTCACCAGGCGATGAGACCACAAGGACGCCCATCCCGTAGTCCTGGTATATCGGGAGATTGCAGCCAGATGTATTTTAATGGAGGCGTGAGCCAGTCCAGTTTTGGCCAGCGACAGTAGGTACGGCAGTACCTGAGGGGCCGTAATCCGCAGAGGGCTAATCTTCTGTGCACGGCACCAGACAGAGAACCTCTTCCATTTATGTCCGTAGCACTTGAGAGTTGAGGACGCCCTGGCCTTTGCAAGAACCTCTCTGCAGTCGGCTGGGATGTCGTACCCTCCAAACTCTAGTGCTGCAGGAGCCAGGCCTGCAAGTTCAGCGACTCCGGGCTGTGGTGAAGAATGGCACCCCCTTCTCTGGAGAGAAGGTCTGCGTCCGTCGGCAGCTTGACTGGTGTGGACGTTGACAAGTCCAGAAGGTCCGGGAACCAGATCTGTCTCGGCCATGCCGGTGCGACAAGGATCATCTTGCACCGGAACCTCTTGAGCTGGTTGATGAGCTGGAGCAGCAACGGCAGCGGAGGGAATGCATAAAGAAATAGGCCGTCCCAGGGGAACGAGAAAGCATCGCCCATGCTCCTCGGCTGGGAGAACCTGCTGGCGAACCTCCTGCACTTGGAATTCGTCGCTGCCGCGAAGAGATCGATTTGGGGTTCGCCCCATCGTCGGAAGAGTCGATCCACTTGATCCTGGCGTAGCTCCCACTCGTGGCACGAGCGCAGCTCCCTGCTGACTGAGTCGGCAATCGTGTTTTTTTATTCCCGCCATATGAAGAGGCACCAGAAACATCCGTTGGGCGACGGCCCAATGCCACAGATCCTGGGCTTCCTTGGATAGGGCCGGGGACCTGGTTCCGCCCTGCTTCCGGATGTAGAACATCGCAGTGGTGTTGTCGGTGAAGATCCTCACCACCTTGCCCATGAGGGACGGAAGAAAGGACCTGAGGGCCGAGAACACTGCGCGGAGCTCCAAAATGTTGATGTGGAATGACTTCTCCTCCGGGAGCCAAAGGCCTCCGGAGTGCGCTCTCCAACCTTCCAGGGAGGCGTCCGTCGTCACCGTTCCCTGGTGAGCTGGGATCTGAAAGTCCGTGCCCGCCGCCAGATGGGAGCGGGTACCCCACCACCGGATCGCCTGACGGAACGTCTCGTTGAGAGGGATCCTGTCCTTGAAGCTGCCCGTCGACTGGACCCAGCGGGCGTCGAGGAACTCTTGTAAGGGGCGCATCCGAAGCCTGCAAAGGCGCACCAGATAAATGCAGGAGGACATCATCCCGAGGAGGGACTTGATAGATCTTACCCTGGCCATGTCCGTGGCCAGCAGACGCTGCACCTTGCCCAGAATGGTCCTGGTCCTTTCCTCCGACGGCGAGGCCAGCAGCGCCACTGTGTTGAGCTTGGCTCCCAGAAACAGGGCGACTTGCAACGGAACCAGGTGGGATTTTGGAAAGTTGATGGAGAATCCCAGGTCCGTGAGCAGCTGGACGGTCTTCGCAGTGTGATCCACGGCGAGTTCCCTCGTCCTTGCCCGGATGAGCCAGTCGTCCAGGTAGGGGTAGACGTGGATCCCCTGCAGGCGCAGCCGCGCCGGCACCGGTGCGAGGCACTTGGTGAAAACCCTGGGTGCCGACTTCAATCCAAACGGGAGGGCCTTGAACTGGTAGTGCCGCCCTTGGACCACGAACCTGAGGAACTTTCGGTGTCTTTTTAGAATGGGGATGTGGAAGTATGCATCCTCCAAGTCCAACGACGACAGGAAATCGCCCTCCTCCAGCTGTCCCAGCACATGCTGGAGGGTGACCATACGGAACTTCTGCGCCTTGATGTACTTGTTCAGTCGTCGTAGGTCCATGATGGGGCGCCATCCTCCTGTCTTCTTTTTTACGAGGAAGTACCTTGAGTAAACTCCTGAGCCCAGAAGCCTCTTTTGGACGAGCTCGATGGCACCCTTCTTGAGCATCGCCCTTACTTCCAACAGTAGCTGAGGGACGTGATTTTCCTTCCTGGCCACGGGTGGAACGCGAGGGCACTTCTTCTGAAACTCGAGGGCGTGCCTTTGGGCCAGGGCGTCCAGCACCCAGCGGTCGGTGGAGATGGACTCCCACACGCTGACGAACCTCGCCAGCCGGCCTCCCACCGGGGTGCTTCGGCAGGGGCCCGACCCCACGGTCGGTTCAATCTTGTTTGGAGGCCGCCTCGCCTCCTTGGATTCCCTGTCGACGACGACAGGCACCACCTGACTTGCTGCGTCCCCTATAGGCTTCCTGGGATGAAGATCTTTCCGCTTGGCGGTACGTGGAGGAGCCACTGCTGGATCCCTTGGAGGCACCTTGTCTGCCTCCGGAGCTCCGAAAGGACGGCCGTCGTTGTTGGAGCACTCCCAGTGCCCGGGCGGTCTCTGTGTCTGTCTTGAGGGCATGAAGGGACTCATCAACCGCCTTCCCAAACAGGTTGTTCCCGTCGAAGGGCATGTCCAAAACCATGGTTTGTACGTCCTGGTGGAAATCCGTGGCCTTGAGCCATCCTCGTCGTCTCAAGCAAACGCTGTTGCCCAACTGACGGAAACCGGTGTCGGCGATGTCCGTTGCCACTGTGATGGCGTGGTCCGAAGCAATCTCACCCTCCTGTAGGATTTCAAGGCCTCAGCCCTTTTGGCGTCCGAAAGGAAGTCTAACAGAGGGGCGATTTTGAACCACAACTCCCTATGGTAGCGGGCTACGATAGCCAGGGCGTTGGCCGCCTTGATAGTCGTCGCTGCGGATGAAATGATCCGTCGTCCCATCGTGTCCAACTTCCTGCCCTCGCCGTCCGGCGGGGAAGTTGATGTCGAGGCCGATGCCCCCCCAGCTTTCTTCTTTGCCGCCGCCGAGACGACCGAATCCGGGGTAGGTTGTGCCCGAAGCACAAGGGGGCAGCGTCGGGGACCCGGTACTACTTCTCGTACCGGTCCCTCTTTGCCGGCGCCGTGGCAGGGTTCTTGAGGAGGGCGAGTCCCTCATCCCAGATGTCATCAAGAAGCGGTACGGCGAGGACCGTCTTCCTTTTAGCCTCGCGTCGTTGGTATGGTAAAGGAACCCTTCTTTCTTCTTTTCTTCTGGGCAGAGCTGGAAAATCATGGCATGAAAGGATCCACTCTCGTCGGGTGGGGACGCCCGAGCAGGGGGTGACGGGGGACACGTCCCGTCGTCGCCTCCGTCGTCATCTGTACCTGTTGTAGCCGTGTCCGTGCCTGTGTCATCCCCGTGGGTAGTAGACCGGGGGGAAGGCAGAGCAGGCCGCAGAGGTGGTAGAGGTGGCGTAGGATGCGTCCTCCTCCTCTTATGCGGTGGACTCTCCGAAGGACCTGGCTCCGGTTGCCCCGTCGGGTCTGGCTCAGGTACCTCTGTCGGGGGAAGGGGCAACCTTGTCCTTATCTCCGAGCATAAGGACTGAATCGCTGATAAAATGGCTGCCGAAGTGTCCTGCAGCGCCGGAAACGACGGGCGCGAGGGCTCTTGAGGAGCCTTGTCGGCGACACCGTCGCTCTCGTTGTCGCCCTCGTCGGGATCCCTCCCGATGGGCTGGGCCTCTTCCACGACTTCAATGAGCTCTTCTTCAGAGGTCGTGTCCGTATCCACTATGGCCACCAGCCCCTCCCCCACCTTTTCCAACGAGGACTTCGTGGGGGGCTTCTCGATGGGCCTGAAAGAAGACTCCCTCTGCGGTGGCAGGGAGACTCTGTGTACTGAGGGCGCCTCCACTGGTGTAGCCTCCACAGGCTGAGCCAGGGCCGCGGCGACATCCTCAATCGAGGTCTTAGCAGGGTGAATTAAGGCCATCGCCACCTTCTGGACGCCTGGGGCCTTCACCTTGGGGGGAGGGTCCGAGCCTCGCTCCCCCTCTGCCGGAATCTTCGAGATCGACCAGGGCCCTCTCCAGAAGCTTCACCGGGTTCTCGGACTTCCTCTTACCCGAGCCAGAGCGTTGGCTCGTGGTTGATGGCGCCGGGGAGGATGCGCCCTGCCTGGCAGCCAAGGAGCCCGACCGTTCGGCGCTCCCGGTGCCTGCCAGGGCGCCCTCACAGGACTTAGAAGACCGCTCGGACTTCTTTTTCTTCTTCTCGCCTGACGGGCTCTTCCCTTCCAGCCAGTTGGCGAGACGGAGGTGGCGATCCTTCATGGTCCGCTCCGACATGTTCCCACAAAATGCACAGTCCTTCTCCGTGTGCATCTTGTCCTCATGGAGACAGTAGAGGCATAGCGAATGCTCGTCCTCCTTGAAAACATTCTGAAGCTGGCATCCAGGGCGTCGAGCTTCCTTTCTCCTGGGCCGTGCTTAGGGTAGGCCTCGGAACTTCTGGAATCCTCCAAAAGCGTAACTCGATGAAAACTTCACCCTTGAGGGGCGTAGAAAACTCCGAAACGGATCCCCGTTGATCGGATGTAGAAACGGTGGAGCTTGAGGCTCTATTTAACCGAAAAATGAGAAAAATCTCCTGAGAAAGTGCGAAAACGCAGCAAAAGCTTTAGAGCTACAGCACGAGGACTCCGAACACTTAAACGTGCGGTAAAAATCTGAAGATGGCTGCCGGAGGCGGGGCTTAGGGAGTGGGCAGTCATTGGCTGGGGGCACTATGACCCAGAGACCAGTGATTGGTTACTACTAAGAAAGACAGATCAGAAACGAAACTGATACTGATTTTTTTCTATACCGAGGATTCCCGGCCTGACGACGGGGAATATTCATGAGCATGTGAATCCATGCCAGACCCCATGCTGGAGAACCCTGTGAACGAGATCCCTGAACTTGATATTAGCATGGGTATAGGGATGGTTCTGTTGTAACTCAAGGTCTGGGGAAGTATCTAGGCCACTTGCATCTTGTAGACCCTGAGCTAGGGCCAATAAATCGGCCTGGCCGTCGGAATAAAATGGACGACCCCGGCTCCCGTGTAAACAGGGTCGACTGGGTCATCGATGTCGAATATGGATTGCATTGAGTCGAAGAAACACGATCTCAACAGCGGTCCAAATGAACCATCGCTGACTGTCAGCACAGAGGGCTTGAGAATGGGTTTGAAAGCCGAAGCTTTCAATGCTGAAGGTTCTTTTGTCAACGAGGGATCCCCGGGTAACCGATGGGCATCGTGAGCCTCGGCCTTTCGGCCCTCCGGCAACTTATGCCTGGGTAGGCATGACGCCCGAAGGCGTGTTCGACATCTACGCTGTCGACGGAATGGCTGGCTCTTCTTGCAATGTCGTTCTTTCCCCTTGTCAGGAGTGGGTTCCTCCATCTCGGCTTCTGAGGACGAACGAGGGATCGTGCCTGAGAGCTGGCGATCGGTTGGCTCTAAGACAGTTTCCCAGCCCTCTCACATAGGGACTTGGGTTGCGTCTTTGCGCATGACGCGCATGCCTCTGTGTCTTGACCAACACCTAGGCACCACAGACACACGTCGCGGGGTTTGTTTACTGATATTTTGGCCTCGCGATAGCTGCATCGCTTGAAGCCCAAGACCCTGTGAGACGACATTGTGTCGAGGTTTTATGAGAAAACGTCCATCTAGGTACGAAAAACATAGCGTAAACTAGAGTTGTGTTCCTGATGCACAGTGCAAGCGTGCGGAAAAAAGGAACTGAAGCATGGGGCATAGTGACGTGCTATATACACGATGCCTAACGTCACTTCTGGAGCAGACTATTGAGAGCCAGACAAGCAGGTTCAGCTCCAGCAGGTGGGCCTGGGGGGCCAGGCCTTCCCATCCCCCCCCCCCCCGAGACCAACTCCTGGCCCTCCCTTAGAAAGGGGGCCTTGTCAGTGGTGTTTTTTTCCTTTTTTTTTTCGCAAAACGTTAAATGTATTTTAACCATACGCAATAAATAAAAAGTTACCACCACTGGGACTCGGTGGTGGGGGAAGTATGGGGGCTGCAGGCAGGAGGGATTTAGAAATTAGCATTCTGTGGGGCTGCACTCCAAAAGGCCCGGTCAAGATTTGTTTGCTTGCCTTGGACAATGAGTTATGCCCCACAGTCGAGAAAGCAGACATGATCAGGGAGATGAAGGGCCATGCACACCTATAAGTAAGAAAACACACTTGCTCAAGCATGCAGACTACAACTATCTAGCAAGATCCTGTGTTGCTTTTTTGACTGTACTGTTCATCTTACTTACATTTCAAACATCTCATTTACAAGGTAGCTCTTTTTTCAGACGTATCCAGTAGATTTTTACTAATTTAATGTAGGTGTTTATGTGTGGGAATTTAACTGTTGTACCCATCATGCTTAATAAGATGGTTAACTGTAGCAAACAATCAATGGCAGGTGATGATGCTTGGACACAGATTTCTGCACAAGGTCCATAAACGGCTGAGGACCCCGACAAATTCCATTCACTGGAACACAAGCCACTGCATGCATTTGTAGGCCTTGTGGGCCAGCAGTCTGGGCAGGGCTGCTCACATTAGTGGCAGGGAGACCTGATTTGCAAACAACGGGAAGGAAGCCTGACCAAAGCAATGCCAGTGGTTATGATTGATTCAGAGACTTACATTCATCACACTGACGGCCCTTTCACGTGTCTTTCCTATGTGTATTCAAAAGCCTAAACTGTTGGCTTCGCCAATCCATGTTGGTTTCTTTTTGTCTCCCTAAGTGAAAGCATATATGCCATGTGGGTACCTTGTTTGCTATGCCTAGGGAATCAAACTGCACCTCACTGAGTTGGTAGAACAAGAACCTACCTGAACATATCAAGGATAGGATGAGAAATATGGACCAGCTTCAGATCTTCGTCTGATGCATAATAACCAGTGTGGTCTTGACCTAAATAGTATGCATCTTTGTCTGTGTGGAAGCCAAGCCTGCCTGGCCAGAACGTTTCATGAAATGAAAAGATGACTACTGCCTTGATAGCATCATACTGTTGGAGTAACCATTGACAATGTTTGTATGCAAACAGGATACCTCATGTGTATTGTGCGTCTTGTTTGAATATAACTGCTTGGTGCTTAGGCAGCGCTGTAAATGGAAGTTATTTACTGTGGGATGCCACCAGTGACAGGGGTGTGGGGGGCGGTACTGGAGGATTGTGCCCCCAATACACATTTGCCTCTCAGAAGATGGATCATGAAACCTTGAAAATAACACAAGAAAATAACATTTTAAAAAAAAATATTTCCTGCAGAATACAATCAGAGTTGAATTTAACAGTCGGATTAGGGACAAATGCCCATGGGGAACCCTTTCTATGCTTTTCTCCTCTCAAAGCCAAGCAGGGCTGCACAGGCCGCCCAAGTGAAGCCTTATCTTTTTAACATGTCTCAGAAACAGATTATTTAAAACAGGAAGTGATTAGTGATGGAAAAGGGTATTATTTTTTCTTTAAATTATATAAGCTATTAAAAAGCTATTGAAGTGTGATAGTTGGGTGATTAGAAACCATGGGAGTACAGAACAAGCTTTGTCAAGCAATGACTGTTATACATTTCATTCCACTTTGTGTCTGTATGAGATTTTTTGTAAGTTCTCATTAATTTGCATTCTGGAGCTTGTAGGCTTCCATTCAGGATGGGGAAAATAAAGCTGCAATCAAATCATTTTACCACCACTTTTTCCACTCCATATGACTTGGAAAATTACCACCTATGATTGTAGCTTTATTGGTAAAAGCAAGTGGATTCCAAATTGTTAATTGTGCGAGAGATTTACACCTTTCCAACCACGTAGTGTAAAAGTGAAGCGAAAAGGCGATTTTGCCAATGTTTTGCTATTTACTTTTCCAGTACTTTGTGGAAGCAATTCAAATTGCCTGTAGAGGTCATTTTGCAAAGAAGTGCAAACAGAAGTTGTCTCTTCTTGGCACCTCTTGCCCACTGAACCGCTACTTTCTGCTCCAATTTTCGGTGTATGTGGATGACACCCAGCTCTCTCTTTCAGAATCCCCTCAGCCACCTCTGCTCATTCTCTCATACCAGACTGTCTGGCCGCAATTCAAGATTGGTGTGCTGCCAATTAACTCTGCCTTAATGCCAGTCAGACTGACATCCTCCTCAGTGAACCTGCTCCCTCCTTTCCGCTCTCCTCTAGCTGCTCACTCTGGGCCCTCTTCCTGCTCCCTTCTGTGAGGCGAAGAACCTTGGTGTCATCTTCGACTCCACCCTCTCCTTCTCTCCTCACATCTCTGACGTCTCTAATAAGTCAAACTAACAGCTGCACCTCCTCAGATGTATTCTTCCTTTTCTAACTCCGCCCGCCCCAGAAGCTCACTGTCTCCAGAGCTTTGGTCTTCTCTAAACTGAACTACTGCAACAGCCTCTTTCTAAATCTGCCTGCCTCTACTCTTTGACCTTTACACTTCTGCATTGCAACGGCCAAGTGAACGTGTTAATCGTACTATAGGAAAATACCTTTGTTGCTATGTCAAAGAACAAGATCAAGGTTGGCATACAATGCTACCTGTAGCTGAATTTGCATAGAAAGACTTATTTTATACCGCTATTCAAGACACCCCTTTTCATCTATCCCATGGACACCATCCATGTTCATTTCCAGGCTCAGAGCATCAAGTACCTGTTGTACCCGTATAGGTTTCTCAGATTCAAGCTGTAGGGGATTCTGCACATATTCATTTGGGCATTGCTCAAGAACAGGCTTGCAAATATGGAGATTGGAAGAGAAAATCAGCCTTGGATTATTATGTGCATGATGCGAGAAATTACCTTACCGTAATGTTCCATGGATTCTTCTCCCGCAGATGACTTATCTTGTTCTTGAGAGATATCCCTGTAAAGCTCTGCTGCTATGAACATTTCCACAGGGGGCGTAGTGGACCTCGACTCGGCCTTCGATCATTGATCAGTGTTGCGCAGTGGTTGATGGTCAGCTCCGGAAATGACGTCAGGCGCCATACATATACCACGTCACTATGCCCCATGCCTCAGTTCCTCTCGACTTTTCCCAGCTGAAACGCTGCATAGGAAAACGGGAGGTTAACCAGCCTTAAATTTAGCAACTATGGAATAGAAACCAACAGGTTAAATACATTCCAATTAGAAAAATATCTATTTTTTTTATTTAAGAAAGTAAGATGAGCACCCCAAAGCCATGGCCAACGTACTACATAGAATCAGAAGCGAAAAGCCATAACACATTCTGAGCGGGGACGGCTGGGAGGGGGGATGAGGAATCTCCAAGAGAAGAATCCATAGAAAAAACATTCACCTTCAATGGATTGCTTTTCGCTTTCCTCCTCTTGAGAGAATCCCCAAGCAGTAAGCCAAGGGAGGAGGTCTGAAAGGATTACACAAGCAGGTTCTGCAGAACCGCTCTGCCAAAACATGCATCAGCCCCATGTGCAACATCCAGCGCATAATGCTTTGTGAAGGTATGTAATAGGCCCACATAGCAGTACGGCAAATGTTCCCGTGAAAGCAGAGACTCCCCTGTTGGAATGGGCCCAGATACCTGGTGGGATTTCTTTTCCCGCCACTGATAACACTCAGATGCATAAAATGATCCAGCGCAAGATGGTCTGTTTGGTAATCGTAACACCTTTGCGTGAAAGAGAATAGGCGACAAACAACTGGTCCGTCTTCCTGAACTCTGCTGTGCGGGCAACATAAAAGCTGAGGGCTCTTTTATGATTGAGACAGTGAAAACACTCTTCCTCCTTAAAGGCGTGGGGAGAAGGATAGAACACGGGAAAGTCAATAGACTGAGAAAGGTGAAATTCTGAAACAACCTTCGTAAGGAACCCTGGTCGGACCTTAAGAGAAACTTTCTCTGAAGAAACTCAAAAAGGGAGGCTTGCAGCATAAGGCTTGCAACTCACTAACTCTGCTGGCCAATGCGATGGCAATCAAAAAAGCCATCTTAAGCGACAGCAACCTAAGCGAACAAGAATGCAGCCAGCAATACCTTAAGAACTTCTTCAGAGCGGTCCAAGTCATCATAACTCATCCACTCAAGAGCCACGCATGTAGGTTGAGGGAATCCGGGGTCGGGTGTAGTATCCGACCTGCCGAGTGGGTGAGGAGATCCAGCCGTCGAGGAAACCGATGAGGTGTAAAAATGGATAGATGCAAGAGGTGGGAGGACCACTTCCTCCATCAAGATCATGGTCGCTAGGAACCTCTTCAACCTCCTGAGAATTCACGGAATGACCGGGATAGGAGGGAACGCGTCATGGAGAGGAAAGGTCCAATCCACCAGAATCACATTCCCCCAGTCCACCATTCGCTGGGAGTTCCTCGAGCATAACTGTCCGCACTTCCTGTTGGCTTCCGTGTCAAACAGATCCACTGCTGGAGTACCCAGAGAGTAAAGACCTCATCCAGGAATTCCTGGCACACTTCCCACTCGTGTGAGAATGTGCTCTGCCTGCTCAGAGCATCCGCCAAACTATTGTCGGTCCCGACAGATGAACTGCCGAGACCGAGATTTGATTCTCTAGCAACCAGAACCACACCTGCATCGCTTCTGTGCAGAGGGGACGGGAATGCACTCCACCTTGCTTGTTTAAGTAGTGCAAAGCCACTGTGTTGTCCATCAGAATCAGGTTGTGCTTCCCCTCGAGCAATGGGGCAAAAGCATTCAGAGCTAGCCTGATGGTTCGCAACTCCAGCCTGTTGATATGCCACCTGGCTTCTGATGCAGTCCAGAGCCGCTCACCTGCAAGTCTTGGCATTGAGCGCCTCAACCCTTCAGGGACGCATTCGTTACCACTCAGGCCTGAGGCCAAGGCAGCCAGAAGGGTTCTCCCGCCATCAGATTCTTGGACGTTTCCCACCAGCCGAGTCCACAAACTACCTGGTTGGACACCTTGAGAGGATCCGAGATAGCTACCAGAAACTGAGACCACTGGTCTCGTAGGAACCACTGAAGGGATCTCATGCGCAGTCTGGCCTCTGGCACCAGGCAAATGCATAAGGACATGAGGCCCAAAAGGCAGCAAAACGAACCCGCTTGTAAGGTGGCGTGGTTCCGGAACAACTGGACCATCTGTTGCAAGTGGTTGGCTCTCTCCTCAAGAGGGAAGGCCTTCCCTGCCAGAGTGTCTAGGACAGCCCGGATGAACTGGAGCCTTTGGACCAGTGTCATGTGGCACTTCTTCAAGTTCAGAGAGAAGTCCAGCCTGTGCAGTAGTCGACAGGTGTCGTTTAAATGAGCCAAAACCTGTTCCGCTGGCTTCCCCCTGATAAGCCAGTCGTCCAGTTACGGGAATACGTGGACTCCGGATCTCCTGAGGTGAGCCGCGATTACCGCCATGAGCTTGGTGAAGACCCTTGGTGCGGAGATCAACCCAAAGGGCAGCACTTTGAACTGAAAGTGCTTGTCCCCAATGAGAAACCGAAGAAATTTCCTGTGCTTCTGATGTATGGGCACATGGAAGTAAGCATCCTCCAGGTCTATGGACACCAGCCAGTCGTGAAGCTCGAGAACGTGGAGAAGGAACAAGTTACTTACCTGTAACTGTTGTTCTCCAGCATGGGTCTGGCATGGATTCACATGCTCATGAATATTCCCCGTCGTCAGGCTGGGAATCCTCGGTAAAGAAAAAACCAGTATCAGTTTCGTTTCTGATCTGTCTTTCGTAGTAGTAACCAATCACTGGTCTCTGGGTCATACTGACCACAGCCAATGACTGCCCTCTACCTAAGCCCCGCCTCTGGCAGCCATCTTCAAATTTGGAAGCACGTGAAGTGGCAGTATGACCAAGTGAAGAGCCGCAGAGGGATAGGCGGGAGGGTTCGCATGTGAATCCATGCCAGACCCATGCTGGAGAACAACAGTTACAGGTAAGTAACTTGTTCCTTCTCCAGCATGGGGTCTGGCATGGATTCACATGCTCATGAATAAAGAATACATAGCAGTACACACATGCACAACCACGGGAGGTGGCAAAGGCTCAACATTAAGCATTACAGCAAACTCAACATTAAGCAATCTTACCTCCTCACCAGGCTCACCTCAGGCGAACAGGTTGCGCAGCACTGCTTGGCTGATCCTGGACTCCTCCCTGGAATCCCGATCGACGCAGTAGAATTTCGTGAAGGTGTGCGTCGACCTCCACGTAGCAGCCCTGCATATGTCTAGCAGGGGCACACCAGATAGGAACGCCGTGGTAGCTGCGATCGCTCTGGTGGAATGGGCTCTCGGAGGGCCAGGCAGCGGTTGGTTTGCCAACCGATGACAGTACATGATACAGCCGGAGAGCCATCTGGAAATGGAAGCCTTCGAAAGAGCCTTCCCCTGATTGACAGGTCCAAAGTTCACAAAGAGTTGTGACGTCTTCCGAAAACACTGTGCGGTCCACGTAGAACTTCAGCGCTCTAGCCACATCAAGCGAGTGCAAAGTCCTCTCAGCCGGCGACGAAGGCGACGGGAAAAACACAGGCAACACCAAGGGTTCGTTGAGGTGGAAGTCCGACGGCACCTTGGGCATGAAGGAGGGGTGCGTCCTGAGCACCACCCTCGTGTCGTGAAAAGTCAAGTATGGTGGCTTGCAAGATAGGGCCTGGATCTCTCCCACTCGTCGTGCGGAGGTGATGGCCACAAGAAACGCTGTTTTCCACGACAGGAACTTCAACGGGGCCGAGTGCAGAGGCTCGAACGGAGGTCCCATGAGCTTGGTCAGCACCACGTTGAGCTCCCACGCCGGGGCCGGAGCCTTCACCGGCGGGAACGATCTGAACAGTCCCTTCATGAACTCTTTCAGCAGATGATGAGACCACAAGGACGTCCGCCCCATGGTTCTGGTGTATCAGGAGATCGCAGCAAGATGAATCTTGATGGACGCGTGTGCCAGTCCAGCCTTGGCCAGCGTCAACAGGTACAGCAGCACTTGGGGAGCCGTAATCCTTAGAGGGTTAATCTTCTGTGCGTGGCACCAGACAGAGAACCTCTTCCATTTGTGTCCGTAGCATTTAAGAGTCGAGGACGCCCAGGCCTTTGCAAGAACCTCTCTGCAGTCGGCCGGTATGTCGTATCCTCCAAACACTAGCGCTGCAGGAGCCAGGCCTGCAAGTTCAGCGACTTCGGGTCGTGGTGGAGGATGGCGCCTCCTTCCCTGGAGAGCAGATCCGCGTCCACTGGCAGCTTGATTGACGGGGACGCTGACAAGTCCAGAAGGTCCGGGAACCATATCTGCCTCGGCCACGCAGGTGCGACGAGGATCATCCTGCACCGTGACCTCTTGAGCTGGTTGATGAGCCGGATCAGCAGTGGCAGTGGAGGGAACGCGTATAGGAACAGGCCTTCCCAGGGGAACGAGAAAGCATTGCCCATGCTCCTCGGCTGGGGAAACCTGCTGGCGAACCTCTGGCACTTGGAGTTCATCGCCGTCGCGAACAGGTCGATCTGGGGTGTGCCCCACCGTCGGAAGAGGCGATCCACTAGATCCTGCCGTAGTTCCCACTCGTGGCACGAGCGCAGCTCCCTGCTGAGTGAGTCGGCGATGGTGTTTTTTATCCCTGCCAGATGAAACGGTACCAGAAACATCCTTTGGGCGACGGCCCTATGCCACAGGTCCTGCGCCTCCTTGGACAGTGCTGGGGACCTGGTTCCGCCCTGTTTCCTGATGTAAAACATGGTGGTGGTGTTGTCGGTGAAGATCCTCACCACCTTGCCCTTGAGGGACGGAAGGAAGGATCTGAGGGCCCAAAACCCTGCGTGGAGCTCCAGGACGTTGAAATGGAGGGACTTCTCCGTCGGGAGCCAAAGGCCTCTCGAGTGCAGATTTTCGGTATGCGCTCCCCACCCTTCCAGGGAGGCATCCGTGGTCACTGTCTCCTGGTGGCCTGGGGTCTGGAAGTCCATGCCCGCCGTCAGATGCGCGCGGGTGCCCCACCACCGGATCGCTCGTCGGAAACTCTCGAGTGTGATCCTCTCCTCGAAGTCGCCCGTCGTTTGGATCAAGCGCGCGTCCAGGAACTCCTGCAACGGGCGCATCCGGAGCCTGCACATGGGAATGAGGTAGATGCAAGAAGACATCATTCCGAGGAGGGACTTGATGGACCTCACCTTGGCCGTGTCGGCAACCAACATCCGCTGTACCTTGCCCAGGATGGCCCTGGTCCTTTCCTCCGACGGGGAGGCCAGAAGGGACACTGTGTCGAGCTTCGCTCCCAGAAACAGTGCGTCTTGCGCGGGTACCAGGTGGGACTTGGCGTAGTTCACGGAGAATCCCAGGTCCGTGAGAAGTTGGACGGTCCTTGCCGTGTGCTCCATAGCGAGCTCCCTCGTCTTTGCTCGGATGAGCCAGTCGTCCAACTAGGGGTAGACGTGGATCCCCTCTCGGCACAGCTGCGCCGCCACTGGTGCATGGCACTTGGTGAATACCCTGGGAGGCGACCGTAGACCGAAGGGAAGGGCTCTGAACTGATAGTGACGCCCTTGGACCACGAACCTGAGAAATTTTCGGTGCCCCTTTAGGATGGGAATATGGAAGTAGGCATCCTCCAAATCCAACGACGACAGGAAGTCGCCCTCCTCTAGCTGCCCCAGGACGTGCTGGAGGGTGACCATCCGGAACTTCTGTGCCTTGATGAACTTGTTCAGCCGTCGTAGATCTAGGATGGGGCGCCATCCTCCCGTCTTCTTCTTCACGAGGAAGTATCTTGACTAAACTCCGGAGCCCCGAAGCCTCTTTGGGATGAGTTCGATGGCGCCCTTCCTGAGCATCGCCTTTACCTCCCGGAGAAGCTGAGGGACGTGAAGCTCTTTCCTGGCCACAGGGGGGACGCGCGGGCACCTTCTTTGAAACTCGAGCGCGTGGCCCTGGGCTAGGGCGTCCAGCACCCAACGGTCGGTGGAGATGGACTCCCACACGCTGACGAAGCTCGCCAGCCGGCCACCCATCGGGGTGCTTCGGTGGGGGCCCGCCCCCACGGCCGGTTCAATCCTGCTTAGACGAGGCTTTGCCGCCTTGACCTTGGCGACGACGGCGGGGTCCGCCTGACTTGCCTCGTCCCCTGTAAGCTTCCTGAGACGACCAACGGGCCGCTTGACGGTAGGTGGAAAATCCGCCGCCGGAACCTTTGGAGGCACCCTTGCCTCCGCCGCTCCGAAAGGGCAGCCGCCGTTGCTGGAGAACCCCGAGTGCCCGGGCCGTCTCTGTGTACGCTTTAATGGCTTGAAGGGAATCGTCCACTGTTTTCCCAAACAGGTTGTTCCCATCGAACGGCATGTCCAGGACTCTGGTCTGTACGTCTTGACGGAAGTCAGTAGCCTTGAGCCATCCACGCCGCCTAAGACACACGCCGTTGCCCAACTGGCGAAATCCAGTGTCGGCGATGTCCGTCGCAATCGTGATGGCGTGGTCCGACGCCACCTCACCTTCCTGCAAGATCTCCAGGGCATCCGCCATCTTGTCGTCCGGTAGGAAGTCCAGCAGGGGAGCCAGTTTGTACCACAGCTCCCTGTCGTAGCGGGCTACGATAGCCAAGGCGTTAGCCGCCTTAATCGTCGTCGCTGCCGACGAGATGACCCTGCGCCCCATCGTGTCCAATGTCTTTCCCTCGCCGTCCGGCGGGGAAGTCGACGTGGAGGCAGCACCCCCCCCCGGGTGGGCTGTGCCCGGAGGTACAAGGGGGCCGCGTCCGGGACCCGGTACTTTTTCTCGTACCGGTCTCTTCTAGCCGGCGTCGTGGATGGGTTCTTGAGGAGGGCTAGGCCCTCATCCCAAATATCGTCCAGTAGAGGTACCGCGAGGACCGTCTTCCTCTTGGCCTCGCGCCGCTGATAAAGGAAACCTTCCTTCTTCTTCTCCTCCGGGCAGAGCTGGAAGAGCTCGGATGCCCTGGCGATCATGGAGTGAAAAGATCCAATCTCGTCGGGCGGGGAAGCCCGGGTGGGAGGAGACGACGGCAGATCCTCGCCGTACACCTCGTCGTCCGTACCCGTCGCGGCCGTGTCAGTCCCCGTATCATCCCCTCGAGTCGTGGAAGGGGAGGAGGGCTGAACGGGGCGCGACGGCTGAAAAGGAGGTGGAGGGGGAATCCTCCTTTTCTTAGGAAGGGGGCTGAACGAAGGGCCTGGTTCCGGGTCCCCCGACGGGAGTGGTTCCTCCACTGGTAACGGCAGTCTCGTCCTTATCTCTGAGCATAAGGACTGTATAGCCAACAAAATGGCCGCCGAGTTGTCTTGCGGCACTGGCAGAGGGGAATCCGACGGGCGGTCAGGGGCCCCGTCGGTACCCTCGACGATGTCGTTGTCTCCTGCGTCGGGATCCCTCCCGACGGGCTGGTCTTCTTCCAGCCAACGCTGTGGCTTAAGACCTCGATCAGTTCTTCCTCAGAGGTTGAGGCCGAATCCACGACGACCTCCTGCCCCCCCTTTTTCTTCTCCGTCGGGGGTTTCACAGGGGTCCTGTCGATGGGCATAAAAGAGGACTCCCTCTGCGGTGGCAGGGAGACTCTGAGCCCCGAGGTCGCCACCACTGGTGTAGCCTCCACAGGCTGAGCCAGGGCCGCCGCGACTGTCTCGATAGAGGCCTTGGCCGGATGGATTAAGGCTTTCACCACCTTAGGTGCGCTCACCGCCTTCTCCTTGAGGGGGGGGGGGGGACACTGCCTCGCTCCCCCTCCGCCTTCGAGCTCGACCAGGGCCTCTCCAGGAGCTTCGCCGGGTGCTCGGCCTTCCTCTTACCCGACCCAGAGCGTTGGCTCGTGGTTGATGGTGCCGGGGAGGGTGCGCCCTGCCTGGCGCCCGTAGAGCCCGACCGTTCGGCGCTCCCGGTGCCAGCGGACTCGCGGTGCTTGGCCTTATGTTGGACCCCCGTCGCCGGGGCGCCCTCAAAGGTCTTAGAAGACCGCTCGGATTTCTTCCTCTTCTTCTCGCTGGACGGGCTCTTCCCTTCCAGCCAGTTGGCGAGACGTTGATGGTGGTCCTTCATGGTCCGCTCCGACATGTTGCCGCAAAACGCACAGTCCTTCTCTACGTGCGTCTTGTCCTCATGTAGGCAGTAAAGACAAAAGGAGTGTTCGTCTTCCTTAAAGACATTCTGCAGCTGGCATCCAGGGCAGACCCTGAACAGCTTTCCGGGCGTCGAGCTTCCCTTCTCCTGGGCCATGACCGAGATGGGCCTGAGAAACTTCTGGAGTCCTCCGAAAGCGTAGCTCGACGAATCTTCACCCTTGAGGGGCGAGGACGAATCCGACACGGGTCCCCGTTGATCGGATGGAGAGTCGGTGGAGCTTGAGGCTCTTTTGACCGAAAAAAACGAAGTTTTTGAGAAAAAACGTGAAAAAATAGCACTAACGCTCGAGAGCAATAGCACGAGGATCCCAACACATGAACGTGCGGTAAAAATCTGAAGATGGCTGCCAGAGGCGGGGCTTAGGTAGAGGGCAGTCATTGGCTGTGGTCAGTATGACGCAGAGACCAGTGATTGGTTACTACTACGAAAGACAGATCAGAAACGAAACTGATACTGGTTTTTTCTTTACCGAGGATTCCCAGCCTGACGACGGGGAATATTCATGAGCATGTGAATCCATGCCAGACCCCATGCTGGAGAATATCTCTCGACGTCCCCATTCTGAATTTGTCTATTTCTCAGGAACTTGTTTAGAGCCCTGATGTTCAGAATGGGACGGAGACCTCGTCCTTTTTTGGGTACCAGGAAAAACCAGGAATACCAGCCTGACCCACTCTGATCGGGAGGCACCTCTTCCACGGCACCCTTTGACAACATGACTCTCAAATCTTCCTGGAGCTCCTGTTCCGGTTGAATGAGTGAAGACGGGGTCTGTCTGGATGTTTTCTCAAAAAGGGGAGACAATAACCCCGCCAAATTAACTGCATGGGCCAGGCATTGGAGGTTATCTCCTGCCACTGCGACCAGTGCCCTGTCAAACGTCCACCAACCGGTATGTCGTGGGAGGGGAAAATCAAAGCGGCTTTGAAAGGCACCGTCGCTCCAGCCACAGATGCTGTCCCTTAAAAGCTCCTCTGCCCCTTCCGGGACGCGAGAAACACCATTGGTCCCTACCTGGCTTGTGAGGGCTGTGCTTTTAAGGCACATTGCACCGATAGCCACTGCCTCTAGAGGCAAAGCTGAAAGCAAGCTTAGCAGGCTGCGCAGCCAGACCGAGCGACTTAGCAGCAATTTAAGACTCCTTGAATTTCTCCAAAGAGTCATCTGCCTTCTGTCCGAAAAGTATCTCCCCCTCAAAAGGCATGTCAAGAAGGCGATTTTGTACATAAGGGGAGAAGCCAGAAGTTTTCAAATAGGCCTGCCTTCTCATAACTACTGCTGAACCCATGGAGCGGCCAACGCAGTCAGCAATGTCCAGGCCTGTTTGCAAGGACTGCTTGGCAGTTTCCATCCCATCCTCCACCAGCTGTATAAATCCATCCCAAATATGACCTTTCCGTGAGGTATTCTCCTGCATGCTCTACTGCCTTCCACAAACCGTAAGAAAACTTTGCGAAACCGCAAGCTACGTTTGAGGAATTAAGAGCCATGCTGCCGGAGGTAAACACCTTTTTGGCTAAAGCGGCAATCCTTTTCCCTTCCCTGCCAGTAGGGAGATTCGACATGGATGCCGTGGGCCCGGAGGATATAGAGGCAGCCTTAACTACAAGCCCTTCCGGGAAAGGGTGTGTCGAGAGAAAGGATGGATCTCCTCTTGCCAGCCTGTACTTCCCTCTGACATTGGTACTTGTGGGGGGTAAAGTGCATGGGGTCCGCCAGATGGAAGCTAAAGGGCCAGCTATGGCCTGGTTGAAGGGCATGTTGTGTTCAATATCCAGGCCCTCATCCAGGATGTCTGTCAGGTCATACCCTTGATGGGGAATGGCGGACGACTTGAGGTCGAGTGTGTCAACCACTTTCTCTACTAATGTTTTGAATTTGACGGGAGTGAGTGTATGGTTGTTTCTGCTGCATCTCAAGATCTGGAGATATGTCCAACCCACTAGCATCTTGAAGGCCCTGAGCGTGTGCTATGAAGTTGTCTCGGTCCTCGAAACAGTAGATGCCGCCGGACCCCACAAACATGGGGTCGACCTCTTCACATTCCTCGGCTTGATTGGCGCTGAAAATCGACCTCATTGAGTCAAAAAAGCCTGTCCACGACAGCGGTTGAAAAGCATCGATGTCGAAGGCTTATCTTTTGGTTCCATAGGTCTGGATGCCAAGGCCGAGGGCTTAGCTTGCAGCGGAGTCCTAGAGGACAAAAGGTTTAGTACCGGCACTGATGGCTCCGACGGGCGCCATGGGAGAGGTTTCTATAGGGTTGATTTTCTGACATTGTAGGCCACGGAGCTCGAAAACTTAGTCGGCTCCTAAGGCATCAACTGTTTGGCAAGCGTAGGGTTGGGGGTACCGAGCGCTGCTTTTGCTGCCAAGGCCTGCTGGTCGGGGGTGGGAGCCATGCCGACAGCCGCCTGTTGATGAAACATGTCCAGCATTTCCCTTTTAAACAAATCCCACTCTTCCCTAGTGGTCGGTCCCTTAGAGGGATTACCTCAAAGGGGAAGGATCTGATTCCTGCCGATGGTGGCTTTGCTTCTTCCGCAAGGAAGAGGAGGAAAGGCTTCTGGAGTGGGACAGCTCTTGTTTTCTTGCAGTGCCGGCTTTTTCCGGGACGAATGGGCTAGTCAGTCTCGGCCTCAGACGACCAGACGAGGGATCGCGCCCGAGACTTCAGAGACGGTCGGCCCAGGGCCAGTTTACGGGCTCTGTCTCTCAGGGACTTGGGTTGCAGGCCTCTGTGTAATGAGTGGAACCCAGTCACCACAAACATACATCATGTGGGACTGTCACCAACATTTTGGCCTCGCAATCCGAGCACCAATTGAAACCAGTGATCCAGTGCAAAGACATTGTTGAGGTAAATCGAAAAAATATACTGAAAAACAGAGTGAAACTCGAGCAAGTTCCCGATTCTGCATGTGAGCGTGCAGAAAAAAGAAACTGTGGCATGGGGCGTAGTGACGTGATATATGTATGGCGCCTGACGTCACTTCCAGATCTGACGATCAACCACCGCGCGAGACGGATGGATGAGCGATGGCCGATTCGAGGTCCACTACGCCCCCCGTGGAAAAGTTTCCTAGCAGCAGAGCTGTACACGGATATCTCTCAAGAACAAGATGAAGAATCTGCGGGAGAAAATCAATCCATTGAAAGTCTGGTTGCCCATCAAACATAAAAATACCAAATTTTAGTCAAAAACTAAAACCACGCTTCATTGGAACTTTCTCCAATACCAGAGTCATTAATCCAGTGTCTATAGAATAACAACTTCCCAGTACCTACAAGATAGACATGGTTTTCCATGCGTCTCTTCTAAAGCCAATACAGACATTCCTTCTCTACCCAAGGAGTGTAGGGCAACCCCCTGCAGCTGTAGGACCTCAATGGGAGTAAGACCTCCAGAAAACAGTGAATTTCCAGAAACTTTCCTTATAGTATCTGCTACATTGAGAAGGATATGGTCCAGAGGATAGATCCTCGGTCTCGGGAAAAGATATCACTCCTCCTCGCCTTATATCCAAATTTCACTGATTTAACCTAGATACCTGGGTCCCCTAATGATCATCCTCCCACCAGATAGGAAGGGACTTGGGAGTGAACATAATGTTAGGTCTCAGGCCGCCCCATTTCCCCAGTATTATTTCAGAGCTTACCTGCTGCCCTGGAAGAGGTCTTCATGCCGCTTCAACGTGGTTTCGCTCCCAACGTGGCAACCAAACCCACAAGGCTGATCTTCCCTTGTTGGGGAAGGAGTAGGTTATTTGCTCTGCAGTGATGTCAGCACATGGAAAACAGATGCGCCGCACACCAGAAGAGTGCTGATAAACGCGGAGAACAGCCAGATCAGCATTGTCGCAATGGTGCTACTCATTGTACTGTGTCTTCCATCAGAACTGACTTCTTTTTCTAATTTGGTAATTAGCCATCTTTCTTATGCTTCTTTGATACTTTGTTAAGTTGGTTCTTCATGCTAAAACAGCAAAGGATATGGATTCACAACACTGTAGTGAAGTAAATACAAACTGGACTGCCACTATTCTTCCATTTAAATAAAAAGACAAGTCTATACCTTTGATCTTCTTGGATTAAAGAAAATATGTACTAATTCAGGGTATCTTCTTTCCTTAAACGTGGGCAGAACAGTGTCCAAGCCATCAAGGATCAGAGGGGGTATGTTTAGTAGTCCTCCCGGCTGTGGGGGGAAGCACTGCACCTTATTTTCTTAAAAAGACAGGTGTCGTGTATCCTCACAGATAGGGGTGTATTACCTTCACACTCGAATGTTCCAAACCAGGTAAGGTTCTGACACTCCCTCTCAGACTGCAGGGACCACAATACAAAATTTTGAGTTGTTTTGTCAGAGACTCGTAAAAGGTCTGACATGTTGTCCTGGAGCTTAAACCACTGATCTCGTAGGAGCCACTGAAGCAAACTCATGCGCAATGTAGCCTGTCACCATCTGGCACCACTAGAATGTAGGAGGCCATGAGGCCCAGTAGGCTCAGAAAGGCAGAAATCATAACCAGCTTCCAGGATTGAACGATCTGTAACATCTAGAAGATGTTCAGCAATCAATTCTCAGAAGGGAAAGCCCTTATCAGGTGTTAAGTTGGATTTCCAATATCAACCCCGAGGGTGGATTTTGGGAGGCCAACCTATTATGCTGAACAGGATGACACTGAAGTCTGTCCAATCCAGTCAAGGTATGGTAGTAGAGCGGTAAGGCTTAGACTCAGGAGTGGTGAGAGAGTGCTCTAGGGTACAATGAGTCCACACATAACAATACCAATACTTCCAGTTAGACGGGCAAGTACAAACATATACACATATTTCTTAGGCCTTTCAAATACACAGTAAGCAAGTAAAAACATCTAGTCAAATATTGTTAGACCAACACTATAACACAGATATATACATTGACCCTTAGGAGACGTTAGAAAGTATTTGATTCAGTAACCAGTGCAACACAGATAAGCACTCAGATGCATGCAAATTAGTAGAAACACTTCATAGTTACCACAGAACAACTTCCCTAGCTCTTATAAAGTCCACCCTAAGATGGTTTGAGGCACTATACCAGTTCACAGGTAGGGTTTTTAAGAGCTTGACAATGCCAGTGGTTATGATTAAAAGAGTCAAAAAAGTTCAGTAAAGCTCAGGTAAGTAAACTCACTCAATCCCAGACTCTAGGATAGGCCTAAGAAGGGATCCTTGACCAGGCCTCCACCGACCAACATCAGGAAAGAGTGATTTAAAGACAGAACCTTACACCCATGTAAACCTATGGAGAAAAGTGGGGGACGGAAACAGGTAGCTTACCTTACCCCCTTTACTCTGATTTCTCCAGAGCCTACTACTGAGGTTCTGGATTCCATGGAGGACACCGTCTTCTGTGCTTGGCCCGTTGTGGTAGGCCCAGAGAGCTCAGGTGCAAGGGTCTCTTTCGGACATGGGATTTAGTTTCGGCGGTCATGGTGCTAAGGAATTGGTCCCAGACACTGTCCAGCAGAACACCCAAACGAAGAAAAGATGAAGACTTCCGCTGAGCAGACCACCACCTCAGGAGACCTCCAGGGAGCAATGAATATGAGTTGCAACGGGAGTCACCACATTCAGGTAGTAAGAGGTGATCTTCAATGGACGAAGAAAGGAGCAGGCCAGCACAGCTTGTGTTGATGCAAGGTGGCTGAAAATGCAGAAGCAGGCGTCTAGTTACACAAGTTGAAGATCCTCCAAGTTCCAAGAACTTACTCGAAATAGCAATGGCTGCAGCAAGGTAGTCCGGGAGAGAGCTTGTCAGTCCACCGGTTGGTCCAGGGACACTTCTGAAGGCTCAGAAGGAACCTCAAGCAGGGGTCGAGACTGGTTGGTCCCACCGAACAAGGGGTCGAAGCACCAATAAAGGCATTCTTGACATCAGGATAGGGGAGCAGGGCTTCACCAGGACTTCACAGGAGTTGATGCTGGTCAGCTGCAGGAGTTGTCATCAGCGAGTTGCACTTCTTCATAGGGGTCTTGTCTCCAACAGTGATAGGTCGAATGGCTGCAGGAGCGCTCCTTTAATCCAAGATTGAACTGGGAGGTCACCCAGACCCACCAATGGCGAGGATCTGTACCGTTCAAAACGACAGTGGCTATAGAATCATGCATAGCCTCTGTCCACAAAATCTGACCAGCAACAGACATTCAGGCACCTGGATGTGTAATGAGACAAGAGAGTACCAGCCACCACATTCGGGCTCAAACACAAACTGCCTCGGGAAATTAGCATCTCTACCTGGGGAAGGGCTTTCCATGTATGGCAATTCCAAACCCAAGAGGGCAGGGAGAATTCCAAAGAACAAAATGACCAAAGGATTAGCAAAACCTTGGTGGCACATCCATTTTAGGGTACTGGCCACCCTCAGTAGCCATTTGCGGTAAATGCGAAGGTGTACAAGTATAATCACAAAAACAAAGTCTAAAAATATCATCCTAAGCACATTGCAAAAGTAACCAAAAAGCCATTACAAAAAAGACATAAGGATACACAATATCCTAGCCACATTTCACTTTAAGATGATGTGCGCAGCTGTAACGATACAAACAATCCACGGGAGACAGTCTCTCAGTACTAATAGTCTTAGGTATTGATCAGTGTCCCAATAAGAATGAGGCAAAAGACAAGAAAAGAAAAGCAGAAGGCTTTACTTACATCCAAAAGGTCAGGTAAGGTGTATAAACAAAGTCAAAATGAAGGGTGTTCCTTAGAAGTCTATAGGAGGAAAGCAGCAAAAAGAACATCTTGTGACGAGTGCCCAGGACCACACCGATAAATCGGAGGGACTGAGGCAGCTGAAAATGGGATCTCATGAAGTTCAGGTAGAAGCCAAAGTATGCAATAGGCTGCACATGCTGTACAGATGTGCTGACTAGTGGCTTTGGGGAGTGAGCTCTGATGAGCCAGTCCATCCAATTTGGGAAAGGCATGAATGCTTTCCCGCCTGAGGGAATCGCAACCACTGCCAGCAATTTGGTGAACACCATAGGTGCTGAAGAAAGACCGGACGGAATTACTTTGAATTGGTAATGGGAAGAAGCCAACACAAATCTCAGAAACTTCCTGTGCTGGAGATATATCGGCACATGGAAGTAGGTGCAATGCAGATTTGTGCACTCCAAGCAGTCCTGCATATCGAAGGCTTGGGCAAAAGAGACAATCTTAAACGTGTTGTTGCACAGCACAGGTTAAACCAACCCTTGCCTCAGTCAGAGCAGGGCACAACATCTATTGCACTCTTCACCAGAAGCTGACAATTGTCTTCTAATAGTAGAGGGGCCGGAGGCAAAGAGGGGTTCGAAGGAAAATGGTCTGGAGGGGGTTGAACAAGAAGCAGGCAATAACTCTGTGTCATGAACTGGAAGGCCCAGGCGTTGGATATGGTATTGGCCCTCTCCTTTGTTGAATTGAGGAATTCCCCCACCCTCCACTGGAGGGTGATGTTTGAAGTCCTCCTTTTCACAGGGGCTTTTCACCTGGGACTGCATAGGGCACTACGTAGGTAATTATGCCCCTCCTTTGCATATGAAACCCGTCCCTGGCAGCATGGACTGCATAGCTGTTGCTTGCCCAAGGGCACTAATCCCCTGTATCCGTGGCAATAGGAGGATACACATCACAAACCCCTTCCTCTCATAGTGAGAGTGGAGGGCTGATAAACGACCAAACCCAAGGATTTCACTGTGGCCTTAGATGATTCAAATTTCTGAAGGGAGTGATCACTCCGGGCTCCGAAGAAATTATACCCATCAAAATGCATGACCTGGAGCTTGGCCTAGAGGTCCTCATCCAGGAATTATTGCTGAGGCGGCCATGGCACATGCCACAGAGTCATCCACGTCAAAACCCGACGGTAGCATTTGGTGGACCACCACTCTGCCATCCGATACTAGAGTATTGAAGCCCTTTCTCGTATCGGCCACCGGGAGAGTTTCAGCTGCCTCAGACACAAAAGTCAGGCCAAAACAAACTGTGACCAAGGCACAAAATGCATTTACCTCCCTGAGCGCAAGACTGCCGGAGGGGGACACTTTGCGCCCCTAAAGGGTCCCGTCCCTGCCTCTCCCGGTTAGGTCTGAGGGGCGCAAAGAGGGGCAGGAGGATGCCTTGAGGTTGGCTGACTGAGCCTGAACAACCAAGCTCTCCAGGGAGGTGAGGGTGGAGAGGAAGGATGGGTCAGAGGATGCTGGATGGTGTTTCTTAGCCAAGTCTTGGTCCACTGCAGGGATTGAGGCTGGCTTCTCCCATGCCTCTAAAACTGAGGCCTCCTGTGCAGACAGCCGTGTTAAAGGGCAGTAGGGTCTTCTCCCTGTGGTCCATCATCAAGAATGTTGGATAATTGAAACAATATCTTCGGATGAGTGGAGGCCAACACGCTCAGTGTGTTTACCACCTTTGCCAACATCTTCTGGAAGGAAGCATGAGTCATAACCGGAGTCAGCAAAATGTGTAGCTCTGGGGCATTGTCCAAGCCGCTGGCTACCTGCAAGTTGGAGGCCAGGTCCATGAGATGCTCACCCACACCGCAGAATTCATCAGAGAAATCACTCCCTTCTCTAGAGCATTGCGGTGCGAGCCCAAATGGGATACAACCACCTTCCTCATAGAAGACTGTGGACATCTTCTACATGAATTTGCCCAATGGAAGTGGGACACTCCTGAGATTCACTGGCAGTGCAGAGGGGAGCAGCACAGGCATGAGTGGTTCCATGACAAGGGTGGAGTAGCACAGCATTGGTCTGGATTTGAGTGCTTCATAGTTGGGCTGAGCCTGTAAGCATGTGGTCACGGTGTCGCAAGGAGTCCCTGCTGGCTGCTCTTTGCGTCTGGGCACCATCAGCGCTGAGACCGAAGTCATTGGCGCTGGGGCCTTGGCAAAGATGTCCCGCATATTCGACATACATTTTTCCCATGGGGTGGTGGATTGGGTGGTGCTAGGGAGATTTTTTGCACAACGCCCTGGCAAGGGTTCTGAAATCATTAAACCTGATGCTGGAACAGTGTGCCACCCAAAATGAAAGACCAGATTCTCCAATGCTAGCAGAACAGTTTAACTTTAGCAGGGAGAAAGGTCTCAGGGAGTTAACATTCATTCCAACAGACACCACAAAAGAATACAAAACACTGGTATACTGAAAATATATGCACTTGATATCTAAGGTCACACATACAATATTTAGGACAGTAAAAATAAGTACTCCTGTTACACAGAACACAGAGAATAGGGTAAGTAATAAAACAGTAAGTGGCCAGTAAAGGCCTAACTCACTCCTTAACCTACAATGTAGGTACCCATACCTAGTAGTAGGCACTATACATATATGGGGTCAGACATAAGTAAAGAAAAAGACCCCTAGACAATATTACACAGTAATGATTACCTGCAAGATCCATGTGTACCATAGATAACTTAGCACATGCTTCCTATTGGATTCTAAATAAAGTAGTATACTAATACATATTAATATAACACAGATATAGAAGTAAAGCACCGGGGAACACAATGTCCAACACAGCTAGGAGGGCTACCAAAGCCGCCAATATGTTTTAGGAAATGTGACTAATCTACAGATGTTGTCCCTTCTCCCCTAGGGAGAGCCCCTTCCCATGAGGCCAGGGCGGTTAGGCCGCTACTCAACAGTTCTGCTGGGGGTGGTGCTCAGCAGGAGGATCACATGGGGAGGGATTCCCTCTATGGAATTAGGGATGACCTAGAGAAAACCTGGTACCCCCATAAAACTCGTACACACCATCCCAAAATCCTCCCTGTATCCTCTGCCCTAGTATCCCTATTTGTTTTTGCCAGTCCATTAATTTAGAAAATACTGGGATGAAAAAAATACCAACTAAGGTATTACAAACTCTCGAAGGCGATAGCGTGATGAGGAGGAGCTGCAGAAGTATGAAGATTACTACCTCCAACTACGAGAAACATCCTAGTCTTTTGCAGTCTCCTACATGACGAGAGACAATTGAAATAGAAGAGGGAAGTTCAAACATGTCAAACATGGAATCTGATCCTTTCGCAAGGAGCTGGAGAGCAATATGCTGAACGGGAGAGGAGAGCCGAGCAGATCGAGAGAGGGAGCAGGTCGTCGCTCGCCAGGAGAGTCCCCGGCTGGAAGTTTGGGCTACCAAGATTCCAGACCGTCTTGATACCGGAAGGAAGCGGGAGGAATAAGCCCTGCGATCGGAGAAACAGATGACCACGAAACCCACCCAGGGAAGCAGAGACTGGCAGAGACGCAGAGCACTCTAGAAACAGTCACACAAGACCTGACGAGGGCGGAACCCTGACACACCCGAATCTAAGGTATGCGGGCTGCCGACAGGGTTGGAGGGAGCAAGAGAAATCGGAAAGGGATGAAGGAGGAGAGAGAAGCCACCGACCACGGGTCGGTGACCCAAGAGAAATGAAAGCAGTCTGGGATCCGTATGCACTGTTTATATGTAAAGGGGTCTGGGGCCCGAAAGTACTACTGTGGAAAAGCCAATACGAAAGAGTCTGGGACCAGAGAGAAGTAAAGTGGAAAAGCCAATATGTAAGGGTCTGGGACCCACAGAGGATACCTGGCAGGATAATGAACCATGCATCCAGTTTGGAACTGTGCGACTAAAAGGCGAGTCTGGGACTCACACCCATATGACAGTTATCAACAGAGCTCTCTTCATCGTCACAGTACATGAGAAGGTAGTAAACCAGGTACAAAGGGAATTTGATAAACACTGTGATAAAGTGCTGAGAGGAGGGAGGCATCCTCTTAGCTTATGCTATACATTGACCAGGGCAAGGGAGTTCTTCCCCATTGGGGTGGAACTGTGTGATAAAGTGCCAAGAGAAGGGAGGCACCCTCTTGGCTTGTGTGATACCTTGACCAGGGGAAGGGAGCCATTCCCTCTGGTACTGAGAACTTTGTTTGGAACTTTATGAAAGCTTGAGAAAGGCCAGGGGAAAGAAGACATTGTTGCTGCTATTGGGAACATTTTCTGCTATATCCCTGTGAGGATCTGAGAAAATCTCGTGGAAGGGAGACATCCCTCTGGATCAAGAAGACCAACCTTTTCTTTAGTTTAGTTTGAAGTGTAAGGGATGGGAATACGCTTATGACACAGGATGGCGGACTATTTGCTCTAGACAGACATTCTGACCTTGCCATTAGTATTTAGTTGAGGCAGGGAAACCCCTCATAGTCATAGGGACGGATAGGGTTTTCCTTATTTTCTGTTTAAATAAAAGTCTTTGCCAATAACCATGCCACTCACGTCTCAGTCTCCTATCTCCACACCCTTACAGAAAGCAGACCATAGGGCCAGGAGGGCATATTACACTCCTGAGAGGGAACCAGCAGGAGCACACAGTGTTACAATGTATATTCTAGGCAGGAGTGTAATAGAAAGATTTTAAAATCCCTAATAAATCAGGGGCAGTATCTAAAAATCCAGGACCTAGTGAGGAATTCCAGGGGGGCCCATAGGAGGGCCCTATTAGGAGAAATTACTTAAAAGTAATGTTCTATGGATTTTCTCAGATAGATTCCTCAGTTTCACAGATGTCCATGCAGCATCAGGTTCTCAGAAAGATTTTCTACAGGGGGCGTTGTGCAGTTTGAGACCTTCTGTAACCTATGTTGTTCTACAAGTCTAATGCGCCCAGTTATCTCAGGGTTTGGCTGCGCTATACAAATAAACAAACTAAACCTTCTCTCGACTGCCTCGTGTTCAGCAGCGCCACTCCTCAACTCGGAAGGGACATTGATCAGAGTGCTAAATGCACTATGTCCCCTTACCATAATTCCCCATCTTTGTTCCCCCCAGGCTCAGCACGTGAGAGGAAACATACAGCAACTGAGAAAGAAAATGTCAAATGAAATGTGATTTCAGCAGTATTTTTTAGGCACTTTCTGCCTTTGGAGTGTGGAGGCTGCACTGTGAGCCCCATTGAACCAGCAGCGTAACGCTCAGAGCAGCGCTCGACCATCTGATCGGCCCACACTGAGCCCGAGGGCACAGCGATGCACGGAACCAGAGAGCTTCTCTTGGTAACCACAGCAACCAAGACACGATGTCCCTGATTGGGTAGGTAGACCTTCTTATGGGCCAATAGGATGTCGGCAGGCAAGGAAGCCAGCTGCCTGCTCAAAGGCCCACATCTAAGGCCCCTGTCTGAGCCTGTCCGGGCAAAGGAGGGTCTGGAAAGGCCCCCCACCTTCATTCCCCTGAATCATGAAGAGCCCCCGAATGCAGCCGGAACCTACACAAACTTGTGCCCTTGCAGCTCCATGCTCTCTGCATGGCTGCACTCTTCCACTGCCTCCGTCATTAATAAACCTGAACCTTAACTGTGTCCATCTCACTCTGACTTTCTGCCTGACCTAATCTTTCCTCTTTTGCATTGCATTCTTGTGCCCGGTTTGATTTTCGAACCTAGGTGTGTGTGTTTTTAACTTCTTGCACCCCACATTTTGCATTGCATTTTTGTGCCCCTCCTGTAACTACTAGGCCAACTGGTGAGCTTGGGCTAGAAATGGGCAGTGCAGCCAACCCTCTTTTCATGAACTATCCTCTGCCACTGATGGGACTTAACATCTCTCCTATCTTCACTAACTGCTATACTATTTCCTACCCTCCCTCTCTCCCGAAGTTTTGAAGAAAAAAGCACAAAATAAAAGACATTTTGAGTGCCAAACCTGGCCTACCCATTGCAGAACGGAGCGCAACTTCCAGACAGGTCTTCACCGATATACTCTTCTCTGTCCCCTCCCCCATCTATCTCATCTCTACTCTCTCCACTTTCACATCCCCTTCAATTAATGGTGGCACCAAGTGGTAAGTCCTCTGGGCATACTTATCACGCTGTATCGTTTAAGTCTACCACACTGGCACTATCTTAGTTCAGGGTACTCAGTTCAACCTCCTCCTCTTTGACCGGCGCCTGCCATAACTCATTAACTTCCTTCCCTCACCTGCCTCTCCCCCAACTACTCTCTCTGCCCCTCGCCCTCCGACTGGTGTACCACGCCCCTTTACACCTCCTCGGAAAACCTTCAAAGGCGGAGACCTCCTTCACCCGGCCACACTTAATGCCCATTCAGCCAACAAACACTCCGCCGACATCTGCCTCCTTCTTGAAGACATTGACATTAACATTCTCGCTCTTACCGAGACGTGGTTCAATGCCAGCTCAGTCACTGCTTTTGAATTCCTTCTCCCTGATGGCTACAAGATCATTTCCAAACCACGACCTAACCGTGTTGGCAGAGGGTCTGCCTTAATCTTCCCTAAGTGGGTTTCTTCCTCCCTCATAACCACTCAGCCTTGCTCTGCAAGTTGGTCATCTCTCCCTCCTGCTCTCTGACCATTGCCACTATCTACAGGTCCCATGGTATGATATATTTTATTTGTATTGCGCTCATACACACGTATTTCAGAGCATGACGAGGCAAGGAAGGACAAAACAACAGATCTTACTAGGCCCAGTGACATTGAGCACATGCAAGTGCAGGGGACAGGGGAAGGGGGGAAAGTGCAAGGGAGAGGGGGGAGTGGAAGTGCTGAGCAGGGGATACAACAACAGCAAATGGTAGTGCAACGACCTCTCTAGCTAATACAGAATAGGACAAGACTTATCCTTGGCCTCAAGCCCAGGGACCGCATCTCTTCTGCCCTAAAAACTCTTCACTGGCTCCCGGTTGCTGCACAGATTAAATTCAAATCCCTCAGCATCATCCACAAGGCTGTCTGGGGCCGAGGACCACAATATCTGCAACTTGCTATCACTAAATATTCTCCCTCTAGACCTCTATGTTCCTCTGGTACCAATTCTCCGTGTGTGAAGCGTTTCACTAAACAGAGTGCCAGAGGCCAATCTATTGCTTTAGCTGGCTCCCTCTTGTGGAACAGCCTCCCCCTTCCTTTGGGTCCTCAGATGGACCGCCTCAAATTCCGGAAGCTGCACAAGACTTTCCTTTTCACTTCCTCCCTCGCTTCTTCCCTCCTCTGCTAACCTCACAGTCGCTATGATTGGTGACCAGGGCCCTTATCTGTCCACGGGGCCCTGGCCTCCCACACCCAATCGCCTCAGCTTCTGCCTACACACAGTACTTGCCTCGGCACCCACTGGCCTACGCCATTGTAGGCCTGCGCTTACCCACTTATTGCAGCTCAACGCTCCCTAACACTTACCATGCTGGGCACCTACATCTACTGCTCACCCACGAGCACGGACACTGCAGCATTTACCCCCCCACTCCCTCTTCCCCTCTTCTCTCTCTGCACTTGGACGTTATGAATAATCACAAGGCCTAGTAGATTCGTCTTTATCCTCCAGTGTATATATTGTTTGAAATCCCATGTTCCTTCCCTGTTGCCATGTGGGCGCTTTGAAATACAATTTACTTGTTGTATAAGTGCCTAACAAATGCGCAGTAAATAAATAACCAACTCTCTAAATTGCAATACCAAACAACTTCTCGGAACTTGAGTGACTTCTTGAATTATTTCTTCTTTTTTAAAATGAATAAATGTCTTCCTGTTGGCATCTGCACATAGTAGAGTAACAACAGGCCGCCGATGAGACTCATGCACTTCCAAGCTGGGTAGGCTGGAAGGACAATGAGGAATCTGTGGGAGAATAATCCAAAGAAAGAACATTACTAGCAAGTAATTTCTCCTCCAAAGCAGTAGCCATGCTGGAGGAGGGAGGGAAGTCGCACCAAGAAACATTGGAGGACAGTTCTTCCAAAACGAGCATCGGCCCCTCTGGCTATCTCTATGCTGTAATGCTTGGCAAACCTGTGAAAGACCACAACGCCACCCGACAAATGTCCCTTACTGGCACTCACCTCTGGAGGGCCGCAGATGCTGCGATCCCGCTCGATGAGTGGGCCCTAAGCCCTTAGTGCACCTCCTTGCCCCTGTCTGGCAGTTCTCAGTTGCATAACACTACCCATCAGGCGATGGTCTGTTTTGTAGCAGCACGCCCCAGACTGGACTACGAAAATGCAACAAACAGTTGATCATCCTTTCTGAAGAAGCCTGTTCTGGACAGACACAAACTCAGTGCCCTACTAGGATGCAGCCTGTGGAGCCTCTCCTCATCCTTTGACGGGTTGGGTGGAGGGAAGAATGCTGGAATATCTATACTCTGGCTCAAGAGGAATTCTGACACCACTTCGGGCAAACCTTCAGTGATACACCTCCACTACATGCACTACTCTAAAACACATTGCACAACACCACTGCCATCAGAATGCAGCTATGCCCCCTGCTGAAAATTCGGTCTACCTGCCCACAAATGTCTCTGCCCATACTCTCCAGACTGCCTCTCTACACCCAATCATATGCCTGGTCAACATGGGTGACTAGCACGGACTTGATGAATTTCCTACACCTGTACTTCTGCCCCCCAAAGGCGTTGAACCTACAGTGCATTGAGACCATACCAATGGTGAAAGGTGCTATACAATTGACAATTGCATTACATATGTTTGCTCTGTCAAACTTCTGAAATAGAGGTTTGCAAGAGTGCCTGCAACTCACTGAAGTATCTTGCATATGTCATCGCCACCAAATAGGTGGACTTCATGAGAAGTGTGATGGAAGTAGAATGTAAAATCTCAAACGGAACCGACATTAAAAAGGGCAGGATCATGTTCATATCCCAATCAGGGACTATAAACAAAGGCAAAGGAGGAAAATAATTAACAAGGACCTTCCCTTAAGGAACTGGGCCACTACTGTAATGGTAAAAAACGAACCCTGTTCTGAAGTTAAACAAAGTATCGACCATCAAGTATCTCTTTACCGTGACCACATGTAAGCCTGATTTGGCTAAGGCCAACATAAATTCCATCACTGTGGAGGTGTGGAAACCGCCTTCTCCTAACACCATGCCACAAACGTTCTCCACCTGCAGGTACACAGCAAACTGCACCACTAATACCTCCTTGTCCAGGTCTCAGTCCCTGTACCTTAGCCAATCAAGAAGCATGCATGCAGATTTAAAGGTTTCAGGTGAAACACCATGCCGCACGACTGCAACAAGAGGTCCGGCCTCCAAGGAAGCCGGAGAGGTGGGCACATGGTCATTTCCAGGAGGTCCTGGTACCATATGCTCCTCGCTCGAGCCAGGGTTATCAGGATCAGGGTTTGCCTCCTCAACCTGTAGTGGTGGGAGCTTTAATAAACTCCAAATTGGACTACAGCAAAAGTTTACTGATGGGGACGCCTGCCAATAGAATCAATAGTCTGCAAAAGACCCAAAAAACGCGTCAGTGCGATTGGTATTTGGAGTCAGAAACTCAACACCGACATCAGGCCTGCGTCACTCTCTACACTGTCTTACGGTGGAAGATCGAATTCATTTTATAAACAGGTTGTATAATATTTAAAGGCCTGAACAACTTAGCAACAAGCTATTTGGTGGAAAAGATACATCGTTACCAGCCATCTCGAGTGCTGAGGTCAAGTGACAAGCATTTGTTAATGGTTCCATTCACTAAATGTGTGTCCAGAGGAGACTGTAGATTTTCTGTTTTCGGCCCAAAGCTCTGGAATAGCCTCCCTCTGGATCTGAGAAGCACGGGAACTCTGTTTTTCAGAAAAAAATAAAAATCCATTTGTTTAAATAGAGACTCATTTGCCTGATTGAGAATAACTAGGACTATTTACTTGATGATTCGATGAGTAATCCTCTCAGACTTAACAATCGCCCTGTGATTCGATTCATTTCATGAAATAAGTGCTATACAAATTTCTCAATCAATCTCCTGAGAACTCAAAGGATGACCGGTAACAGTGGGGAAACGCATACTGCAGTTCGAAGACCCATCCACCGGGAATGCCTCCCCCAAACCCTAGGGGGAAATTCCCTTGAGCAGAACTGTTTGCACTTTGAGTTGTACTTCGTCGCAAACAAGTCCACTGCCGGTGTGCACCACTGGGTGAAGATCTCCACAACGACCTCTGTGCATAGCTCCCACTCGTGGGAGACTAAGCTCTGCCTGCTCAGAGCATCTGCCAGCCCATTCTCCACCCTTTCCAGATAGGCCGCAGAGACTGATATCGCTCTCCAGCATCCAGAATCATAGTTGCATGGCCTCCCTGCATGGGGCAGTGACCTCACGCCTCCCTGCTTATTGAGGTAGTGCATGGTCACTTTGTTGTCTGTTGTCTGTCAGGTCCTAGGTCAGAGGAAGGCGCAAACGCTGTCAGTGCAAGTCTGACCACCTGCAACTCCAGCAGGCTGATGTGATAAGCTTTCTCCTTCTGGGACCAGTGGCTGCTGACTTGGAGGGTGCCGCAATAATCCCTTCAGGGGTGTGTTCCCGACTACCTGAGCATCTGGTCACAGTGCTCAGAATGGCTTTCCCTCCACTATGTTCATCCTGTCGCTTCAACAAGCCAGGTCGTTGACAACAGGTCTTGAAATAGAGTACATCCGGCATCTCACTCGAGTACTGTGACCAATGGCTCCTGAGAAGCCACTGCAGGCATCTCATCTGGAGCTTCAACTGTGGCAATAAGAAGATACAAGATTGCCATGAGGCCCAACAGACGATGGAAAGCATGGATGCCAGGAGACTGCTGTAATTCTAAAAAAGACGGACCATGTTCGCCAAGTTAGTGACTCTCCTCTAGAGGAAAAGTATTCCCGTCCCAGTTGTCCAGGACCTCTCCAATGAATTGGAGCTTCTGTGCTGGTGTCACCTGCGACTTCTGTAAATTCAGGGAGAAATCCAAGTCATGTAACAGGGAGCAAGTGTCCTCAAGGTGCCTCGAAAACCTGCTCTGGGGACCAATATAAAGACACTGGATTTCCTGAGATGGGCCCCCACAACTGCCATCAGCTTGGTAAAAACCCTGGGTGCGGAGGTCAAGCCAAAAGGGAGCACCTGGAACTGGTAATGTGTGTCCTCAATGACAAACCTCAAGAATTGCTTGTGCTTCCTGTGGATGGGCACATGGAAATAGATATCCTGAAGATCCAGCCACACCAGCCAGTCCTGGAGCTGTATAGCCTGGAGGATCTCTCTCAACATCACAATCCTGAACTTGTCGTTTCTCATGAACTTGTTAAAGGCCCTGAGGTCCAGGATGAGACAGAGTCCTCACCCCTTTCTTGGGAATCAGAAAGTATTGAGAGTACCAGACCGAACCCTTCCCTGCGGGTGGCACCTCTTCTACTGCTCTCTTCAGCAGAAGGGCTGCAGTCCCTCCTGGAGTTTCCGTTCTAGCTGTCGGGAGGGCAGTGGAGTTCTCTCCAGGGGTCGCTTTACAAATGGCAGGCAACAGCCAAACTCAACCATTGTAGGACCCAGGCGTCGGAAGTGATCCTGTTCCATTTGCCTAAGAACCCAGAGAGACTCACTCATAATGGAGACGCATGGGGGGAGTCCTCAAAGAGGTTTCTGAGACACAGGCGCCATCATCACGACAGCAGGGGGAATCACTCTTGATGCTCCTCTGCCTAAACCCGACTGTGGGAATCTATGCTGTCTCCGCTCGGCCTGGGGAGGCTGAGCTCTTCCAGGGAAGGTGGAGTACCTCCTGTAGCCTCGTCCTCTCTATCCGAAAGCAAAACTTTGCTTCATGGGCTGCTGTTGCACTGCTAGCCCCTATAACTTTGCCATCAACTTGGAATCTGTAAACTTTTCTAGGAACTCATCAGCATTAGGGTCAAACAAATGCTCCATGTCGAAGATCAGATGCAGGAGCTTTGCTTGCACGTTTGGGGAAAATCTTGAACTCTTGTGGTAGGCTGATCTGCGCAGTACCATCGACGTGCCCATGGCACGACCCACGCAGTCTGCAGAGTCCAACCCAGCCTGGAGCACCTGGCAAGAAATCTCATTTCCCATCAAAGACAATATCCATGAAGCTGTACCTAACCTCCCCCACTGGGAAATGCTCAGCTGCCTCCATGATGGTGTTCCACAAAAAGTGTGCATATTTTGCAAAAAAGCACAAGACGCGTTCATGGATTTCAGCCCTATGCTCCCTGAGGCAGACACTTTCTTCGCTAAAGAGTTGACCTTTTTCAAATATCTATCTATGGGGAGGTTTGATGCCAAAGTCCAGGGCCTGGAGGTAACCACCACGGCCTGCACCACGATCCCTTTGGGTTTCGGATGCACCGTCAGGAATGGAAGGTAGTCTCCTGCTGGCTTATACTTTTCTGTTGACTCTGCGTTGATGAGTCAGCATCGAACACGGGTGCTGCCAAAGAAGCATGATGGGGTCTGCGATGGCAGAGTTGAATGGTGAGGTTTGTTCCACCTGCGGTCCTCGATCAAGAATATGGATCAAGTCGTACTTCTTCAATGGCTTCAACGGAGTGCCGAGCACTAGAGTCACAACGACCTTCTCGACTGCCTTGCAGTACGGAGCATTAGAATGTGTGTATGGGGCTGCATCTTGAAACTCGACATCCAGGGACGTGTCTAGTTCGCTTACGTCGTAAACCCACTTGGTGCATCATTTAGTCAGGCAACAGATCCATGGCCGAGTCCACTGGTGGCTCCATCCAGTAGAGACTTGGTCACCTTCATCATCAAAGATCGACCACATCGAGTCGTAGAACTCTTATTATCAATTCCGGCACATAACTTCGAACACGTGGAATATCCGCCGATTGAAGGGCTTTGCAACCAGAGGCAAACGTCAATGGTATCGTTTCTGGCACAGGTGCCTCACTCACGGTAAAACATGAGGGCATTCGACATCCCCTGGCTGCCTGTGTGTCGGATGAACTAGGTGCGATCAGAGGAGAGCTTGCCTGCAGCTGTTGAGATGGATTTCTAGAATCTGGCCTAATGGACAGAATTTAGGGATCCACCCTAGTTATAGTAAACAGGGGAACTCTGAGAGGGTAGGTAGTGTGACAAAATCCTTGGATGTCGTCACTTTTCCCTGAAGGAGAGCCCCTTTCCATGAGGCCAAGGAGGTGAGGCTGCTATCTGGTAGTCCCCCTGGGGGTGGTACTCGGTGGATGGATCTCATGGGGAGAGACTTCCAATCTAGGGACAAGGACGACCATCCAAGGGAAATGCGGTATGCCACCTCCTACACCATCCTCCTATCCCTTCACTCAAACCTCAGTACCCCACACTTCCATTTGCTTCTGTAGCATTAGTAACCTGGAAGGTACTGGGACGAGGAAGAATAGGGGTGACCTTAGAAAGATCTCCCTGAAAAACACTGGGACGAGGAAGAGTGCGGATGACTGTAGAAGAAGCTCCCTGGAAGGTACTGGGACGAAGAGGACATTCAGTGCAATGAGGAGTCCTCAGCAGAACGTACACATGCGTTCTATTCATTTTGAGATTTTGAACATAAAAACCAACAAAGGACTCACCAAAGGGAGAAAGCCTCCCTGGAGGAACCCACGAGTGAGGAAGCGGTTCAGCGGAGCGCCGGGAAGAAGCCAGCAAATGCAGCAGGAATAAGGGAACCGAGACGTCCCCGTTTGCTCCAGCGAGGAGGAACAGGATGGAAACCTGGCTAGGAGAATGTCTGGGCACAAGAAGAACCTGGAAAGTGCACATAAAACTTAACACGCATGCGGACGGAAGAAGCACGCTGTGGGAACACTGCAGGCCGGAGAGCCAAAGAACCCAGGGGAAGACTGAAGCCGAGGCCCAGAAAGCCCGAGACCAACTGGAGGAAGCCAGCAAGAACCCTATAAAGTATCTGGATTGCTGGGAAGGTTGACGAGGGTCCAAGGGAGCTGTGGAAAACTCAGAATACTGAGCAAGCGTGAGGAGGAAAACACTGAAAGAAACCCAAATACGGGTTGGAGACCCACACCCAAAAAGCAAGACGAGCCATCCAAATCATCTTCATGGCAGTATCTGGCAAGAGAGAGTGTACCAGGTCTGCCAAAAACCAGAGGAACATTTGCAAACTCGTTTTTAGCAGTACATGATTGAGAAGAGAAAGGGGGAGGGAGACATTTCCCTGGCTGTTGTGAATTACAACAAGAAGCCTGACAAGGGCCAGGGGAATGGAGGAACTCCCCCAGCTGTTGTGAATAGTAATAAGAAGCACTAGAAAGGCCAGGGGAAGGGAGTCATTTCCCCTGGTGTGGCGAACTGTGAAAAAAAAGCCAAAAAAGGGTGAGAACAAAGCCAAGGAAGGCAAGGGGAAGGGAGTCATTTCCCTGGTCTTGTGATAATGTGAAGCCAAGTGAAAAGAGAGTCATTCCCCCTGGCTGTATGTGGGGAGAATTAAACACAGAGTCAGACACCTAGAGAAGGGAGTCATCCTCTTGGAAATCGAGTTTACAAGATATCTGGAGAAGGGAGATAGCCTCTAGCAACCCAATAGTGAAGAGGCAACTATGGGCAATAGGGAATGTTGATGTTGCAGCTGGAACTTTACCATTTTGAGTTGAACGGAGAACTTTGATGTTTGTTTGACATTTCACACAAAAGGTGTACAGGTCAAGTAAATATGGAATTAGCCAAACATATTATTTCATACAACCTAAGTTGTCCTCCAACCATGCTAACTGTGCTCTTCTGTAGTTGCGTGTCCCTAGGTGCAGTTGTTGCCCCGCCTATATAGGGTGAGGGGACAGAAAGATTGCCCTACCACTATTGACAGTAACCGCAAGGTAAAGAAAAAGAACTAAAAACACATTTGAGACACCTCATGCTGTGTCCCAGGGTGATGGAGAAAGATCAAGCAGGAGATAAGGTTACTTTAATTACCCTACTTCTTGAACTCAAATAGAATTAAAATCAAATAAAAGGTACAGCCCAGAATGTAAAGAGCTGTGTGCAAGTTCTCATGTACAATAGTACTAATTTGGGGATCCCTAATTTGTTAAGGGACTCCTCAAACGCAAACTGTGATCCATTGTCCAGAAGAAAGGAGTCATTCTTCTGGACCAAGAATATCCACTACCTCTTTAGTTTAGTTTGTAAGGGACAGAAGCAGGGTTTTTGACACAGGACGGTGGACTCTTGATTTACACAGACATCCTGACTGATCCTTAGTATTTTAGTTTAGGCAGGGAAACCCCTCTTAGAGTTAGGGAGAGATGTTTTCTCTCGATTTTTCAAGACTATAGAAGTTTATGCCAACAACCATGCCACCTGTGTGTCAGTCTCCTCCTTCTGCACCATTATAGTAGCCAAAGTCCAATCAATGAAGATAAGTCAAGGCTATTCTCAGGAGAGTGTGGGTGGGATCAGGGGGCCACAATCGGTTTACACAATAATTCAATTTAGACTGGAATGTACAAAAAGACTATATTTATTCTAGGCCTGAAACACACACTAGAAAATTAAAAAGCAGGTGATAATATCGCACACCACTCAATAATAAACATATATACAGTCACCATAGGTTCTAATATGCAATCAATGACTTAAATCAATAAAATAAGGTAAGTGATGCAGTAAGATTTCACAGGAAATATGCCCTCGTTTCAGATGTCCAGTCCTGATGAAGAGTGGGGCTTTGTGCCCAAAAGTCACAATGCTTCTCCCCAGAATTTTCCTGGTGCAGGTAAAGTACTTGTGTTGGTGAAATGTTCAAGATAAGAGATTCAATAAAGTTACTGGTAAGTAAAATGTGTTCTTATCTTTCATATTTCACTGTCCAGGTGCAATGACCAAAAAGCAGTGAAACGGAAGATACATTCTCATTGTTATTCTTTGGAGGGCAAGGCGGAGAAATGCTTTGCGTTTACTTACTCCCTTGACTCTGATTTTCCCAGAGGACCGGAGGGGTTAACTGGGTGTCGCTGGAGGTTAGATTTCCAGCTGTTGGTTCTGGTGAGAGGTGCATAGGAGCTGCGGGTGCAAGGATCCGTCCAATCAGGTCCAGGAGAAAGTGCAACCCTTGGCGCTGCATACCTCTTCAGGACACTTCACAGGATGGGGGAAGGCGTGTTCCAGTGATGGCAGGCGTCCTTCCAGAGCAGGATCCCTTGATGTTGGGATGCTGAAATTCGTTAGGAAGACTACTTACACCACAAGCTGGCGACTACCGAAGCTCCGGCTGCAAACACAGAACAGGGAAGGTTATAGGTAGGTAGGTAGCCCACTGGAGAGCTGGTCAGTACACCAGGTGGTCTAGGCAAACTTACGAAGGCTCCGGGCGGCTAAATCCTCGAGAACATGTTGAGACTGGCTGGTCCCACCAGGCCAGGGGTTGATGCACTGCACAGGGCCTTTGCAGATCAGGTAGTCCAACAAGGCTTTACCATATCAGACACATGAAGTGATGCTGGACCTCTTCAGGAGTCTTCTTAAGATCTTCAGCCGGATGTTCTGCTACACAGGATTCCTGGCTCCAACGCTGATCTCAAGAAATGGCTGCAGGAGTCCTGCCCTTATCCAGAATTCAGCCTGGAAGCAAGTCCAGGGCCAATAATGTTAAGGATCTGCGCCATTCAAAAAGCCAGCAGTGGTCCAACCAGCGACCACTTTTGGTTTCACTCAAGTCTCACACCCAGACTTCCAGGCACCACGGATGTGGAGTGGGACCAGACAGTCCCCACCCCCTTCCTGAACCGAGACACACACACACCCACCCACACATGAAAGCAGCAGCTAAGTTCATAACCTTATATGGGATTTCCTGACCGGGAAAGGGAGGAAGAAGGCCAAACAACATTATAGCAAAAGGACAAGCGAAAATCTTGTGTGTGACCATTTTAGGGCACTGGCCATGTTTAGTAGCCATATGCGGTAAACGTGAATCTCTACACTACAAATAACACAAAAACAGTAAAAATATAATTGCTGTCACCAGCTTGTCTTTAGGCACATAAAAGTAACCAAAAATCCCAAGTGTGACTACGGTGATAAGTATTCCCATTGCACTACTCTGTAAGATGCTCTGTGCAAAGTAAAAAAGTAACAAAAAGTAAAAGACAAAAGGGACACAGTTTCCCAGTACTGATATTGATATTTTCTTTCTATCGCGCTCGTACACAAGTGTTTCAGAGCGCGACAAGGCAAGGGAGGGGAACAGGTGAGAACAAAACAGCGTTCTTACTACGCTGAGTGACATTGAGAACGCGCAAGTGCATGGCAGAGGGGGAGGGGGAAAAGTCCATGGAAGGGGGAAGAATTGTAAAGTGCGAAGCAGAGGAGAAACAGATAAATAACAATAAATGAATAATAAAGGCAACAAACAGTGGTAGTGCAGCCAGCAATTTGCAAGTGCTAGGTTTAAGGCAGCAGACAGCGTAGGTCTGATAAGTGCAGGAAGAAAAAGGAGGGGGGCTGTATGGGTACAGATACAGACCTCAGTGCAAGGGGTCGCCCGGAGGCAGTGCGGGAGGGTGGGAGGGTGAGCAGGTACCTGGGCCCGGAGGACAGAGGTTGCCAGGTACACAGTGCCAAGAGAGAACAGATCAGCAGCAGAGAGGGGGAGCGGAGGCAGAAGAAAAGAGGAAGGTCTTGAGGTGTTTCTGGAACCGGAGTTGGTTCTCCTCAAATTTTAGAGTAGCAGGCAGGCTGTTCCAGAGGGAGGCCCCAGCCGAAGACAGAGATCTACCCCCAGCTCGTTTCTTTGAAAAACGACTGACCCTGAGGGAGTTGGAAGTAGAGGAGAGAAGAGCTCGAGAGGGGAGGTATTTGAGGAGGGATAGCTGAAGGTATTTTGGACCCAGGCCCCAGAAAGCCTTGTGGACAATGCAGAGGATTTTGAATTTAATCCTTGCATCCACTGGGAGCCAATGGAGAGATTTCAGAGCTGGAGAGATACGATCCCAGGGCTTGAGGCCAAGGACAAGTCTTGCAGTCCTGTTCTGGATTAGTTGCAGAGGGCAGAGAGTAGAGGCAGGTAGATTTAGAAAGAGGCTGTTACAATAGTCCAAGCTAGAGAGAACCAGAGCTTGGGATACCATGAGCTTCTGGGGGAAGGAAAGGAAGGGAAGGGAAGAGCGCCGCTGAAGAGGTGCAGTAGGAAATGTGACTTTTTAGAGACCTCAGCGATGTGGTTGGAGAAGGAAAGGGTGGAATCAAAGATGACCCTGAGGTTCCTCGCAGGTGGGGGTAGGCGGAGGGCCAAGGGAGGCCGGCCAGAGAGTGAGGGGAAAGGATGGTGGAGGTGTGCCGATGAGGAGGATCTCCGTCTTGCTGGCATTCAGACAAAGATCATTGGGGGCACACCAATCTTGAATGGCAGTTAGGCAATCAGAGATGAGAGAGGGAGAGGAGGTGGCAGAGGGCAGCCTGAAATTGAGTTGAGTGTCAGCGTAGCACTGGAAATTTGAGCAGAAAGTGGATATGCAGTGGGTGAGAGTTGCCAGGTATTGGTTGAAAAGCCAGGGTGAGAGGTAAGACCCCTGGGGAACACCACAGGTAGAGAGAAAGATAGATGAAAGGAAGGACCCAAGTTGGACCTGGGAGGGACGAACTGAGATGAAAGATGTCAGCTAGGCCAGAGCCTGATCAGTGATACCCAGGTTTTCACAGAGAGGGTTGAGCAGGATGGTATGCTTGACCGTGTCGAAGGCAGATGAGAGATCGAGGAGGATGAGGACAGAGGGAATGTTAGAGTCGAGGTTGGAGATCAGATCTTCACGGATGTTCAGGAGAGCAGTTTCCGTGCTTCTGGCAGCTCTGAAGCCAGACTGGTGGTCAAGGAGACAGCCAACAGAATTGGAATGAAGGTTAAGATGAGAAATGGACAACTTTTCCAGGAGTTTGCCCAGAAAGGGAGTAATGGAAATTGGGCGATAGTTAGCTGGACAAGAAGGATCAGCTGTGGGTTTCTTGAGAAGAGGATGCACAAAGGAGTGCTTCAGAGGGGAAGGATCCCGAGGCAAAGGAATGGTTGCAAAAATCAGCAAGGGCCGGAGCGAGGGTGTCAATGTCAAGGACTGATCAGTTTCCCCATGACAGAATGGGCAAGAAGCCAGGGGAGGGAAGCTGGAGGAAAACAAAAATGTTCAAAGCCATCCAATTCGGTTGGCCTCAATAACCACCATGCCCACAGGATGTTTAGTGGCCTGCTCAGGCCCAGGAACTGGTCTAAACAACCCATTGTGGAGGGCATCAATCTTGGGCTCACAAAGACCCACACAGGGAGAACTGTCATTACAAGGCCTGACCCATACTTTTCCTAAACAAAGGAAGCCCCTGAAACAAAATGGGCAAGGTTAGGACAAAAAAAAAAAACGAAAAAAAACATTTGTACCCCAATGGCTAACATGAAAGTACATGGGCTATTAATGCGGTTAATCGGCATGCACCATTGGTGAAGCCAAAACTAAATATTAGCTGTCACCAGCTAACCCCGGAAACCAATTTAGGGTGATAAAAATTACCATAGGGCAAAAATGGGGTGTCTGTCGGGACTGGGCGCCTTATGGGAGACCAGACTACCTACACCATGTAGCAGCAAGGGTTCTTCAGAAGTCCCTCTGAATACCAAAATAATTTAGAAACCCCAAAGAATGAAGGGGGAATATCCAAAAGAGTAGGGGTCCCATAAATTGAGATTGCCGAACCCCAAAAATTGAAGTCTGCCCTAACAGATGGGAAATGGTAATTGCAGGGTGAAATCCTCTCAAGAGTCCCTTGATCGGTGACTCCTTTTCTCTGTAGAAGAATAAGATTGTTGTCTCGAGGAACTGCTCAGGGAGTGGGACCTCATATGGTGCTGCTGCTTGCTGCTTCTTTTTGTCTTTCCCAGGCGGGGATTGGTTTTCTCCTCTAGGAGAATTCAACAGCTATTGGTGAGATGTGGTCCTGAAGGACTGTCATCTCGCTATGTTGACCATAGTTTCATAAAAACTATATCTAGATTCAGACCTTTGTCTTTTAGGTTAAGCATCTACCAGTACTTGAGTGGTCATGTTGGTTGGTGTGTGGTATTGAAGAGGTCACCATTCAAAACCATCACAGATTTATCCTACAATATGTACCCATCCGTTGTGAAGTGGTGGCACACTGCTGCTTCCGTTTTGTGGTTGTATATGGTGTGTCTTTTTTATTTTATATTAAGATGTATGGTTTGTTACAAACCTTTATCTATAAAATCTAGTTCATATGAAGGTGGTTACATCATTACAATCCATTTCTTGCATCCTTTTTATCAAAAGGTCTCATTAAAATGTATAATAAATCATATCAATTGATTCAAGAAACGAAAACCTTCATCAGTCCAAAAAGTAATGTGAAGTTTTCTCCCAATAAAATCTTTGACTACCACTCTTCCATCTTCTAAGTTTGCATTTATCCCAAGAAAATTCCTAAGTATCTAGTTCTCAACTTGGTCAGGCCCGTACATCGCAGTACAATGTGTTTCAATGTTTCTGCCGTCCTTTAAACCCTACAGAATCTAAGGTTTCCTTTGTCAGTAATATGTTCAAGCGGAATCTCAAAAACTAGTCTCGATATAGCGGGCTTGGAAATTTGGCTAAGTATTTCTGAAGAGTTATACGCCCTAGCTTCTCGGCTCAAATTTGAATGTAGTTTGTATTTGTTTCTTTTTTGTTCCGTCCTGATCCAGTCGTGTTCCCATAGCATCCTCTTGACACGATCCGGGTTTACCTCTAGCATTTCTTGGGTGGCTCCCAGGTAGTCCAGAATGTACAAGCATCTTTCTTTCCCCTGCTTTAAGGGGAAATCTTCGTTCATGTTATCAGTGCAAAGGATCTGGTACAGAGAAGGAGTTTCCTTCATAGACATTTTCTGTATAGAGAGAGTGTTTTCCACATTGTCAATGTATAGACTGAGATCGAGGCTAGTTTGTATCTAATGACAGTCAGGGAACCCTCCTCAGTAGATGGAGAATCCGCCTCCAAAATGTGCCCTCCAATGAAGGGCATAGTTCCCAATGGGTAGACATAAAAAGCCTCTGCTCCGTATGTTAGGCTCAGGATGACTTTAGCCTCATAGAAAATGAGTACAGGAGGTATTGAGAATTTTCTGTATTGGTTATGAATCACCAATCTTGATTTTCGTTCTCAACTCTAGTCGGCGTGGTTGGTCATTTATATTAGAGTTTATGTGTGTTCCTAAGTAAGTTGTTTCGTTTACTTGAGACAATTCCTCCCACCCTAAGAACCCTCTGAACTGGGGCCCAAGTCTTCCTCTTAGTGATCAACAAATCAGGATGTTTGTCTTTACTGCATTGATTTGCAAGCCATTTTTAGTAACGTAGTCTTGTAGACTCGATATTCTTCGCTGAAGGCCTATCAGGGTCTGATCGATCATTACCAAATCGTCAGCATAGATAACCCATGACAAGGTTTGGTCATGGCACACCCCATTTTCATTGTCTCGTACAAATCTGATAAAAAGAGGTTGAATAGGACAGGGGCCAAAGGGCACCCGTTTCAGCCAATGAATGTATGGATTTCTTTGGATAGGCGCCCCTGAGGATTCAATCTTATCTGGACTTTAGTCAAGGATTGCAGGGCCTTGATTGCCGACAACAAGTGAGGGGGGACAATTCCACTCCTCCAGTTTATACCATAAAATATGCCTGTCAATACTGTCAAAGGCTTTCTTAAAATCACTAAAAGCCAGGTAGATATTGGTGTTGCTTTTTGTGGCTTTTAGTTTCAAGAGGTTTAAAAGGAACAGGTTTACTTGAGTTCCCACACCTTTAACAAAGCCTGTTTGGCAAGGAACACTTCTGTTCACTTTAGTAGCCCAAGTGTGAAGATGTTTTTAAATGATTGCTGCAACGGCTTTCTCAAAACTTCCAGAAGGGCAATTGGACTGTAGTTGTTAGGGTCCGCCCGGTTGCCTCTCTTGAATATAGGGACTATGATTGCTGTCCTCCATGTGTCGGGCACTGATCCCATTCGCATCACCTGTTTGAATACTTTGGAGATGAAAGGGATCCAGGCTTCCGGCACCGTCTTGAGCATGTTCTATGTTATCCCATCCGGGACCGTCCCTGATTTTGCGCAATTTGTCAAGGTTTCTAAATCATCGGTGTCAAATGGAATAGCCCACGCCCCCTCCAGTTTCTTTAAGAGGGGATTTTAAATTTCTCATTCAGATACAAATAGTTTACACAAATGTTGTGTCCAATTGTCCTTCGTCACCATGTTCGTAAAGAGAGCAGATTGGGAGGATGTTTTTCCATTGAGCAGCTGCTAAATGAGTTTTTCAATACCATATCCCTCAAAAGTTTATTCAGAATCTGTCTGAAGAATTTGGGCTCTAAGTGAAAGCAGCCAGTTTTTATATTTCTGCTTTCTCTTTCTAAGCATTTCCACCACAGGTTTGATTTTTAAGCGGCGGAACTCCCGTAAGTCTGTCCATAGTTTTTTCATATTATTGATTCCTAAAGGTGATTTTTGCCTCCCTTGTTACCTGAAACCCCAAATTCCAGCAACAATTGGGGGGGGGGGGGTAATTCACTCCATCTTGATTGGCTTCCTACAAATTGTATTTCGATAATAGAACAGGGACATCCCCTGGTCATATGCGCAGCCTATTCCTCCCTTCCGATGTGCATTCTATATTGTTTGGAACCTTCCAAAGGTCCGATATAGGACTACATTTTCAGGAGGGAATTATCACTTTTTTCATGTCCAATACTTCCAAAAGCTTAAACATATTTTATCATGTTGTCAGACACAAAGAAGAAGTCTAGAGTCTTTGACTGGGCCCCATTTGTACAGGTTGGGTTCCCAATGAGGTCTCCCCTAGTTTGGCCGTTCAACATCTGGAAATGTCTTATTTGCATTGCAGCTATCCAGCTAGCCACTCTGTCTTGCGAATTGTTGACAACAGTATCAAAGTATGTAATGGCGTTATACCTTTTGTCAATACATGAGATGTTTAAATCGCCACATATGTTTATTAGCGGTGGGTTCAGTTGGCTAGCATAATCATCGAGTATATCCGTAACTGAGTCTAAAAAGAGGTTAGCTGGTATTGTCTCTGGGGTCCAATATAAATTAAGGATTAGGAGTCGTTGAGTTCCTAGATCAGTGCCCTCAGTAGAGTTCTTTGGATACAGGGCTTTGGATTCCTGGATGAGGAAACTTTGTAACCCATCTCATTTTTCACCAGGGTGAGGAGGCCGGAGGATTCCCCTGTATGCTGGATTAAGATAGGTATCGAAGCCGTCAAGGATGGGTGTTAACATAATCCATGTTTCCTGAAAACATAAGACCTTAAAATCAAAGGATACAATCTTGCACTTGTTAAACAAATGCTTGAATGGGCACGTGTTCCAGGATCCTATAATCCAATCCTCACTCCATTCTGGTTGTTGACATTATTGGTTATATTGTTTTGGAAACTCCCTTCTCCAGGGCCACTGTTCCATTTGTAGGTCTTTGGAGGAATTTGGAAGTAGTTCTGTCCACTTTATTTGTGCAACTGAATGTAACCTTTAGTGGATGATTTGTGTTGGCAGGGAAGATGTTTGGTTTTCCCACGGGATTCCTTGTTGGTTTATTCAGTTTTGATGTTGATGTTTTAGTACAATATCCACTTTTTAATGGGGATGGGCGGTGCTTTTGGGTGCGAGTGGGTCCCTTTTTTAATTTGATTTTCCTCCTACTTGGTGCTTTCGTGGACTAGGATTTCCATTATACGGCAGATCAGCTATTTCAAATCCCAAGGGCAAAAACAGGTGAGCCATTTCCAGCAAAAACTTTTTGATGACGGACCACTTTATCCATATGAGTTTCGTTCAGGAATTCAACTGTCTTAATGTCCTCGGTATTGATGAAGCGAAGTGCCGGAATGTGATAAAGTAGGCCCAACACATTATGGCGGTTTAAGATCAGGGCATCATCCGTTGGTAGTAAACGAACGAATAGGAGAAATTATTCACACCAAAATTTCGTTTTGATTTTGTTTTGTCGAATCTCATGAATGACAAGTTAGCTTGACGATCTTCTCTGTAAGGGATGTTTTCAATTTTTTTCCATGATCGTTATTAGTTGGGATTTGCTTCAGTTCATTCCTTCTCAAGTTATGTTTCTCTCCAATCATCATGTTCCTTTCCGCTAGTGTGAAGAAAGGCGCTTCAGTCCTTCTACTTTGTAATTATCTTGCACCACATACAACTCGATTTCTAATTACGTGTCAAGATTGATATTGGTTGTTTACTTCTCTTAGTCGTCCATCAAATAAGTGGAAATATCTAGTAGATCTATGCCATCTTGCTGTGTCGGGAGTTTTAACTGATTTCAGCAAGGAACCATCTAGAGATATTGTTTTAGTTTGCTTTATCGGAGTTGGCTTCAGAGAAGTGGGCGGTATTAATATGTTTCACAGGAACAGCAGCATTTGATCTTCGTGTTTTGATTTGTTGAATGTTTTTAGTTTTTTCAGTTGTATAGGCTTCTTATTTTTATTAAACAATTTTCTTTTTTGTAAGATTGGGAACAGGTCTTCCCCTAGAGCTACAGGAGATTTAATGTCAGTTGTTTTAACCACGGCTCTGTTTTCCACTGAATTCATGCTCAATACTGTTGCTGGTTTTTGAATTTTCCAGAGGGATGTTATGGCCATTTCTGTTGTTTACTACTTTGCCTTCTTGCGAGGGAACTTATTTATTCACAGGCATATCCCGCTGTTGAAGCTTTGGTAATTATAAGTCTTTTTGGGCCAATACCTTTGAGTTTGAATCCATTGTTGGACTGGTTGAGCTAGAGGAGGGAGACAGAACTTGTTCCGTCTCTGATCAATGTATGCGTCTGTGGTTCCATGTTGTTTTTTAAGATTACCAACAACACACCTGTGACAACCTGAAAAGCCTGGACCAAGTGTGGGGGAATGTGGACCTCAGTACTGACAACGACAATAATATGTTAAATGCGCCGCGTCGTGAGGAGGAAAACATTCAGCCTGACAGAAACGTGGTCATGGCTGCAGCCCAGCCACGAGAACAACATGAAGGCAGCCAGCGTGTTGTCTTTGCGCAGCGAAGCGCGGCTGCAATACGGCCAGTGGCAGAATGTGAAAGCAACCGGCGGGTGGTTTTGTCCCAGCCATGCAAGGAACATGCAGGCATGGTCCAGAAAGAGCGCCGCAGCACTGCTGCATCGAGGGGAAAATGTAAAACTCCTTATGATCTGCCGCTCGAACGGCAGTTAACAAAATTTTAAATAAATACTCCCTACTGGAACGGATTGGACAATAAAAGCTTTGGTAGCTTACCTATTGTTACGGTCTCTGAAGGCAGAAGTCCCAGTCCTCACCTCGAGGCACACGTGTGGATGGCATCATGGCCGCCGGCATCCCGGAAGGAAGGGGGAGTGACTTCTTTTGTTTTTTTCAAGCCTACACTGGGTGGAGGGCACTGATTGGTCCAAGGGCACCCAGCCCCTATTTAAACCAGGCAGATGTGGAATTCTCCTCTTTCTTGCAGAACCCGACTGGAAGCGAAGAGACAGCAGCCCCATACTGGTGGGATTATGAGGATTAAACCCAGGTTTCTACCTTACCCTACAAGGAAACCTACAACTGCTTCAAGATTTGACTTAACTAAGGAGAATTGAAATCGTGATTGGATAACCATTTTTTCTTTATTTTATTATTTCTTTATAAATTCAATAACGACTATATTTTTGTTAAATCAATCTACCTTGCCTGAGTGGTCCATCAGAGCACCCAACAACAGGTCTTTCCTATCCTTCCTTTCTAAATCAAGGAATTCCTGCATTTTTGTTCTGTTGCTGCATAAACATTGCCGCTTCGTGATCCACTTTGGATTGTAGAGAGTTGATGAAAGATTTGAAATGTATCATCTTCGTCATGGCAAGCAGGGTTGCTTGATCAATGTAGTTTTTATTGATAGTTTCGTATAATTTAACGAATGGTGCTAATGAAACATAAGGCAGCCATTACATTGCAGTGGATTTGAAAAGGCATAGCATTTAAGGGGGTTGCCCTCTCTCCAAGATTTCTAGAGCAGAAAACTAAATCATGCAAAGATGAGGGAGATGAGACTGATACAAGGGTCTTCACTTTTGGTGTTGTGGATCCCATCTTTGAAGTGTGTAATGGAAGGCTTTCAGCACCAGCTTTAACGAACGGCTCGAGTTCAATAAGACTTTCAGTGGCAAGGTCTCCTTTCGGGGGAAGATTCTCCGAGTTGGCCTTGTTTTTACATAAGGTACTGGTTTCCTTATGCTGTTTTTTCCGATTTAACGTACTACTCGCTGATCCAAATTTCAACGCTTTTGCCTTTAAATCCACTTTGTCTTTAATAAAGGCGATATCTCTGGCTAGGCCCTGGAGAACCCCTGGTCCAACTGCCACAGACTTACTGCGCAGCAACTAGTAAGTGCATCCCCACTCTACTGTACTGTCAGGTCTACTCTACCGCCCACTCTGCTGCAAAACATAGCCATACCATATGCCACGTTCTACGACCTTCCACTGCCAATACACTTGGCTCACTAACTCCGAACAAATACTTTTTACAGCATGCATTCCGCCTGCATATCCTAACCGGATGCGATCAGAGATACGCGACGATTGTTTTGGCTCAACATGCCATCGAGTGATATCTTAACCCCACAAGTCTCTTAGCTTGCACTGTTTTATATCCCAGTGTGCTCAAGGCCATATCCTACTACTATGCCTGTTGTTTTTCTAATACCACATATCGGATAGGCACCGAATGACACTGTACTCGTATTAGACACCCCTGCAACCTTATTTTAATTCTACTCTAATCAGCAAGGTATTTTAGTACTTTTTGACTACTGCATTGAGCTACTTAATAGGTCCTTCCTCACTGTTGTTCCATAGTTGCCCGCTAGACTGTGTACCCAAAAAGTGGATTTAGTGTATTGTATATTCTTCACCTAGTCTAGAGCATAACATTTGAAGAAGTAAATGAAGCTCAAATTCACGCATTGTTATGACTTTGCCATCATGCTAATGCCAGTGTACTGCCCACACAATTGAACCGGAAGAACAAGTTACTTTCTTACCTGGTAACGTTCTTTCGATGGGATGGTCCGACGATGTATTCCATATCTATGACATGTAATCACCACAGCTGTGCTGCTTCGGAAACATTTTTCGGCGTCTGCGTCCTCCTCCGACGTCCGACGTCATCCGATGTGATAAGTAGGATGCACGATGCCCGTAGCCTCAGTTGTAGTTTTTTCCCCCAGAACGTGTGACATTAGTCAACTGCCAGTCAGACACAAAGCCTTGCGGAACGTAAGCTGCAATCGCAAAAGAAATTCTGCAGCGGGGAAGGCAGGGCGGGAGCGATATGGAATACGTCGTCGGACCATCCCATCGAAAGAACGTTACCAGGTAAGAAAGTAACTTGTTCTTCGAGGGGATTGGATCCTCCGACGTATTCCATATCTATGACAGACTCCCAAAGCAGTACCAGAGCAAGGAGGAGGGAAAGAATTTAGAATCAAAATTTAGAATAGCCAATCAAATAGCAGAGCAAAGGACCGCCTTGCCAAAGGCCAGATCATGTCCGCGGATGGAATCGAGGGAATAGTGACGTACAAATGTATGTACTGAAGCCCAGGTGGCTGCATCACAGATGTTGCGAATAGGAACACCCCTCTGCAGGGCAGTAGATGCAGCCATACCCCTGGTAGAATGGGCCCGCAAGCCAGCCGGTGGGTCCTTACCCGCTAAGCGGTATCACTCCGAGATGGACAAAATAATCCAGCGAGACAAAGTCTGTTTCGTCACAGCTTGCCCCAAACGCTTTCCAGCGTAACCAATAAAGAGTTGATAGTCCACTGTGACCCGGGACATGCGTGAAACATAAAAGCTTAAAGCTCTCCTAGGATCAAGCCTATGGAGCCTCTCCTCTTCCTTACCAGGATAAGGAGGAGGATAGAATGCCGGAAGAACAACCTTCTGAGCCAAATGAAATTCCATCACTACCTCCGGAAGAAAAGAAGGACGAACTCTAAGGACAACCCTGTCCTTGTGAAACACAGTGAAGGGTGGCTTAACTGAAAGTACCTGTAACTCACTCACTCTGCGAGCGGAAGTAATCGCAACTAAAAACACAGTTTTCAGAGTTAACAGCCTCAAAGGGCAAGAATGTAAAGGCTCAAACGGAGAACCCATAAGAAACTTAAGAACAAGGTTTAAATCCCAACCGGGCACCAGGAAAGGTGACGGAGGGAACACATTAGTGAGCCCTTTCAGAAACTGTGAAATTAAAGGGATTTTAAAGTAAGAACACTCTTCAGATGAGCGCTTAAAGATGGGCAGCGCCACCAGGTAACCTTTAATGGTACCCACTTGCAAGCCCCTGTGGGCCAAAGAAAGTAAAAAGGACAGAACCATGGGGATGTCACATGCAAAAGGATCCACATTCTGAACTCTGCACCAGTCGCAGAACTTACGCCAACGGCAATGGTACAGAGACTTTGTTGCTGGCCTTCGGGCCGAAAGCAACACCTCCATCACGTCTTCAGGGAGGTCCCAATCCTTATACCTCAACCTTTCAGAACCCAAGCATGAAGGTTGAGGGATCTGACCTCTGGATGGAGAACCTGACCCCCATCCCGTGAGAGCAGATTGTCTCGGTAAGGAAGACGACGTGGAGGGCAGATGGACAAGTCGAGAAGGTCCGGGTACCACGTCCTCCGAGCCCACGCTGGAGCAATGAGGATCATCTGGGAACCGAACTTCCGTAACCTTCGCAGCACTTGCGGGATGACGGGGACTGGAGGAAACGCGTACAGCAGCGGGAATGACCACTCCACCACAAACGCGTCTCCTAAGGCTCGTTTTGGAGGAAATTCCTGTGAGCAAAACCTTTCGCACTTCCGGTTGATACTGGAGGCGAAGAGATCCACTTGAGGGGTCCCCCAAAGGGCAAAGATCTCCAGGAGAATCTCCTGAGCCAGCTCCCACTCGTGAGAGATCGCGCTCTGCCTGCTCAGAGCGTCCGCCGTCACGTTTTCGTCTCCGGCCAGATTAACTGCCGAGATCGAAACTCCCTGCTGGATGGCCCAGAACTCGAGCTGCATCGCCTCCTTGCACAGAGGAAGTGACCCTGCCCCTCCCTTTTTGTTGAGGTAGTGCATGGCCACTGTGTTGTCCGACAGGATCAGGACACTCTTTCCTCGCACAGTCAGCAGAAAAGCCTTCAGGGCTAGCCTGGCGGCTCTCAGCTCCAACAGATTGATATGGAGTCTGGACTCCGACGGAGACCAACGACCGCTGACTGTCAGCCCGTTGGCATGAGTTCCCCATCCCGTGAGGGATGCACCCGTCACGATCGTCACCTCCGGCCAGGGAAGCCAAAATGGAGCCCCCTTCATCAAGTTGCCTTCGACGGCCCACCACAGAAGGTCCCGGGCGACCGAGGGCGGCACCTGAACCGGGTCCGACATCCTGCCGGAGGACTGCGACCATTGCGTCTTGAGTGCCCACTGCAAAGATCTCATCCGCAGGCGAGCCTCTGGCACCAGAAGAATGCAGGATGCCATGAGGCCGAGCAACCTCAAGAACTCGAACGCTGGGAGCGTCTGGGCATGCTGAAACTTGTGCACCATCTGCTGAATGTGAAGAGCCCTCACCTGGGGAGGAAAACACTGCCCCAGGGAAGTGTCGAGCACTGCTCCGATGTACTGGAGCCGCTGTGTTGGCGTCAAATGGGACTTCTTTAAATTGAGGGAGAAGCCCAGCCTGTGAAGGGAGTGGCAGGTGACGGACAGATGATCCAGGACTTGCTCGGGAGAGCTCCCCCTGATCAACCAATCGTCCAGGTAGGGGTAGACGTGAATCCCCCCCTTGCCTGAGATGCGCTGCCACCACCACCATGAGCTTGGTGAAAACCCTCGGGGCGGAGGTCAATCCGAACGGCAGGACCCGAAACTCAAAGTGCGAGTCGCCAACCGCGAACCTCAGGTACTTCTTGTGCTTGGGATGGATCGGCACATGGAAGTAAGCATCCTTGAGGTCGAGTGACACCAACCAGTCCTGAAGCTGAAGGGCCTGGAGTACTTGAGAGAGAGTAACCATCTTGAACTTGTCCTTCCTGAGGAGTTTGTTCAAACCGCGCAAGTCCATGATGGGTCTCAATCCCCCGTCTTTCTTCGAAATCAAAAAATAAGGGGAATACCATCCCTTGTTCCTCTCCGCTACAGGCACCAGTTCTATGGCGCCTTTCTCCAGCAGGGCTTGAATTTCCTGCGCAAGGAGCGGATCTGGACTCTGCAAAGAGAGGTTCCCCGGTGGATTGTCGTGAGGCCTGTGCCGAAAGGGAAGACAGTAGCCGTGGGTTATGATCTCCAGAACCCACACATCTGAAGTAATGGCTTGCCACTCTACAAGATGCTGCGCCAGCCTTCTGTCATGATGCCTACCTCCAAGGGGCCAGACAGGGCCCGGCACCCTCAGAGGCAGGCAACATGTATACTAGGGAAGTCCCAGCCACCCCAGATAGGGGCTCTTTGGACTCAGTCCTGGCGCCGTTGGCGTCAGGCTCATAAGGGATAACAGTCCTGGCACCATCGGCGTCAGGCTCATACAAGATATGGAAGGAATAGTGTTTGGTGCAAACTTACCTGGCAGACCATGCTGCAATTTCCTTACCTGGCAGATCATTCTACAACTTCCAGATGAAAAAGGAACTACTTAACCACACGGGAGTGGCTGGTGGCAGGATACATACCTTCAGTGGAAGGATACATACCTGGGACTACTTGAAAGGCTATTTAAGCCACGCCCAGACAGCAAACCACGCTTCGCGTTGTTCTGCTCATAGCAGCTGGACGCTCACCGTGCCTGATCCTGCTCCTGCTCCAGTCCTCGACCATGCCTGCCAGCATCCTGGAAACACCTAAGGATAGAAAAGGGAAGAAGAAACAGGTGAAAACAAACCTGCATTCCGGATTCAGCGCGCCAACGTTCCTGCAAAAAGACATTTTAAAAACTCACCGCGTCGCATACATCTCGGCGCACTTCTCTTACCTGCACGTGGCGCCTTCGGCTCTGCGACGCCCATCCGGATCTCCTGCAGCATTCCAGCACCTACAGGGAGACGAAGAGAATAAAGCAAGGTGAGAAGGGGAAAATAACCAAGAAGCACTTACCCGCCAAGCTAATTCTTCTTACCTTCGGGTCGATGCCATTCCTTGGGCATTTCAGCCCCTATGGGGAAAAAGCAAACATCACATTAGTGAATGCAAGAACCGTAGCAAACGAACTATTTTAAACTCACCAGCTTACAGGTCGGACTCAGCTTCTGCTTCGTACCGGCTCCATTTCTTCGGCATTCTCGAACTCTGGCCCCTAAGGAAAAAGAGACAGGAAAAGACAGTAGTGGGCCTACACCAAAACTCACCTGAAATCAGGTTTTCGACGGAAACCGCCCTCAGCCCGGAGTCTTCCATTACCTGCAAAAGAGAAGAGGAACAGTTTAGACTGAAGCTTGCCATAAACATGTACGGTACTTACCGGAACAGACAAGCAAACTCGAACTTACTATCCAGTGACGCAACTGGATCCCAACGCGCCCCTGCATCAGAAGCAGGATGGAGAGCTCGCCTTTTCAATCCCTAAGGTGAGTCTCCACAGGGAATTACAGAAGGGTTGCAAGGAGGGTGAGAAGGGGAACGGGAGATCAACACAAAACCTGCAGAGTATTAACCCTTCCTTTTCGCTCACAGAAGGGTATTCATCCGAGCCAGACAAGCCGCATTTGAGAACCCAGCCCACTCCATCTTCAGGGTGCTGAACATCTCCTTTGAAGAGGCCACAGCCGTACAGACCACGCCCGCGCCTCCGTGGGAACCAGGTGAGCGTTACACCTTCCCCCAACCGGCGAACCATGGGACATGGCCTCATGACTGAGTGGGAGCGGCTGCGGCGTTACCTGAGGGCAAAGAGGCAACTGCCCAGCGGCCTTGGCACCACGGATACCCTGTTGTCCACCTCTGGTACCCATGTGTTGGCCTCTTTGACTGCCAGCTCCTCTCGCTTTACTGAAGGACGAGTAATAGCGAAAGGAACTACCCCTCCACTGCTGTCCCCTAGGACGAAAAGGCGGAGGTTGGCAAGGCTCTCGTCAGCCTTGCTGCCAAAAAGGTGTTCACCGTCAAAGGGCATGTTGAGGAGCCGGGACTGCACATCAGGAGCAAACCCCGACTTCCGCAACCACGCAAACCTGCATATCACGGTGCTCGCCGCCATGGACCTACTGACGCATTCAGCTAAGTCCAAACCCGACTGAACGGACTCACACATGGTATCCTTACCATCCTGGATCATAGCAAGGAAACCATCCCGTTCGTCCCCTTCGGGAATATGTTCAGCCGCTAACGCAACACAGTTCCACAGAGTGTGTGTGAAACGAGACAAGGCACAAATGGAGTTGGCCGCCTGAAGCGCCATACCACCAGACGAAAACACTTTCTTCGCCCAGCCATCAAAACGTTTGTCATCCCTATCAGGAGGGATGGTAGGGTACGACGCCTGCTTTGCTGGGGCCGTGGCCACCTGCACCACCAAACTCTCTGGAGTGGGGTGCCTGGTCAAGTAGCAGGGGTCGCTACTGGCTGGATGGTATTTTCGCGACAAGGATCTGCCCACCGCCGGGAGACTCTCCGGAGCAGTCCAAGCCGCCGCCACCCTTCTCTGTAAAGCCATATGGAACGGCAGTGCCGGGTCAGTTGGGGGACCAACATCAAGGATGTCCGTTAGATCATCCTGCACAAACTCCCCTCTGGGAGCAGACCATCCCAAGTACTCAGAAACCCTAGCCATAAGGCGCCGGTACGAGGAATCGGCATGAGAGCCAGGCTCAGGCCTACAAAACTCCACCTCCGGAGAGGTGTCCAGTCCACTGGCATCATGCAGTGACTGCCTCAAATCGTCAAACTGACTGTGGCCCGAGACAATTTCATCTGGAACCTGACTAGGAACCAGGCCATCAGAATCCTCATCCGCCTCTGAAATATAATCCAGGTGGTGAAAAGAAGGCACCCGAGAGTGCTTGCTCTTAACCAGAGCCTTCCTAGGGGGTTCCCCCGTGCCACGGGGTACCTCCGACACGAAAGGCGTCGATGGCGTCGAGCGAATCGGCGCCGGCGTCGAGAGAACAGGCATCGGCGCCGAGAGGATCGGCGTCGACGTTGAGGAAATCGGCGTCGACGTCAGATGCAGCGCCGCCAGCATCGGCAGCGTCGACACAGCCCTCGAAGCCGGAGCCCCGAGCGTGTCCTTCGACGACCTGAGCGTCGACCGCTTCGACGACTTCCTCAGAGCCGGAGCCTCGAGAAAGCCTGTCGTCGCCCTCGACGCCTGAGACGTCGATGTCTTCCTCAAAGACCTCACAGGTGCACACGGTCTCGAACGCGTCGAGGACCGGGACCTGGAACGGGTACGTCGAGAACGAGTCTCCTTGTCCGAACGGGACCTCTCCCGTGACTCGTGCCGACCACTCTTGCGAGCGGTGTCTCTCGACGTCTCGCGACCGACCCCACTCGGGGGCGCGGACGGCTTAGTACCCTGCGACTCGAGAATCGCCAGCATTTTCTTCCCGAAGGAAGCCCATTCCTCCGGCGTCGCACGGCTGGTGGGGTAAGCGACGTGCCGGGCAGAGTCCTCCGAAGAGGACCTGGAAGACGACCGGTGTCAGTGCTTCCGAGAATGCCTCGAAGAGGCTGAGGAGTGGCGAGACCGACTCCTAGAAGGAGACCCACGAGACTTCCGACGATGACTCGGAGAGTCACCTCTCGAATCATCCGTCGAAAGCCCCGCAGACTTCGACTTCTGGGGCTTGGACACCTGACCTACCGACAACAACTTCTTACGGTCGCGTAAGGCTTTGGACGTGAGCGACTGGCAGTCGATACAGTCATCCGTGTCGTGGGCCTCCCCGAGGCACCAGAGGGAGGCGTTGTGCGAGTCCGTCACCGACATCTTGGACCCACACTCCCCCGCACTTCTTGAAGCCCGGACGCGGGGTTGAAGACGAAGTAGAAGACATCTTCACACGAAGGATTTTCACAAAACGAACAGGTTCGAAGAACCGAGAAGAACAGAACTCCAAAGAGTCGAGGCGTTAACAGAGATTCACGAAGCAACACGTTCGCGGAAAAAACGGAACCGAGGCTACGGGCGTCGTGCGTCCTACTTATCACATCGGATGACGTCAGAGGAGGTCCTCGACGACGGCGCATCAACGTCATCGACACAGGCGCCGAAAAAAGTTTCCGAAGCAGCACAGCTGTGGTGATTACATGTCATAGATATGGAATAAGTCGGCGGACCCAATCCCCTCGAAAGCACCATACTGCTAACCATGGTCACACTACCTAGAAAGAAAAATTGAGTTACATAGCGATCATGACTAGCTTCCCTGCACCCTATACTAAGCCGCACAACAGTTCAAATACTCCTAGGGACAGCAAACTGCGGTATATTGCAATTCAAAATAGCCCTACCTGTAATTGCACTAGTATGTGCAATGCTGACCTACACACATCCACCAATAACACACAACTTGCAGCAAAACCAAGCCTCAAATAATATGACAATATCAAAACACCACCTGCAAATTTCCGCAAATTGTACCAATGGTTCATACATCCAGATAGGTGCAGGCCTAGCACGCCTACTATGCCCTAGACACCACTCACTACCATGCCCCACGGCTTCCTATCCAAGATACCAGCATTTACTACAATAACATCTGCCACCCACACCTCTATTACGTCCATGCCCATTCTAGGCACTTCCCGCTTCATTCGGCTATCCAACAGAACACACATATCACACCCTTGTACTAGACTCATGCCAAATGCCCAAAGAAATTGCAGACTACACTCCCGTTCTACCAAACTATCTAGCTCTCACCACTCACCCAGAACCACTCCTAGCCCACAAATCTTCGATGCACAAAATATTCATAATAAAAGTGCCCAGAAACAGACTAAACACAAAACTAAACTCCTAACCCTCCAGCGCAACACCCCATGTTCAACCCCACATACCCCACCACCTCACTCACCATCCAACAAGCCATTACCTAATGCTAAACTGCTAATAGGGCCCCTACTAAACGCCAGATCCCTAGGCTCACACGCCATCAACATCCATGACCTCATTCTTGAACACAAACTAGACTTCATTGCCATAACTGAAACTTGGTTCCATACAGCCTCAGGCCCACTCCCATCACTAGCTTTACCTCCTGAATACTCCATTCTCAGAGCAGACCGACAAGAAACCACTCTTTAAAACCTCACTTAAATTCAGAGAATGTTAAACAGAAATATTACTAGGCTACGAACTCCTAACGCTAAAATTAGCCACAGATCCGAAAACCACTATTAACTTTCTCATAGCGTATAGAACTCCAAGTATCACGAATAACCCGGACATTGAATTGCCATGCTCATCTCCCCTTGATCAAACTTAACACTAAATCCAGCCTACTAGGTGATATCATCCTGGGATACAATGACCAAACAGACCCCAAAGCCACAGCTTTCATCAATGCATTCCTAGAAATGTAATTCAAACAAATTGTTAACGCCCCAACTCATGTTAAAGGATGAATCCTCGGTTGGATCTTAACATTAAATACCATGGTCCATCTAAAAGACATTATGGAACTACCTTGGACTGATCACTCACTAATCACATTCGACATCACCACTACAAATGAACCCTTGCCTCTCACCCCACCCATGCTACCTACCATGATGAGAAACTCTAAGAAACTGACCTCAGAAAACCTAATGCCTCGGCTAAACAAATTACTAAATACTAACCCGCCGCCCATGCTGAACCCAGAAGTCATCCCTTCACATTATCACAATTGCCTACAGTCAGCAATTGATGAAATAGCACCCCTCAGAGCTAAACGGCCTAAACTCAAGCCTAGTAATACCTGGTTCAATGATGACCTCATTGAACTCAGGAGAAAAAAAAAAGAGATCTAGAACATCTGGCTAGAAAAAAAACCAACACTGAACTCAAAAAAGAACTCAAAATTTTCGCTAAAACTTACAAAACTGAAGTTTACTCTCAGAAAGCTAATTCACTCAATACATGCATCACAAATGCGTCCTCCAACAGAAAGGAACTATTTGCCATTATTAAGGAACTGGAAACACCTATTCATCCGCCCAGTACAGTAGTAGTAAAAAAAAGAATGGTGTTCCACTATCCAAGATAAATTGAAGCCCAAAAGAAAATATTCGGTCCCCTCGCCGAGATAACTACATCATCACCCATAGCTAGCATACCAGATTTCCACTTTACACTAGTAACTACAGTTCCAAGTACAAAAAACGATAGCCGCACTTAAACCCTCTAATTGTAAAGGGGACAACTTTCCTGCAAAACTAATCAAGGACTGTGCGCCATCCTTAGCACCCATTATTACTCACTTCATAAATGCCTCCTTCATTACAAAAACCATCCCACCCAGCATTAAGGAAGCATGGGTCACCCCTCTCCTCAAAAAACCCTCACTAGATGCCACCATCCCCACATATTATAGACCCATCACCACAGTACCCTTCCTTCTAAAAATTATAGATAAAATTGCTTACACCCAAGTCCAAGCCCACCTAGAAGATAACAAATTATTAGGTGTGAGACAATCAGGCTTCCGCCCTAGTCACAGTACCGAAACAGCGCTGCTGGATCTAAAAAACCAAATGGACGCAGTCAGGAAATCACGAAACCCGTGTATTCTGCTCCTACTTGATCTGTCCGCAGCGTTTGAATTAGTAGATCACAGCAAACTATGCCAAACCCTTGAAAACAACTTTCATTTCTCCAAGGAAGCGACCGCCTGGATCAAATCCTTTTGTTTCAGACCGCACCTCAAGATTAGCCATAGGAGATACAGCAGCTGACCCCATCTCAGTCCCCCTAGGCGTCCCCCAAGGATCTTGCCTTTCCCCCACGCTATACAACGCCTATAACAAACTTCTCTTAGCAGAACTAAACGTAATGGGAGTAATTTACACAAATTTTGCCGATGATACACAAATACTTATCCCCATTTCAGGCAGCTTAGAACAGGACACTATCTGTGTGAATAAAATATACGACATCATCCAAAACTGGATTATGCCTAAATGGAGAAAAAACTGAGATCCTCATAGTAGGCTCGCCTGCCCATCTAACCAAGCTTCACCCACTTTACACTTCCATAGTCATCAACAAAACACCCATCCCAATCTCCAATCAAGTAAAAACCCTAGGAGTCTATTTAGACTCAAGTCTCACCATGTGCAAGCACATCAGCGCCCTTGCCTCAACCACAGCCTATACCACCAAACTTATCACACTAAGGCACCCCTTCCTCACACAACAAAACTGCATCACACTAGCAAGAGCTCTTATCTTAACTAAATTAGACTACTGTAACATACTCCTTCTAGGCACCTTGAAAAAATACATCAACAAAATGCAGTTACTCCAGAACAAAGCAATAAGATCAGCCCTAGGCATAAGCAAAAGGGGCCATATATCACACGACAGGAGAGAGGCACATTGGCGTCCCATCCAAGCCAGGAAACTCCACAAAACACTCACAGTCACTCATAAATGTGTCACAGGCAATGCCCCAATCTACCTCAACAACTGTGTAAACCGCAAACTTACAGCCAGATATCTCAGATCCAATGCAAACGTACAGCTACATGTCCTACGCTTTAACAACGCAAGAACAGGCAGCTCTAGCTTCACTGTTTCAGCCCCTAGAATTTGGAATTCACTCCCGGGCAACATCAGTAAAGAACCCACACTGAATACTTTTTAGAAACTTCTCAAAACCTGGCTCTTTAATAAATACTGAGCACCATGGTCCCCCTCTTAATATAACCATGCATAACTGTCGTAAATATTGTAAATAACTCTTGTAACCATTGTATGTGTAGCACCTAAGATTAAGTATTCGTATCATTTTTACATGCAACCAGCAAGTCAAGCTCTCCCTGTAACTATTCCGTGATACCTTTGGGTTTGGGCGTACAACAAATGCAATAAATACATTTAAAAAAAAACATACGGCTAAAGGTCATGGCAGTTCATCCGTATTCAGCACTGCATTCAGTGGCAGTTTTGGTTTAGCCATTTGCTGAGCCTGAATCTGCAATGGTAAAGTTCGTATGTCTTTTTTCAAGAGAAATGGATGCGATGAAGCTGGTAGAGGAGACCTCTTATGAAGGCAAGAATCCTCTCGGTCCTGCTCAAGAAAGGATGGCGTGCCTTTGTTGGTCTCCTTAGGAGGCAGGTGGTCCGTCGTATCCCTTTTCTTAAAGATTTTGAAAAAGTTGTTGTCTTTTGATTTGTCTGTTGGGGGTACCATTGACTTTGCGCTGTAAGGATGATGCAGATTTCTCCATGTTTGGAGCGAGATCAAATTCCAATATATCTACATCTGTTAGTTTGAGGCACTTATGAATTGTGGCTCCCTTTCCAGTCTTGTTAATAAGAATTCAGAATACAGTTTTGTGGGGGTCAAGAGGCAGTAAAAGGTGTGGGTTTGCACCCGATTTCCTTGTGGGTTCTAGTAATTTGCATGGTACATTTTATTTTGCTTTCAAGGCTTCAGATAAGTCCTCGCTCTCTAATCCCGTCTCCGAGTCTTTCTGCCAAGTGCCAGCGTCTTTTAGATGCGCCTCTCCAGGATCCCCAGTAAATGGTTAGGCACTCGCTGCGCTGGTCAATTTCTGGTTCTCGGCAAGTATTTGCAAAGAATTTGTCAAGTGCTTTGCTTGGTGCCGCGTTATAGGAGCATCAAGTGCTGCCATCAATTGTTGAATCTTAAGAGCTTGCCAACTTGTCAAGTTAAATGTGAATAGTTCCAATTAGAGTGTAGATTAAAAAAATGTAGCTCGCCAGTGCAGCAGAGTCTGTACTTCAGTACTTTCTATAGTGTATAATGTCATGTGCAGTCTGGTGCAGGTCCTCGAGACAGAAACAAAAGGAAAAGGAAAAGACAAGTGTATCTCGGTTACCTTTGATATACAAAAATGTATCCGACGCACAGACCAAGTTCTTTTGACTCTACGGGCCTCACAGTAACTGGCAATGCCGTCTGAATTCGGGAGCCCAGGGAACACACAGAATACTCTCTCGACACACTCTGCAACGCTCTGCGTCCGGGAGTGATTTTTACAAGGGTGTGTCGCACCCTGATGGTAGAAAGCAAAAGCAGACTTTCCACAGCAAAAGGTCTGGCGCAGGGACACAGAAGGATGTAGGTTCATCCTTTCTCGTAGCTTCTGGCAGGTCTCACCTACCGATTTTCCTTAAGGGCATTTCTTGCATTGCATGAGGTATAGAACATTGGATGATCTTCAGCTGTATGTCCCTTGTATCTATTGTTTGGTTCTACGGGGTTATGATGTCTGAGTCGAATTACATCCGGTTCATGTATCTCTCCTCATAACACTGTTGTATACTAATATGGGGTTGGTGTTGAAATTGGTCTTTGTTTGGTGTCTTGTGGTTACCTTTTGAAGGTCTATCTTGTAAGCGCCTTCCTGCATGTGTATACTTCTTGATGCTGTATGTGGCTCGTGAGTGTGTTGGGGTCACTCTGTACAATGTACCCTTCAACGTGCTCTGGACTTGCGCAGCACCATATTTCGTATTGGTGGTAATCTGTGTTTGCAGAGCATATTTTAAATTGTGGCTTTTCTCAGTAGCCAATCCCCTATTAATGTTTTGGGGTGGAAAGCTCTGACCCCAGGTTTATTTGCTTATTTAACCAGAACATTTAAGTGCCTTCAGAATCTCTTGTTGTGGAAATGACCCTATGGGTCTTGGGCACAATTGTTTTTAGCACACCAAATGACTTCAGCATCGGCCTTTCATAGCTTCTGTGGAGTTGAGGCCAACTTTGTGGGAGCCATATGGGAACCTCATGTGTGGACCCAATGCACCTCAAGCTTCAATACCATTTAAGTCTCCAGCTCCTCTTCTATCGGCACATGCTGCCCAGCGATTCTCCTGGTGACTTCACTGCATTAGCCTTAAAGCCTCTGCAGGCCTGGCATCTGCTCGCCTTACCGTCGCCTGGGTGTTCTCTTCCGCATGCTTAAGTCTATGACTGTACTAATGTCTGAAAAAACAATCTGTAGAACTTGAGACAGGAGGGAGCCTTGTTGGTATCATTGACACATGTCATATTACAAAGATGGCCTGGCGACACCTAATTAATTATGAGACGGTGTTAGCACAGTTTTTCTAAATCCAACTAAGGGCTTAATAAAACCATACATCTGAGGCAGTACATACGCTCCACTCTTAGTATAAGGCTGTACCACCTAAGGATGTGGTAGCATGGACAGAGCAGACAGGCTTTTTTAGAGGGAGAGAGGGCTTTAGCTTGGTAGAAAGAAACTGTAGCATGCATATGGTTCTAAGAAACACTGAAACACTATGCATTGAAACTATAAAGAGTTTATTCAAATACAAGTAGACCAAGGTAATTCTTGGATAAATAAGTAGTATAACATCAAGTAAACCCAATCATAAAAAACAACTCAATACCTATGGTATGTAAACCAAGGTATAACCTTATTTAGAGGAGCAAGAAGCAAGGCAAAGTGAGTCAAACCTAAGGTTATACATTTAGGATAGTAAAATAATGTTCTTGGGGAATACTACCAGGTTAGATATACTTTTAGAATACAATCAGTATTTCAAGAGTACCCCCCCAGGCAGTGCATGACTGGGCCAAAGGACTCATTAACAATACCCCGCCCAGGCAGTGCATGACTGAGCCAAAGGACCCATTAATAACCCCCCTCACCCCCCAGGCAGTGCATGACTGGACCAAAGGACCCATTAACAACCCCCCCGCCCCCCCCCCCCCCCCAAGGCAGTGCATGACTGGGCCAAAGGACCCATTAACAACCCCTCCCCCCAGGCAGTGCATGACTGGGCCAAAGGACCCATTAACAACCCCCCCGCCCCACCAAGCAGTGCATGACTGGTCCAATGGACCCATTAACAACCCCCCCCCCCACCCAGGAAGTGCATGACTGGGCCAAAGTACCCATCATGAGCCATATGGTGACCAATATCACTACAATGCATTTCCGCCAACAAGCAGATTCATGTAAATGCCACTATTAAATGATCAACCTTATGATGCATGTGATGCACCCATCAGGCACCATCACATAACTAATTGCATGCCCTCTGTGTCCCCACAGCTGTATCAAGTGACAGTGATACTGCACAACAGCCCAGGCAATCAGCTCCGGCACGGGTCCAAGCCAGCGCATCTCTGCCCCCAGTAGCAACTGCAACACATGTGCCGGCCACCATCACCAACACCCCCACCGTCTCCACACTGCCGGATGCAACACAGGTGCCACGGACACCCATCATGCCCACCTAACCCACCACAGAAAGCAGCTGCACTGCAGAGGAGGCAGCATGTAGTGACAACAGTGCCCCGGCAGTGCAGTCTGATACAGGGCCACAGGGGGAGATGCCCACACTGGATGACTTGGAATACCCCTTCAATGGCAGAGCTAAATCCCGCATGCAGCGGATGGAGGAGCAGCAGGCTACCCTGACCCAGCTGGTGGAGAGGCAGCTCGAGGAATCTAGGCTGCAGAGGGAGTGCTACAGCACATCAGTACGTCGCCTCTCAAGGTCCATTGGACGCTTTGCCAGCACTATAGTCACCCTGGCACGCCATGTGCGGGAGGGCAATGACAACACCTCCAGGCTCATTGAGTCCATGTTGATTGGCCAACAGGCAACTCTTGCACATATGCCACCTATTCCTGATTCTGTGCCATCCAATACCACCAACCAATCCAGCTCCACCACTGCCAGTCCACGGAGGCGCTCGAGTCGGCTAACAGGGCTCTCGGGCAAGGATGCACAAGCACAGAAGTGCACACGGAATTGATGGAATGTGTGTCGGGCACTGCAGGACACATGTGGACTTGAAGGGTGTGAGGGGTGGGTATGTTTGGATGGTGGGGGAAGTAAATTAGGGGGTTTGAATATTGGGGCCTGGTTGGGGGTGGGTACGTTTGGGTGGTGGGGGAGGTCAATTAGGGGGTTTGAATATTGGGGCCTGGTTGGGGGTGGGTACGTTTGGGTGGTGGGTGGGCATGGTTGTACAGCTTCCCCAACCATTGCACCTCCTTCCCTGTTGTTAATTCATCAATATATCATAATTTCAAAAAAACATACATGAGTGGACATCCATCATTTCATTTGCAGTACGACAATTCATTTTTTGGCATCACCATATCCATGCAATGCTGTGAATGTGCTGTCTCTCAAAAGTAAATGTGAATCAGTTCATCCCGTGCTCGTTGTCCATCTAGTGGACCCCCAGGAGGAGGTTGTGCCATCCCATCCCCATCTCCATCATCTGTGTCTGGGGGCATTAGAATGTTCCTGCGCAGGCACAGATTGTGCAGCATAGCACAAACTAGCGTGATTTTACCCGACTTCACTGGGCTGTACAGCAGTGATCCGCCAGATCTGCTTAAACAGCGCAACCAGGCCTTCAGCAGTCCGAATGTCCTCTCAATCATGCCACGTGTGCGGACATGTGCCCTGTTGTACGCCTCTTCATGCCTGTTCCTTGGCCTCCGTACAGGCGTCATCATCCATGGTGTGAGTGCATATCCAGCATCACCTACATGGGATGTAGATGGGGGGGGGGACATGTCAGTATTTGTGGTATCATGTCTTCATCAGATGCAGTGCAATCTTGTGTCATTGTTCATTCATGCATATGTGGCATGCAGTGGTTGGATCGATGGGTGGTTATTTTCTTTGGCCATCGTAAAGGACGTTGGCAGCTGGACATTGACCAACACATTGGTGTGCATGTGTACTCTGCCCTGCGGGTGACATTGGCTTGTGAGTATGGCATTGTGCAGTGATGTGCACACATGGCAGAGTAACTCCACCGCGATGAAGTAGTCGATGCAGGCCGTCTCATATACAGGCATCATGTGCATTGGGAGGGCAGTGTTGCATATTGTGGGTGGGTGTTTGCAGTGGCTCCAGGTGTACGGGACAGTGATAGTATCGGCTGTGTGTGTCATGTGGCAGGGTGTGTACGGGTACACTGTCGTAACCTGTCATGTGTTGCTTTGTGATGTTTAGGTTCCGCTGTCTATTCAGTTGATCGCCGGGGGGGTGATGCATATGCAGTCACAGCACACTCACATTGCTCATTGCCCTGGACACACACACACACACACACACACACACCACTTCCACAGGGTCAGTGCATTGGCAGCTGTACTCACCCAATAGCCATGTGCTTTGTCCGGCATACCGTTTCATGTACCGTGGCAATGTGGAATTCCGCAGTACCATTGAGTCATGGGTTGAGCCTGGGAAATGTGCGCAGCAATGTGTTATCAGTTGCGTGGCATCACATACCATCTGTACATTCAGTGAGTGGTTCTGTTTCCTTTTGCGGAACACCATCTCAATTGCACGTGGCATGCCTGCTATGGCATGGAAGGCCAACTTGGGTACGGGGTAAGGCTATCTGTTCCAACACATGGAGCAACAGGGCATCCAGTACCTGTACCAGGGTTTTGGAGAAACAGGGTTGTGATAGGCCGTGCAGCTCATCAACTGTGTGTTGATAGGTGCCGGTGCCAAGGAAATGCAGAACAGACACAAACTTCAGGAGGGAGGGATGGCGGTGGGGGTGTCTATGTGGCTGCTGATGTCGTCCTCTATCATGGCGGTGATGTACAGGATTCACGGTCCAGCCGGTATAGTGTAAGGATCTGTCCTGGGGTAAGGTTCCAGGGTGAGGCCCTGATGCGTGGTATTGCAAGCTGCCTGCGGGGTGGTGCCGGCTGGACAATGGGGTTTGCCATAGGTACAGGGTTAGCTGGTTGCCGCCTGCGCCTCTTACGCCTCTGCACCATTACTGCCATCATGTGCAGTGCTGCTTGTTGGTTGAGTAGGCCCAGTCCCAATGTTACTAGAGCTACTAGTTACCACACTATCTTCTGCTACTAGTTACCACACTATCTTCTTTAGCAAATAAGCACTTTACAGCTCTCATACTTTCAAGGCAGAATCCTTTTCTTATCCAGTCCACCTCTACTCTATTGCTTGAGTTCTCTCAGAGGCAGAAGAGGGACCGTAGTAGTCAAGGTGGCAGCTCTAGGCAAGTTGAGATAGGGTTCAGTTGCAGGAAAGTCAAAGTTCCATAGCAGATGATCTTAAACAATTAAGTATTCACTTTCAGAGTTAGTTAAAGTGTTTTGGGACTTCACAGATGGCTCCCTATATGTGTTCCAGCATTAGGCCAGGATAAGTGTTATGGCCAAACTCCAAACCACATGAATCACCCACTCAGCCTCACAGTATGCACAGAAGACCTAAGGTAAGTAATACCCAAGCCCACACAGTACCTTAGGAGAAAAGAAGAGCTTTTGGGTGGATTCCTTCAGTATGCACAGGACCTGATCCCTGGTTCTTTGGTCTGGAGACGAAAGAACTGGACACTGGATGGCAACCTGCAGCAGTAGTCAGAGGAGGTTTCCAGCAAAGGTTTCTTCATGGATTCTCGCGGCTCAGTCGATTTGGCGCCTTTGTACAGCAGTCCGATTAAGAACGAATATCGCAGTTGGATTCTCTTCACTCTTGCTGTCCTGCACTCCAGTGAAAGGACTTAATGGATTCCAATGGTGTCTCTGGTGATCCAGCTGGAGTCCGCCAAAGTTTCGGACAGATTCGGACTTCGGAAGACCATGAACCGCACTCAGGCTCGAGGTCCCAGGGTATTGGGGTATTGCAGCCCAGCAAGGACGCAGCACGTCGTGGGATGGATTAAAATGTAGGTCTTCTTGAGACTAGTGGATCTCACCAGCCTCCGGGAAGGAGTCGTCACATTCGGGACCCCCGAGGTCCATTGGAAGGAAGGGTTGCATCAGGCTCCGGTTACACAGCAGGCTCTCTGTTCGATGGAAATCGCTACAGATGTCTTTTCTTCATCTTCCTCTTCAGTTTTAGCTCCAGTGGTCGACTTGTCAGCAGCTTCCAGGTTCGGAGTATTTATCAGGAACTACAGCACAACTTCTGCAATCTCTCCCTGCAGTTTACAGAAAGGGGCGGTCTGGCTGTCAAATACGGGCAGCCAGCCCCCGTTGAGACTGGGTTCCTTTCAGGCAAGGTGAAAGACCAAGGGCTGTAGAGTTTTGGACTCCTACCTAGCTTCCTGCTTTGTCAGACACTCTGCAGCATGTCTTCCCGCCGAAAACAAAACATCCACTGAGGTCGTTCCCACCTAGAATGGCAGGGGAAGACCTCAGAAACTACAAGCAAAGGAGAAATGGCAAAAAAGTAAGGAGCTCACCATTTTAGCAAAATGGTGGCCCTTCTGTGCATTGCCGAGGTTGATTTATTTAACAGCCTGCGAGCAATACTTCTAAAAAGTCAGTAAGGTAAAACAACTGCCACCAGTCATTCAAGTAAACTTGCAATTGTAACAAACATGCTGCAATGTAAAGGGAGACGAAAAATCCCTCTTTACCCCTTGGGATCAGTATTTCACACAAGTACATTAAAGAGAAATTAACAGGGAAGCCCAAAGGGGCAACCCATCCTAAGTACAAAAGTTATAGGAAATTATAATTCCAACCATAGACCATGGAGAGACACAAAAAAAGACACCCATAAAAAGAGTGAAAGACTGTAGGTGAGAGGCGAAAAAGATTCCCACTCACCTAGGGACAAAGTCCAATAAAAAAGTTCTGGGGTTGACAGAGGTCAGGAAGATGTATCACAAATACGAAAATCTTACCTAACAGACAGCAGCCTACACATACCACAAGAACCGAAAATGGATTTACAGGTTGGAAAAATAATATATTCAATTTATGGGAAAGATATGTTGAGAGACAGAGTACGCTAGACACACAGACAATACAGCCCACTTGCCTATGGCGATCCATTGCCCCATCAATGCACATTTGCCCACTTTATGCCCAGTGCTCATTTTATGGCAGGGATGGCACAAGCAATACAAATCCAGGTGATTCTGAAAAATATGTTTTAACAACCCATCACTCATATTGAGAAAAGCCTGAAAAAGAAAAAAAAAACATTACCTCATAACAGACTAGACAGACCCAGTTTTCCTCTGTGCTGCCACAGTCTTGACAAGCTTCCTTCACATTGAGACCACACGCAGGCACTGGTTGTATTGATTCCAAGTGTGGGCACCAGGATAGTGGTATAACGGCATGCAACATAGCCTATAAAAGACATAAGAAAAGGCCTTGAGCGCCTTGCTTTTTGCACACTAAACCACCCTACCAAATATAATATTCAGAAGGATTATAATGCTAACAGGCCTGTGCTACAAATCAACTATCATAGTATTTCAGTACAGTAATGGACAGGGAACAAGTTACTTACCTGTAACTGTTGTTCTCCAGCATGGGTCTGGCATGGATTCACATGCTCATGAATATTCCCCGTCGTCAGGCTGGGAATCCTCGGTAAAGAAAAAACCAGTATCAGTTTCGTTTCTGATCTGTCTTTCGTAGTAATAACCAATCACTGGTCTCTGCGTCATACTGACCACAGCCAATGACTGCCCTCTACCTAAGCACCTCCTCCGGCAGCCATCTTCAGATTTGGAAGCACGTGAAGTGGCAGTATGACCAAGTGAAGAGCCGCAGAGGGGTAGGCGGGAGGGTTCGCATGTGAATCCATGCCAGACCCATGCTGGAGAACAACAGTTACAGGTAAGTAACTTGTTCCTTCTCCAGCATGGGGTCTGGCATGGATTCACATGCTCATGAATAAAGAATACATAGCAGTACACACATGCAAAACCACGGGAGGTGGCAAAGGCTCAACATTAAGCATCACATTAACTCAACATTAAGCATCTTACCTCCTCACCAGGCTCACCTCAGGCGAACAGGTTGCGCAGCACTGCTTGGCCGACCCTGGACTCCTCCCTGGAATCCCGGTCGACGCAGTAGAATTTCGTGAAGGTGTGCGTCGACCTCCACGTAGCAGCCCTGCATATGTCCAGCAGGGGCACACCAGATAGGAACGCCGTGGTAGCTGCGATCGCTCTGGTGGAATGGGCTCTCGGACGGCCAGGCAGCGGTCGGTTTGCCAACCGGTGACAGTACATGATACAGCCGGAGAGCCATCTGGAGATGGAAGCCTTCGAGAGAGCCTTCCCCTGATTGACAGGTCCAAAGTTCACAAAGAGTTGTGACGTCTTCCGAAAACCCTTCGTGCGGTCCACGTAGAACTTCAGCGCTCTAGCTACATCCAGCGAGTGCAAAGTCCTCTCAGCCGGCGACGAAGGCGACGGGAAGAACACAGGTAACACCAAGGGTTCGTTGAGATGGAAGTCCGACGGTACCTTGGGCATGAAGGAGGGGTGCTCCTGAGCACTACCCTCGTGTCGTGGAAAGTCAAGTACGGGGCCTTGCAGGAAAGGGCCTGGATCTCTCCCACTCGTCGTGCGGAGGTGATGGCCACGAGAAAAGCTGTTTTCCACGATAGAAACTTCAACGGGGCCGAGTGCAGAGGCTCGAACGGAGGTCCCATGAGCTTGGTCAGCACCACGTTGAGCTCCCACGCCGGGGCCGGAGCCTTCACCGGCGGGAACGATCTGAACAGTCCCTTCATGAACTCTTTCACCAGACGATGAGACCACAAGGACGTCCGGCCCGTGGTTCTGGTGTATCTGGAGATCGCAGCAAGATGAATCTTGATGGACGCGTGTGCCAGACCAGCTTTGGCCAGCGTCAGCAGGTACGGCAGTACTTGGGGAGCCGTAATCCGTAGAGGGTTAATCTTCTGTGCGTGGCACCAGACAGAGAACCTCTTCCATTTGTGTCCGTAGCATTTAAGAGTCGAGGACGCCCTGGCCTTTGCAAGAACCTCTCTGCAATCGGCCGGTATGTCGTATCCTCCAAACTCTAGCGCTGCAGGAGCCAGGCCTGCAAGTTCAGCGACTTCGGGTCGTGGTGGAGGATGGCGCCTCCTTCCCTGGAGAGTAGATCCGCGTCCGCCGGCAGCTTGATCGGCGGGGACGCTGACAAGTCCAGAAGGTCCGGGAACCATATCTGCCTCGGCCACGCAGGTGCGACGAGGATCATCCTGCACCGTGACCTCTTGAGCTGGTTGACGAGCCGGATTAGCAGAGGCAAGGGAGGGAACGCGTAGAGGAACAGGCCCTCCCAGGGGAACGAGAAAGCATCGCCCATGCTCCTCGTCTGGGGAAACCTGCTGGCGAACCTCCGGCACTTGGTGTTCGTCGCCGTCGCGAACAGGTCGATCTGGGGTGTGCCCCACCGTCGGAAGAGGCGATCCACCAGATCCTGCCGTAGTTCCCACTCGTGGCACGAGCGCAGCTCCCTGCTGAGTGAGTCGGCGATGGTGTTTTTTATCCCTGCCAGATGAAACGGCACCAGAAGAATCCCTTGGGCGCCGCCCAATGCCACAGGTCCTGCGCCTCCTTGGACAGCGCTGGGGACCTGGTTCCGCCCTGTTTCCTGATGTAAAACATGGTGGTGGTGTTGTCGGTGAAGATCCTCACCACCTTGCCCTTGAGGGACGGGAGGAAGGACCTGAGGGCCCAAAACACTGCACGGAGCTCCAGGACGTTGATATGCAGGGACTTCTCCGTCGGGAGCCAGAGTCCCCTTGCGTGCAGATTTTCGGTGTGCGCTCCCCACCCTTCTAGGGAGGCATCCGTGGTCACAGTCACCTGGTGGGCTGGGGTCTGGAAGTCCATGCCCGCCGTCAGATGCGCGCGGGTGCCCCACCACCGTATCGCTCGTCGGAAACTCTCGTCGAGCTTGATCCTTTCCTCGAAGCTGCCCGTCGTCTGGATCCAGCGCGCATCCAGGAATTCTTGCAACGGGCGCATCCGGAGCCTGCACATGGGAATGAGGTAGATGCAGGAAGACATCATCCCGAGGAGGGACTTGATGGACCTCACTTTGGCCGCGTCGGCCACCAACTGTGACTGAAGGGGTACCTTTGACTGTGTTCCCTCCGTACCCACGTTCTCCTCACCTGGGCTTTCCGAGTCGATGGTATCTTGCAGGCCTCGACGTGCCAGGTAGTCTCTCTCTTTCCTCTGGTGCGAGGGCTTGTCACGGAGAGAAGCCACTGTGGCCGCTGGGTGTGAACAGCGGCACAGCGACCCCCTCTCCGGAATCAAACCAGAAAAAGCAGGGAAAAACCCACTAGGGGAAAAAACCCTGATAGGAGGTGCCAAGACTGTTCTCAGAAGGCCAGCAGTCCACCGATGAAGAGGAGGAAGCGAAGGATCACCAAACGCTGAAAAACGTCCACTGTAGCGGTCGACCTGGAGAGAGGCGAGGGAAACAGCAGCTGGGAGGTCCGGACTGAAGGTAGAAGTCTTCCGAGAGGCACTGCGGAGGAACACGGGAGCACGGGAGAGAAAACCCCGCGATGACCAGACTCAAGAGCTAGGTGAGAGGACGAGAGGGAGAGAGAGAGAGAGAGAGAGAGAGAGAGAGAGAGAGAGAGAGAGAGAGAGAGAGAGAGAGAGAGAGAGAGAGAGAGAGAGAGAGAGAGAGAGCACGGCAGACGCCGCCTAAAGGGGGTCGGCGGATGGCAAAGGGAAACAAAGTATGGAGGTTACTGGTGACTGGACACCTATGAGAAGTAACCGCGTGGGGGTAAATATTAACCCCTAGTAGAATCCAAAGCGAGGTGCAGAGGAAGAGCGAAGGACCCAGAAACGAAGTAAACAACGAAGAGGGGTTGCAACGCAATGACCTGCCGGGAGGCAGGGATTTTATACTCCCGGCAGCGTTGCGTCTCGCGTTAGGAGCTGCGGCCATAAACACAAAAAAGGGACTAAAGCAACCTTCCCCCATGACCTCTCAAACTCCAACGCGGAAGTAAACGCCAGTCACGGCGATGGCCGCGACTGCGAGTGACAGTATGCCCCCCCCTAGAGTGCAACCGCCCAGGCCTACCTGGGTGCAAGCGATGGAACTTTGCCAACAGTTGAGGGGCATGTACATGGGAAGCTGGCTCCCAGGAATCCTCCGACCTTGGGAAACCCTTCCATGACAGGAGGTATTCCAACCGACCATGAAGGAATCTGGAATCACGAATGGCGGAAACTTCGTATTCCTCCTGGTCGGTTGTAGTGACAGGTAGTTTCCGGCGGAGAGACCGGTGATTGGGATCTGAATAGTAAGGTTTAAGAAGAGAGGCGTGAAAAACAGGGTGTATGCGTCTGAGAGACGGAGAGAGTTGTAGGCGATAGGCAACTGGATTGACCTTGGAGAGGATGGGAAAAGGTCCCAAGAAACGAGGAGATAGTTTAGAAGGCCTTGTCCATCTGGGAAGGAATCTGGTGGACAACCACACTTTGTCCCCCGGTTTCCATGAAGGTGTATCCCTGCGGTGTTTATCGGCCTCGGTCTTATTCCGCCGTCTGCAATCCGCCAAACTCGTTAATGCACTGTCCCTGGCCTCCTTGAGATTACTTAACACCTCTTCTGCAGTGGGAGAGTTGGAGTAACTGGGTACCTCGGGCATTAGATAACGCGGGTGAACGCCATAGGTACAATAAAAAGGTGATAGGCCAGTGGCACTGTGCTTGGAGTTGTTGTACACGAATTCCGCCGTAGGGAGTAGAGAAACCCAATTATCTTGGCACTGGGAAATAAAACATCGCAAGTACTGCTCCAAAGTTGCGTTGAGTCGCTCCGTTTGGCCGTTTGTCTGGGGGTGAAACCCTGAGGATAGGGCCCTTTCCATCCCCAATCGAGTACATAAAGCCGTCCAGAATTTGGATATGTACTGGCTTCCTCGATCGGATATCATCTTGTCGGGGAGGCCATGATGCTTAAAGATATCTCGGGCAAAGGTTTCTGCCATTTTGGTGGCCGAAGGGAGTCCTGGAAGAGGAGAGAAATGGGCTAGCTTGCTTAGAGAGTCCACTGTCACCATGATACATGTGCATGACTCGGAGTCGGGAAGCTCCACTATGAAGTCCGTGGAGATGAGACCCCACGGGCGAGTCGGCATCTCTGCTTGGGTAAGAAGTCCTAGGGGCTTCCCGGAAGCATATTTGACACTGGCACAAGTAGGGCAGGTCTTTACGTAGTTAAACACGTCTCTCCTGATGTTGGGCCACTGGAACGATCTCGAGATGAGTTCCAACGTACCATTCCCGCTTCGGTGTCCACCTAGACGTGAGTCGTGACACCATTTAAGGATTTTCCGGCGCAGTGACCCCTCAGGAATATACCACTTCTTCTTGTAGAAGACCCAGCCGTCTTTGATTTGGAAAGGAGAATCAACGGAAAAAGAGAACTGGGGAGCCTCTTGCGCAACGGCAGCCTTGACCTCCTGAAGGAAAGAACTCACTGTGGCTAAGATCCGATTTCTGTGGAATAACGGCTCAGACTTGACCGCTACCGTTTCCAAGTGGGAATCTTTGCGAGACAAAGCGTCAGCCAGACGGTTGAGAGACCCAGGGATGTACGTGATCTGGAAGTCGTACTGCGAAAACAGGTAGGCCCATCTAGCTTGTCTGGAGTTAGAACATTCCATGTCCTGTAAAGCCTTGAGGTTTTTGTGGTCAGTGCGAATGAGAAACCGATGACGGGCACCCATGAGAAGGTGCCTCCATTCCTCACAAGCCAATTTCATCGCCAACAATTCTTTCTCCAAAACCGAGTAGTTGAGCTGGCTGGGAGAAAGAGTCTTAGAGAGATAGGCGACCGGATGCTCCACCTTGTTGAAAGACTGAAGCAACACTGCTCCTACAGCGATAGCGGAGGCGTCCGTCTCCAGAATAAATGGAAGAGTTTGGTTTGGATGCTGCAGAATCGGGGCAGAGCAGAAGAGGGTTTTTAGATGACAGAAACTTCTTTCTGCTTCAGTAGACCAGGAAAAAGGATAGGCCGTCTTCTTGAGTAGGCGGGTGATGGGAAACACCACCTCTGAAAAGTTCGGAATGAATCTTCGGTAGTAATTTGAAAGACCCAAGAACCTCTGAACCTCCCGGACAGAGGTCGGGGCCGGCCAGCCAAGAATCACTTGCATCTTGTCAGGATCCATGGCGATCCCTTCTTCTGATAGCACGTATCCCAGATAATGTACCGAAGGTACCGCGAAGCTGCACTTCTCCTCTTTGACCAGAAGATGGTTTTCCTTAAGACGCTCCAAAACTCGTCGTACTTGTGCTATGTGTTCTCTCATATTAGGGGAAAAAACCAAGATATCATCTAAATAGATGATGACCGAGATGGAAAGCATGTCGGAGAACATCCGGTCCATGAACCTCTGAAATACCGCAGGGGCGTTCACCAAGCCAAACGGCATTACCTTGTATTCATATAGGCCCAGAGGAGTACGAAACGCAGTTTTCCATTCGTCACCCTTGGCTATCCGCAACAAATGGTAAGCGTTTCGTAGGTCCAGTTTGGTAAAGATTCGAGCACCTTGCACTGCCTCAATAATATCCGTGATTAGGGGCATCGGATACCTGTCACGGACTGTCACTGTATTTAGACCCCTGTAGTCGATGCAAGGTCTAAGATCGGTGGAATCTCTTTTCTTTATAAAAAACAAAGGGGCTCCTGCTGGAGACTTGGAAGGTTGTATGAGACCATTCTCCATGTTGGTATCCAAGTATTTCTGAAGCACTTGTCTCTCGGTCTGAGTGAGGGCGAACATCCTTCCGAATGGCACCAAGGCATGGGGCTCCAGGTCGATAGTGCAGTCCTCTGGCCGATGGGGTGGAAGTCTGGCATGGAGGCACTCCTGAAAAACGTCTGAAAAATCTGAGCAGAAATAGGGTAAAGCATGGATACCTACATGATTATTGGGAAACACCTTGACTGGCTGAAGATCAGCCCGACCTTCCAGAGAACAACAGTTAGTAGCGCAATATGGGGAACTGAAGCTTATTTGGTTCTCGGTCCAATTAATCAGAGGATTGTGTCGTCGGAGCCAGGTAATGCCCAAGATGATGGGAAAATGAGCCGCTCTGATAATATCAAAACTCAGGACTTCCTTATGTTGGTTGATCGTCAAAGTGAGTTCCTCAGTGGTATGGGTGATAGGACCTGAGGACAAAGGCGAGCCGTCTACTCCTTCCACCTTCTGACCTTCTGCCCGGGGAATTCGACGGAGGCCCACCTTGTCAGCCCACACGGTGTCAACAAAGTTCCCTGCCGCGCCACAGTCCAACAGAGCCAGTGTCTCCTCCTGATGGTTTCCGAGGTTGAGTTGTACTGGAATGACCATTAGCCTGGAATCTTCCTTAGACTCGGAAGAGGTCACTGACAGAGAAACATAGGGACGATGGAGATTTCTTAAAGACCCTCGGTCGTTTGTCCCTACTAACGCCGAGGGTAGTCGTTTCCCGACCTCTTGTTTGACAGTTCTGTGCAGTCTCTGAGAAAATGCTGCTCTGATCCGCAGTAGGCACACAGTCCTTTCTCTCTTCTGCGACGTCTTTCAGCAGCGGACAAGGGCGCCCTGGTAGCACCGATCTGCATAGGTTCTTCCGTAATGATGTTAGTAGAGCGACCAGGGAGAACGGGTACAGAGGGGTCTGAGTTATGGCCAGGAGTCCTTTGCTTACGACGTTCAACTCGTCTCTCCTGAAGGCGATACTCGATGTGAAGAGCAGCAGAAAGTAGATCTGTGAAAGTAGGAGAACGAGGAGACCTGGCTAGCTCGTCTTTAATTTCTTCCTTCAGTCCTCTTCTGAAAATGGCATACTGGGCTGTCTCGGGCCATCCGGCCCCGGCTGCTAATGTCTTGAAAGAGGAGATGTATGATAACACGTCTAGCGAGCCTTGCCTGACATCCAACAGGTCTTCGCAGGCTGTAAAGGAGAGCTCTGGTCGTTCGAAGGTGTGCTTGAGAAGATTCTGAAACCCCGGATAGTCCTGCAGAATGGCGTTTCCGCTAGTCACCAGAGGGGTGGCCCAGGAAAGAGCGTTTCCCGTCATGTTGGTTATTAGGAAACCCACCCGGGCCTGATCTGTAGCAAAGGTACGGGGTCTGAACGTAAAGTGAACCAGGCATGCTTCGAGAAACTCCTTTACCTTCTTTGGGGAGCCATCAAATTTCCCCGAGGACAGTGCCATGGGTGGCAATTCCGAGGGAGTAGGTTCCCTAGCCGCAACCATCTGTTTAAGCAAAGCGTTCTCAGTCTTGACCCCTTGTAGCTCTTGGGACATCGCTTGGAATGCCTTCCAGAGCTCTTGGACTTGTTCGTCAGCTGACATCGTGATACTCTTTGGCGTTGCAATCTGTGACTGAAGGGGTACCTTTGACTGTGTTCCCTCCGTACCCACGTTCTCCTCACCTGGGCTTTCCGAGTCGATGGTATCTTGCAGGCCTCGACGTGCCAGGTAGTCTCTCTCTTTCCTCTGGTGCGAGGGCTTGTCACGGAGAGAAGCCACTGTGGCCGCTGGGTGTGAACAGCGGCACAGCGACCCCCTCTCCGGAATCAAACCAGAAAAAGCAGGGAAAAACCCACTAGGGGAAAAAACCCTGATAGGAGGTGCCAAGACTGTTCTCAGAAGGCCAGCAGTCCACCGATGAAGAGGAGGAAGCGAAGGATCACCAAACGCTGAAAAACGTCCACTGTAGCGGTCGACCTGGAGAGAGGCGAGGGAAACAGCAGCTGGGAGGTCCGGACTGAAGGTAGAAGTCTTCCGAGAGGCACTGCGGAGGAACACGGGAGCACGGGAGAGAAAACCCCGCGATGACCAGACTCAAGAGCTAGGTGAGAGGACGAGAGGGAGAGAGAGAGAGAGAGAGAGAGAGAGAGAGAGAGAGAGAGAGAGAGAGAGAGAGAGAGAGAGAGAGAGAGAGAGAGAGAGAGAGAGAGAGAGCACGGCAGACGCCGCCTAAAGGGGGTCGGCGGATGGCAAAGGGAAACAAAGTATGGAGGTTACTGGTGACTGGACACCTATGAGAAGTAACCGCGTGGGGGTAAATATTAACCCCTAGTAGAATCCAAAGCGAGGTGCAGAGGAAGAGCGAAGGACCCAGAAACGAAGTAAACAACGAAGAGGGGTTGCAACGCAATGACCTGCCGGGAGGCAGGGATTTTATACTCCCGGCAGCGTTGCGTCTCGCGTTAGGAGCTGCGGCCATAAACACAAAAAAGGGACTAAAGCAACCTTCCCCCATGACCTCTCAAACTCCAACGCGGAAGTAAACGCCAGTCACGGCGATGGCCGCGACTGCGAGTGACACCAACATCCGTTGCACCTTGCCCAAGATGGTCCTGGTCCTCTCCTCCGACGGGGAGGCCAGAAGGGACACTGTGTCGAGCCTCGCTCCCAGAAACAGTGCGACTTGCGCGGGCACCAGGTGGGATTTGGCGTAGTTCACGGAGAATCCCAGGTCCGTGAGGAGTTGGACGGTCCTTGCCGTGTGGACCACGGCGAGCTCCCTCGTCTTGGCGCGGATGAGCCAGTCGTCCAGGTAGGGGTAGACGTGAATCCCCTCGCGGCGCAGCTGCGCCGCCACCGGTGCGAGGCACTTGGTGAAAACCCTGGGTGCCGACCGTAGTCCGAAGGGAAGGGCTTTGAACTGGTAATGACGCCCTTGGACCACGAATCTGAGGAATTTTCGGTGCCCCTTTAGGATGGGAATGTGGAAGTAGGCATCCTCCAAATCCAACGACGATAGGAAGTCTCCTTCCTCCAGCTGACCCAGGACGTGCTGGAGGGTGACCATCCGGAACTTCTGCGCCTTGATGAACTTGTTCAGACGTCGCAGGTCCAGGATGGGGCGCCATCCTCCCGTCTTCTTCTTCACGAGGAAGTATCGCGAGTAGACTCCGGAGCCCCGAAGCCTCTTTGGGACGAGTTCGATGGCGCCCTTTCTGAGCATCGCCTTTACCTCCAGGAGAAGTTGAGGGACGTGAAGTTCTTTCCTGGCCACGGGGGGGACGCGCGGGCACCTTCTTTGAAATTCGAGCGCGTGGCCCCGGGCCAGGGCGTCCAGCACCCAACGGTCGGTGGAGATGGACTCCCACACGCTGACGAAGCCCGCCAGCCGGCCTCCCACCGGGGTGCTTCGGTGGGGGCCCGACCCCACGGCCGGTTCAATCCTGCTTGGACGCGGCCTTGCCGCCTTGACCTCCTTGGCGACGACGGCGGGGTCCGCTAAACTTGCCTCGTCCTCTGTAGGCCTCTTGCGACGACGAGCGGGCCGCTTGACGGTAGGAAGCGAAACCGCCGCCGGAACCTTTGGAGGCGCCCTTGCCTCCGCCGCTCCGAAAGGGCGTCCGTCGTAGCTGCAGGACTCCAAGGGCCCGGGCCGTCTCAGTATCCGCCTTGATGGCCTGAAGGGAATCGTCCACTGTCTTCCCAAACAGGTTGTTCCCGTCGAAAGGCATGTCCAGGACTCTGGTCTGGACGTCCTGCCGAAAGTCCGTAGCTTTGAGCCATCCACGACGTCGAAGGCAAACGCCGTTGCCCAGCTGGCGGAACCCAGTGTCGGCGATGTCCGTCGCCACGGTGATGGCGTGGTCCGAAGCCACCTCACCTTCCTGCAGGATCTCAAGGGCCTCCGCCCTCTTGTCGTCCGGCAGAAAATCCAGCAGGGGAGCCATCTTGTACCAGAGCTCCCGGTCGTAGCGGGCCACGATAGCCAAGGCGTTGGCCGCTTTAATCGTCGTCGCTGCCGACGAGATGACTCTACGTCCCATAGCATCCAATTTCTTTCCCTCGCCGTCCGGCGGGGAAGTCGACGTGGAGGCCGCACCCCCCCCGCTTTCTTCCTGGCTGCCGCGGAGACGACGGAGTCCGGGGTAGGCTGCGCCCGGAGGCATAGGGGGGCCGTGTCCGGGACCCGGTACTTTTTCTCGTACCGGTCTCTTCTTGCTGGCGTCGTGGAAGGGTTCTTGAGGAGGGAAAGGCCCTCATCCCAAATGTCGTCCAACAGAGGCACTGCGAGGACCGTCTTCCTCTTGGCCTCGCGCCGCTGATAAAGGAAGCCTTCCTTTTTCTTCTCCTCAGGGCAGAGTTGGAAAAGCTCGGAAGCCCTGGAGATCATGGAGTGGAAAGATCCGATCTCGTCGGGCGGAGAAGCCCTGGTGGGAGGCGACGACGGAAAATCCTCGTCGTATGCCTCGTCGTCCGTACCCGTCGCTGCCGTGTCAGTCCCCGTATCATCCCCTCGAGTGGACGGGGAGGAGGGCTGGACGGGGCGCGACGGTTGAAAAGGAGGTGGTGGATGGATCCTTCTTTTCTTGGTAGGGGGAACACCAGAAGGTCCCGGTTCTGGATCCCCCGACGGGAGAGGTTCCTCCGTCGGTAACGGTAGCCTCGTCCTTATCTCGGAGCATAAGGACTGTATGGCCAACAAAATGGCCGCCGAGTTGTCTTGCGGCGCTGGCAGAGGGGAATCCGACGGGCGAGCAGGGGCCCCGTCGGTATCCTCGACGATGTCGTCGTCGTCACCTGCGTCGGGGTCCATTCCGACGGGCTGGCCTTCTTCCACGCCTAGGCCGTGGCTTAAGACCTCGATCAGTTCCTCTTCTGAGGTTGAGGCCGAATCTACGACGACGCCCTGCCCCCCCTTCTTCTTCCCCACGGAGGGTTTCACGGGGGTCCTATCGATGGGCACAAAGGAAGACTCCCTCCGAGGAGGCAGGGAGATTCTGGGCCCTGAGGTCGCCACCACTGGTGCAGCCACCACAGGCTGAGCCAGGGCCGCCGCGACCGTTTCGATAGAGGGCTTGGTCGGATGGATCAAGGCCTTCACCACCTTAGGTGCGCTCACCGCCTTATCCTTGAGGGAGGGGGCACTGCCACGCTCCTCCTCTGCCTTAGAGCTCGACCGGGGCCTCTCCAGGAGCTTCACCGGGTGCTCGGCCTTCCTCTTACCCGACCCAGAGCGTTGGCTCGTGGTTGATGGTGCCGGGGAGGGTGCGCCCTGCCTGGCGCCCGTAGAGCCCGACCGTTCGGCGCTCCCGGTGCCAGCGGACTCGCGGTGCTTGGCCTTATGTTGGGCCCCCGTCGCCGGGGCGCCCTCAAAGGTCTTAGAAGACCGCTCGGATTTCTTCTTCTTCTCGCCAGACGGGCTCTTACCCTCCAGCCAGTTGGCGAGACGTTGATGGCGGTCCTTCATGGTCCGTTCCGACATGTTGCCGCAAAACGCACAGTCCTTCTCCACGTGCGTCTTGTCCTCATGAAGGCAGTAAAGGCAGAAAGAGTGTTCGTCCTCCTTGAAGACGTTCTGCAGCTGGCATCCAGGGCAGACCCTGAACAGCTTTCCGGGCGTCGAGCTTCCCTTCTCCTGGGCCATCTCCGAGATCGGGCCTGAGAAGCTTCTGGAGTCCTCCGAAGTGTAGCTCGACGAAATCTTCACCCTTGAGGGGCACAGATGAATCCGACACGGGTCCCCGTAGATCGGATGTAGGATCGGTGGAGCTTGAGGCTCTTTTGACCGAAAGAATCGAAGTTTTTTTGTGAAAAAGCGCGAAAAATAGCACTAACGCTCGAGAGCAATAGCACGAGGATCCCAACACATGAACGTGCGGTAAAAATCTGAAGATGGCTGCCGGAGGAGGTGCTTAGGTAGAGGGCAGTCATTGGCTGTGGTCAGTATGACGCAGAGACCAGTGATTGGTTATTACTACGAAAGACAGATCAGAAACGAAACTGATACTGGTTTTTTCTTTACCGAGGATTCCCAGCCTGACGACGGGGAATATTCATGAGCATGTGAATCCATGCCAGACCCCATGCTGGAGAACAGCATAATTATGTTTATGGTTATTCTGGTACTCTTAGTTGTTTGCTCCTCAAAAATGGTTTTACATGGCTGCACCACAAATAGGACTGGTAAACCATCTCCAGAACAAAAGAGACACTTTTCAAATGGTCCCCAGTGCAAAGATGGCAGTAAAGAGAAGGCCCCATCTCTCCTATAAATCACCACTGTTTCATCCAAGCTCATACTAGATTTTCTGAAATGTAAGGTTGACACGCAGCATATACGGAGAAGATAGCTGGGAGGGTGCTGTGAAGGAGGAAGGCAAGACGCAGGGCTACCTGAATACCGATGGTGAAAATGTTCTTAACTCCTATATCCAGCACTCCGGTCTTCCGAACGGCACCTGCCTAACTCACTGTGTCAGTTTTCCCCTGCATTTTATTTGGGGGCATGTAGTAGGAGTTTTTTTTTTATATTTAAGGGTGTAGGAAAATGCGGGGGGCATAAAAGGAAGGCACAGCGAACTGCCCTGCATAAAAATGCCACAGAAAATGCAGGGAAACCGCTGCAGTGAGTCAGCCCTTCCATGACCTGTACCACATCCACCCCAACTGGCTGGCAATTTGATGTATCAAAAAAATCTAGGGTGGAGAAGACTGCAAATGCCCAACCCGGGCTCATGGGAAAAGGTGGTGGAGGTCTACCTGGTTAAAACATTGTAGCTCTTTTAAAAAATTCATCAAAGGAGTTCCTCTTTCAGAAAACACAAGGCATGGCTCATGTTGCTGCCATACAGGTGTCTGCGATGGGTATTTGTCTCTGATGAGCCTAGGATGTTGCCTTTGCCATGGTTGAATGAATATCAAGTGTCGAGGAACTGGAATCCCTCGTATCTTGCAAAGTTTAAACTATCCATCCGGCAATAGTAGTTAGAGCAGCTGCCTTGTTACATGAGGTGAACCCACCATAAATCACAAACAAATTCTCTGATTTTCCGAATAGCCTTGTTCTTTACAATAAGAACATTAGAGCGATGGACACATCCAGATTATGCACGATTTCCTCAATCCAGGCAGAATGCATTTAATTTATATACTCAAAGCTACCTAAAATTGTAACCATCTTCTTAAGTGTCTGCGCCTAGATGCCTGCGGGCTTCGTGCGCTTTACAAAGGCATAAATAAATAAATGTGGATGAAGTAGAAAAGCTGAAAGAAGAATTTGTGGAAGGCAATACTAACACATCTCCCACAGCCAGGTGCTCTCTGGAATCTTATTCCACCATCAGGGGGGCACCATGAAGCTCCGCTCGATACTGTTGCACACACATTGTGCTGGACGTGCGTCAAGGCCAGTATATATGGAGCCATTGGCACACACTATAATGCTTTTTCTCTAGGATGACATTGCATAGGGATCGAATGACAGCAAGAAGATAACAACAATCCAACACGAGGGACAAGTTGGAGATAAGGAATAGCATGCATCAGTGTGCCAGGTGTAAAATCCGGAGATACCCCTCTGCAGAAGTGACTGGCAACCTTCTGGTACCATGTGCTCCCGAGACCTTCAGGCACCTCCTCTCCAGCCAGATCAGAGCACTCCGAAATGCAGTGGAAGATGGACCTATACATGGTTTGGTGATGGCCCTGCCTCCATAAACTCCAGCGTAACCAGCCAAGAGCTGGTCATCCTTCCTGATGCCTCTTTTCGGGCAGACACAGCAGCAGAGAGCCCTCTGTGCAGGGACAGTGAAACCTCTCCTCTGCCTTGAAATGCAGAGGTGGAGGGTAGTGCTAGTGATTGGAACCAGAAAAGTCACCTTAAGGGTGAGCAACCTCAAAAACCAAGAATGGAGGGCTGGAATGGCGCCACCATCAGAAATTATTAAACCAAGCCCTACAAAGCCTGCATAACAGTTGAGGATAGTGAAATATAAGCTTTGTACAGGCGTTTTCTTATAGGCTCTGGTTGCGCAAGGCATTCCATCACAGTTCCAATCTGTAGGCCCAGCTTGGCCAAATAGCAGAAAATCCAGAAGAGCAAAGGTTGGACGAGCCAAAGAGTCCAGAACCCTGTCTCTGCACCAAGATTAAATATTATGCCCCCTACGGGAATAGATGGCCATCTGGCAAAAAGGAGCACACTTGTGACATTACCTGTGACAACTGCCACTCTTTGAAATTCAAGCCTCCCCCCACCTCCACAGGAACAGCAGGTCCACCCTACGGCACCAAGGTGGTGTGGTAAGGCAAAGAAATTACACACATGACACTGACTTCTGGTGTTTTAACAGAGTGGTTTTATAAGTAGATTCGAAGTGAAAAGGGGTTAGATGAACACCTATGTATTCTAGCAGAAATGTTACAAATAATAAAGCTTGTCCTAATGTAAACAGTGTACAGGGTGCATGTGAGGGGTCAGAAATGTGAGGCGGACAACTTGATAAAGTTTTTTCACAAGCTGCCATTTTATTAACTCAAAAGGGTTGGACAAACGCCTCACTAACCCTAACTGAACGAGGATTCCCTGCCTACCTCAACATCGAAATAAAATAAAGGAAACACTCCAATAAAATGAATCTGCCCCTCACACTTATACATACATCCAACACATAAAGGAAAGGTAATATAACAGAAATTACAGTTAAGTTTAACACAGAGCAAATCACTGTATATCCTTGTCCCCTGAGTCGAATCCCATTGCCCAGATTCAAAGCACTATTTCCAATCAGAATAGAAAAGTTTGGTTTTGTAACCAAGTTTCGATTATAAAGTTCTTCTTGTTCCAAAAGAATTCCACTTGGCTTTCAGCCAACAGTTCAACTAAATGACACGTTTTTAATCACTCCACTTGTAGCTAAGAGTACAACATAACTTCTCCTTGGTAATAAAAACACTTCCAGAATACATCCGCATCAACAGCAATGCTTTGTCAGAATGATTCCACAGTGTCAACAACAATGTATTGTCAGGATGATTTCACAACAGCTCAAAATATGCTTAGTGTGGTCTTGCCACTTCTTCACAGCCTTTAACCACAACACAGTACTTCAAGGACTTCTTCGTGGTACACTAACCTGCCAGGATTACTACTACAATGTTCTGGAGTGGTGTACTCACCTGCCAGGACTAACAGCTTTCAACACTACTTCAAGTACTCCTGTGGTAAAGTTCAGTTCAAATAATTTGGTAAAGTCTTCGACTTTCAACAATATAAAAGAGTTACTACTTTTTCCGGGAAGACATGATTCAAATTGGTGCTATTTGTACTGCCCTTGTGATTGCTACATGCAATGCAGGTTTATACTCCTCCTGAATGACTCCTATCAGGAGGGCTTCTGTTCCTCCCACTCTTGTTTTCCCAAAATGCTTGTTGGGGTCTTTTCCAACTATTGCCTCTTCCTCACGTTGGCAATAAATGTTTTAACTAGCTGCTTCACTTCTTCCCTCTATTGGCATTGGCAATGCAGGTTATTATTAGTTTGCCTTAGTATTGCCCTTTCTTCACTTTGGCAATAATATTTGCTTTCAGGATAACAATTATAACTGATCCTTTCTTGTCTGCTCAAAAGGTTCTGATCGTGCCACTAACTTCTTTACATCAGTTCGGTATTCAATATAAGTACTAGTGGCCAGCACGCGATACCCTAGCATACGAGGGTTACTCAATATTGGTAAACTCACCGATTGCTGTATACGTGTCTGCTCGCTCCGCAGCCACAGTGCCTTCTGCTTTCTTCACCGCTCCCTACACGGCAAACTCCTCCGGTTTGTTTCCCTCGGTCCACGATGGCTGGGAAAGAAGCATTCCTTGCTCCAGGAGCACGCCAGTGCTCGCCTGCCAACGGAGCACACTTCTGGGAAAACACTTTTCAAAACGTTCCCGCTGCGCAACCTCTGCATACACAGCAATCAAAGGGAACGCTTTCCACAACAATGCTTCCTGCCGCGCAACCTCGGCATGCACAGCCATCAAAGGGAGAGACCCTCTCGGGACCGTCATCCGCTCTATAGAAAGCTGTGGCTCCTGCGGCTCAGCTTCCCTTCTCCTGCCACTGCAACATAGAGTTATGTTATGTTATTTGGCATTTATATAGCGCCCTATATAATCATTGGTATGACCTCAAAGCAATGGTAGGTTGAACGCCCTCGGGAACCGTAGTTCTGGTCAGTAGAGAGAGAGAGAGGGTGCGTGGGTGCACCAGAAGTGTGCAGCTGATGTAATTGCTGGATGGTAGCTGCATCCTAGCATTAAGTGTGGTGCTGAAGATATCAGTTGGATGAGTGCGGTCTGGTGGGTGGACACCCTGACTGGGCTCTGGCTGCGTTAGGCCTGAAAGGACACATATGTGAGCAACTAGGCCGGAATGTGCCTAGCTACCTGCGTTCTATCAGAGTGATGAGGTGTTCATGGGGTCGTATTCGTATGTGAACAGCTAGGCCAAATTAATCAGGGGTATAGCTGTGTTCTAGTTGAATGATGGTGTATAGTAGAGAGTAAGCGTAGTGATGTGATATGATGGTTATCTTTAAAGCGCCTGAGATCAGGATGGCAGGGAACAGAGCGACACATGGACACAGAGACAGGGGACTGGGCTTACAGCGACAGGAGGGGGGATACGGATATATAGCAACAGCATGGGAAACAGGAAAGCAGGGTACACAGTGATACACGTGTGGGGCATATTAACATTTACATTCACATTTCTATCCAGCTGCGAATCAGGCTAATGTTCACAGCTCCACACAGGTGTGGGACATGCCAACATTTGCATTTCTATATAGAAGCAACTCAGGCTAACTTTCACAATCTTGTCACGGTCTAGCGCAGGCTAACGTTCACAATTCTAACTAAGTGCGCTATTGCTATCATTCACAATCTAGTATGGGTCTGGCGCAGGCTAATGTTCACAATTCCCTCTAAACGATGGGCAGCTGAACATTCACAATCCTGTCTGGATCTGGTGCAGGCTAATGATCACAATTTCTAACTAAGTGCGGCATTGCTAACAATCACAATCCTGTCCGGGTCCGGCACAGGCTAACGTTCACAATTCTAACTAAGTGCGCTATTGCTATCATTCACAATCTAGTATGGGTCTGGCGCAGGCTAATGTTCACAATTCCCTCTAAACGATGGGCAGCTGAACATTCACAATCCTGTCTGGATCTGGTGCAGGCTAATGATCACAATTCTAACTAAGTGCAGCATTGCTAACAATCACAATCCTATCTCAATGCGATGCAGGCTAAAATTCACAATTGGAAGGTAAGGTAATGTTGAGTGGCAGGGTTTTCCGGAGTAGAGTAATTGCTCTACTCCCCACCTGTGCCACTCTTACTTTGGAAGCTGCTACTGGTTGACGGCTGGCCACTAGCTTCCCCTGCTGACACCTGCAGACACAATCTGGAGCCGCCTCTGTTGGAGCCGCCCTTTGCCTCAGGGCCGTTAGCCGCAGGGGCTGCCAGGCAGAGAGCTGCCCTTGGAAAGTCAGTTATGACCAGGTGGAAGTACCAATCAGGGGAGGCAGGAAGGGGAGGGTGGGGCTGGGAAAAGGCCAGACATAAACAAAGGACTACAAACCAGGCACTGCACCCTCTGGATGCAGGCCAGCACAGAAAAACAAGGCCAAAGGCCACAAAAACACTAGACAAACCCATCAGATTAGCACACAGTGCTCACCAAAAACGATTGAATAAACACTCACACCACTCCAATAGAGTACAGAAAGCAGGCCAAAAACGTAGTCGCAGCAATCACTCCACAGTCGTCTTTTAATGGCCTGCACCTCAGTGGGTCTTATATACTCAAAGGTCCTGCTAAGGTGTGGGTCATTAGAACCACTACAGTGCACCTTGCAGTCCAGTGCCTCGTGTCCCTCTTCCTTGTCCCAGTACATTGTGCATTGTGGGACTTGAAGTCCCCAATGTTAAAATTACCTCTTTCATTAAAAGTTTCAATCTTACAGTAGGTCATTAAGAGTGTAGGGTCTCTAGGGAAATTATTGAAGGGGTTCTACCAGTCCTCCCAACCTAATCCGCCCACAGTACACCACCCCCAGGGTCAGGATCAGGAAGCGTCTGCCTTTCCCTGGCCACATGGGAAGGGTCCCAGGCCAGGTTTTCTGGGAGAATCAAATCAGACAAAGTGAGGTTTTCCTACAGGTGACTAATACCTTAGTTGGTTTGGGTTCAAATAATAAGGTTCTTAACCTACTCTTGCAAGTCTTTGTCTCTCCTCGAGATACAATACCCTAAAAAGCACAGTCTCAAAATAGATGGCCAAAGTAAAGTTCCAACACCTAGTCTTAACAATCTTCGCTGGGGACACAATCTCTTTCTTTGACTTGGGTGAGGGAAGTTCAGGGGCCACGATTGCAGAGTGACTTTTCTTGATCTGAGGTGGTCGCGGTTCTCACCAGGCAGATCCAGGCAACTTCTTGAAGACAACTGCTGTTGCAAGGTCGTCCAAAAGGGAGCTGGTCAGTCCACCAGGTGGGCCAGGGACACTTCCAAGGCACAGATCCTTGAGCAGGGGTCCTTAAAGGTTCTTCCCACCGGTCCAAAAGTTGGCGCAGATCAGGCAGAGCTTCACCAGGCCAATCACTGGAGTCAATGCTGGTCCACTGCAGGAGTCGTCCTTGGGTGATCAGCAGACAGCTCTTCTGTGTAGAAGTCTTGGTTCCAAGATGATCTGTCGAATAGCTGCAGAAGCCCTCCTTTTATCCAAGATTCAGGCTGGGAGCTAGCCCCAGCCTACTAATGGTTAGGATCTGCAAGACTAAAACAGCCCAGGGCTGTCCAATCCTGAACAATCACTGGTCATCACATCCGTCCAGCAACAGACTTTTGTGCGCGCCAAAGGATGTGGACTGACCCAGACACTCCCAACTCCCTCCTCTGGCTCAAACACACAAAACCCTTTTGCCCGCGAAAGTAGCAGCTATCGCTGGGAAAGGGGTAATCATATATGGCATTTCCTGACCTGGGAAGGCAGGAAGAAGGCCAAAGGACAAGATGGCCAAAGAGCAAGCGGAAATCCTGTGGCACGGCTATTTTACGGTGCTTACCACCTTCAGTAGCTATTTGTGGTAAATGCAAAAGTACAATAGAAAAATACCACAGAAATGGTAAAAATCCCACAGCTGACACCAGCTTGTCTCAGGCACATTGTCAAAGTAGCCAAAAATCCATTATGTAAAAGGTCATAATGATACAAAGCATCACAACTGCAGTTCAATTGTAAAAATATTTGAATTGCAAAAAAGAGACAGTCTCCCAGTACTGACAGTCTTAGGAACTAGTCATTTTCCCCATAAGAATGAGCAAAACAGGCAAGGGAAGTAAAGCAAAAGGCTTTTCTGATCTCTAAAAGTCAGGAGAGTGTTAAAAAAATTAAAAAATAAGCAAAAAGACTGAGGGTCCCATAGGAATCTATGGGGGGAAAGGTGCAAAAAGAAAATCTTTCCCAATAGAAGAGTTCATGAATCTAGTCTTCTAAATCTTTCCCTTTTCTAATACAACAAAGAGAAGTATTGCTCTGGGAAAAATCTTGCAGCAATTATGAAAAATGTTCATTCTCCTTCAGGCCTCTCCACTTTCATTTTGCCTCTCAAATCCTTGCTCTTGTTTCATGATTTATTAGTTTCCTTATTTAGGATTTCCAACACCATTCCAACCATCACTTGTAGGATTTACTCAGTTCTTGGGTTTCCCAGGATTCCCACAGGTTGTTCCCAGAAAAACAAACTACTTACCTTCATTAATGTTCTTTCTGGTGGATGCAGTTTTCCTCCCAGAGATACCTCATCCTTTGAAAAGACCAATCGACCATGGAGAACATTTTTCAGCCAAAATGTGGTGCCAATAGGCTCTGTTCTTGAACTCATCTCAATATTATAGTCTCATGCCATGACAGTGTCGCCGGTGTGCTTAAATGGAGGAGGCAGAGCCATTTTACTCAGTTTTGTCTTTTCCCACACCGGCAATGCAAGAACCGCAGAACAGAGACGATCATTTTATAAAGGTCAGTCGTCCTATGAGCTCCCAATCGAATTAAAGAAGGCAATTGCATTAGTGGGGAAGGTGGGAGGGTGATGGGGAATTTGTGGGCGGAATACTGTGGTCAGCAGAAAGAATGTTATCGAAGGTAAGTAATTTGCTCTTGTAATGAACACATTCCTCCCACAGATTGCTCATTTCTGAAATACTCCCAAAGCTGTTTATTATCACATTCAGGCAGGAATGTAACTCGTTGTTAAATTGTACAATGGCATCATCATTGACAATGAGCCTAAAAGATAATGTTTAATGTTTTGAGAATACAGCAAGGGCCGATGTTGCTGCACGACAAATGTCCAGGACAGGCACTCCTCTTTGTAGTGCAAATGTTGCTTCCACACTTCTCATCAAATGAGCTTTGATGCCTTTAGGTATCCGTTTGCCTGCAAATGCATAGCAAGATGCAATACATAAAATTACCCAATAGGAAATGGTTCTCATATACAGCCTTTCCTTTCTTGGGACCGGCTAAGCCTATCAACAGTTGATCATCCTCTCTAAAATCTTGTATTCTTTACATGGAGAACTTTAGAGCCCTCGATGGTCTGATCGGTGCAATCTTTCTTCAGTCTTGTAAGAGGGGGAGGAAAAACATTGGCAATTGAATATTTTGCTAAAGATGAAACTCGGACACCACCTTTGGTACGAACAAGGATTTCTAACCTCAATGAAAATGTATCCTTGGAAAATTGCAAAAACTCACTTCAGTCAAATAAAGCTGTTAGCTTAGAAGCCCATCTAAATGAAATAAGAGCACAATAATGCAACTTCAAAACATAGAAGCCTTAAGAGGTATTAGTGTAGAAGCTCAAAAGGGGCTGCCATCCAAAAGGTTAGCACTATATTTATATCCAATGCTGGAACTTAAAAATGAACCTTGTTCAGATGTACGCTTGAAATAGAAGGCTGCTAGATAGCCCGTAACTTAATTTACACTCAGACCCGATTCAGCAACATAACTCTCAAAGCCTATCCTGGCACCAATTACCACATTTTTGCCAGTGACAAGCGTACATGGAATTTTCTGATGGGCATCTCGTATGGAGCATCACACCCATAATCTCCTATGAAAGATCCCTATGCCTCAAGCTCTGGACATTCAGACATGTCATTGGGGTGGAGCATCCTGCGGCAAGATTGGAACAGCAAGTCTTCCTTCCAAGGCCTAATTCTTCTATTCGCTTATTATGTCTTCTCCCCTATCGTGACTATCTCATCTTCTCTTGATGCACTTGGCTGGCTCCCCTTTCATCCACAAATCAAATTTCACTTTCTCTGCCTCGTCTTTAAATCTCTATACGGACCTGCCCCTAGATATCTTGCTGCTCTTGTATCCTTTTATATCCCTACTCGCTCTTTGGTCATCTTCCCTTTTCAGACTTGTGGTCCCTCCTCCTCCATGTGCTCAGCCCCGCTGCTGCTGTTTTCAACTTCTTGCTCCTCTTCATTGGAACGCTCTCCCTCTCTCATTTCCTTCTATTCCCTCCTATTCTTTGTTTCGTGCCTCCCTGAAAAAGTATCTTTTTCAACATCCCTGATTGTATGCGGCCTGGACTCGACAACTTAATTATTCATGCACTTTTATTGTACTGCACTTTCCTTTATAATGTACAGCGCTTTGGATTAAGGCTCTTTATAAACAACAAATAAAATACAAAATACAAATACAAAAACCCTACCTAACGTCTCCTCCCAGGTGGCCATGGAACAGCAGACGCTTCCTGATCCTGACCCTGGGGGCGGTATTTATAGGGAGGATCACCTGGGAGGATAAGGGCCGCAGGGAAACAGGAGGTATTTGTTGTCCTCAGGGAGAGGAAATATCATTGATACAGGAATATGTAATGGTTTGCTGTCAAAGAGAGCTTTTATTTTCACAAGCTAACTATCGGAACGTAGGTGAAGACAATCATAGCTAGTCATGTCTTGGGAGTAAGAAAACCCCTTTTAAAGTAAGTGACATTCAGATATGAAAGCTCTTATGAATCTCAGGGAAATAATAAAGAGGAGTTTTTAAAGGTTACCAACTTAGACCTGGAAAAACACCACAAATACTTCAATGAATCCTTATAATAATCCTTTAAGGAATATGTATAACGAGGGTAGTGAACTTTGTGATGATCATTTTATTAAGAAAGCCGTGTTCTATATTGTGGACTTCAAGTCCACCAATCCTCAGAGTTCTGGGACGAAGAAGAGGACTGCAGAGGCACAAGACTGCAAGTTGCAGCCTATTAGGGATAATGACCTGCACCTTAGGGAGGTTGAAAAGCATAAAAGGCCCCATCGGGGCCAGACCATTAAGAAGAGCAGAAGCATAAGGTGGAGTCATTTTGATACCTCTAAAAGGCAGCAGAAGTCGGATGAGAGCCGAGACCACCTTTGTGTGTAAAACGAATACTGGTCCTGAGAGGGTCTCTTATGCTCCAATCCTTGACTGCAGAGGTTGTGCAGCGGAAAGGGCACTATTTAATAGTTCCCCCCCATTGTCAGACAAGAGCCGGTGGCAGGCGAGCACTAGAGACCTGTGAGACCCAGGAGAGCTCTGCTGTGCACGGGCAGCAGAAAGCTGCAAAGGAGAGGTTGTCGGGGCAAGTAGGAACACAGAAGCAGACGACCTGGGGGTAGCAAGGTGAACGGACACGCAGGCCAGACCCGGGGAGTTCACTGTTAGACTGTGACCCTGAACACTCCGTAACCACCTGCTGGCTAAGTCCAGGGGCCTTAACGTCAGAAATAATATAAGCAAAGTAAAAGTGAAGAAGAAGAACGTTTTTGAATACTGAACTAATGTAAAGGAGGCTAATTCTTCTGTTGCAAACCAAGCCGATTCAAAAAGGAGCAGGCGGCAAAAAAAGAGCCTAATTATCAGACCAAAAGGTGTGATTATAACACTGTGGGTCATATTAAAAGCCAACAACAAGAGAGGGCAGTAACCCAAGAACAAAATACAAAGCACTATTGCCAAAGTTAAAAAAGAAACACATCAAGGCAATTTATGAAAAACCAGTATTGCCCAAGCCAAAAGAAGGCAATTGAGAATTTCAGTGTTTGTAAAGACTATTGCCCATATGTAAATCAAGTTATAAGAGGAAATGGCTTAAACCCACATTGCCAAAGCCAAAGAAGTGTGAAAATAAGACAGAAGCATTGTCAGCAGAGAAATTACTCACTGTAATGATCTTTGTATGAATTCCTCTCCAGCAGATTCCTCATCTTGATAGATATCCATCATCTAGCTCTGCGGATAGGAAGCTTTGGGACAGGGGGCGTAGTGGACCTCGACTCGGCCGCCGATAGTCGAACCATCTTATCCGGCTCCTGATCGTCAGCTCTGGAAGGGACGTCACGCATCGTACATATAGCACATCACTATGCCCCATGCTTCAGTGCCACCCCACCCACATTTGAATGCTGCAGAAAGAAAAACCACAGGAGGAGGCTAATCAGTCATTAAAAACTTTAACAAGGATACATGCCAACAGGGTTATCCCACAACAATGAGACAGAAGCGGTCATCCAAGCGCCATCACCAGATGCCTTCGCTTTTGTACAGAAGCGACAACGCACAGAACTTTCTGAACGGGGATGGATGCGAGGGTCGACGAGAAACCTGCGGGAGAAGAATTCATAGAAAGATCATTACGGTAATTTCTCCTTCAATGGATTGCTTTTCTCCCGCAGATTCCTCATCTTGATAGACACTCCAAGCAGTAAGGATAACAGAGGAGTCCAGAAAGATTTAAACCAGTAGATTCTGTAGAACCGCCCTGCCAAACCTTGCATCAGGTCCCCGTGCAACACGTAAGCCATAGTGCTTGGTGAATGTATAAGGATGACCAAGTGGATGCTCAGCATATATCCCTCACAGGAACAACTCTTTGGAGGGCTGTAGAGGCTGAAACCCCTCTGGTTGAGTGGGCCCGGATGCCCGCTGGAAGCTCCTTGCCTGCCGGTTGGTAACATTCGGATATGCACAAAATAATCCAACATGACAGGGTTCGTTTATTGATGGCAAGACCATTTCTAGACAAGGAATGGGTCACAAACAACTGGTCTGATTTCCTAAACTCGGATGTGCGAGCAACATAGAAGCTTAACGTTGTCTTGTGGTCAAGGCGGTGGAACCGCTCTTCCTCTTTTCGGGGATGTGGAGGAGGGTAAAATACAGGTAAATCAATAGACTGGGACAGATGAAATTCTGAAACCACCTTAGGAAGGAATCTCTCTGAAGTCTGACTTTCAGAGAGACTTTCTCACGAAAGAACTTCAGAAAGGGAGGTTTGCAGCACAAGGCTTGCAGTTCGCGAACTCTCCTGGTAGACCAAGAAGGCTGTCTTAAGGGCTAACAGGCGTAAACAACATGAGTGCATAGGCACAAACAGAGCCACCATCAAGTAGGTCAAAACCAGATTAAGATCCCAATCTGGGACAACAAATGGGGTTTGCAGAAACTTCTTGAGAAGGCCCGTTAGGAACTGGGCCATGACCAGAATAGTAAAAAAGGCACCTTGGTCTGCGGACCTCTTGAACACAAATCGGGCTGCCAAATACCCTTTGACTATGGCATCCTGAAGAGGCCAGTGGCAGAAGGAACTCCATCACTGAGTTGGTGGGGCAAGAGATAGGGTCAGTCTTGCGTTCTCTGCACCACGCCTCAAATCTTCTACTTTTCACATACAAAGATCTTGCAAAGGGTCTGCATGCTGCCAGCAACACCTCAAGTACCTCCTCTGAGAGGTCCCAGTCATCATACCTCATCCTCCCAAGTGCCACGCATGTAGGTTGAGGGAATCCAGGGTTGGGTGGTACACCGAGGCAACCAGTGAGGTGGAGAGATAGAGTAACATGTTCTACTCGCCCAATCCGGGGTGATCAAGAGCATAGTCGCTCGAAATTCTCTTCAACCTCCTGAGAACCAACGGGATGACAGAAATAGGGGGGATGGGGGAAGGGGCACTGGAAAGAGAAGGTCCAATCCACCAGACACGCGCACCCCAGTGCGCTGTTCGCACGGAATTCCCTTGAGCAAACCTGTTCGCACTTCCTGTTGGACTCTATGGCAAACAGATCCAGACCTCCTCAAGGACTTCCTGAAACACTTTCCACTCATGTGAGACCGTGCTCTGCTTGCTCAGAGCATCCGCTAAGGTGTTCTCTGCCCTGCCAGGTGAACTGCCGAGATTTGGTTTTCTTGCAACCAGAACCACAGCTGAATTACCTCTGTGCAGAGTGGACAGGAGTCTACATCACTCTGCTTATTCTGGTAGTGCATGGCCACCGTGTTGTCCATCAGGACGAGGACATGCTTCCCTCAGAGAGACAGGGCAAAAGCCCTCAGGGATAACCTGATGGGCCGCAAATCCAACCTTATGCCACCTGGCTTCTAATGGAGACCATATGCGGCTCACCTGCAAATCCTTGCAGTGGGCGCCCCAACCCTTCAGGGATGCATCCGTGATCACTCTGGCCTGGAGCCAAGGAGGCCAGAAGGATTCCCCCGCCAAGAGATTGCTGCGTGTGTTCCACCAGCCGAGTTTGTGGACTACCTGGCTGGACAGTGAAAGGCTATCCGTGAGCGCTCCCAGATACTGAGACCACTGGTCCCTCGGGAGCAACTGGAGGGATCTCATACGCAGCGTGACCTCTGGCACTAGAAAAATACAGAAGGCCATGAGACCCAAGAGGCGGAGGAAGGAAGCCGCTGGAAGGGTGGCGTGGTTCTGAAACAAATGCACCATCTGGGCTATGTTGCTGACTCTCTCCTTGCGAGGAAAAGCCTTCCCTACCATGGTGTCTAAGACTGCTCCGATTAACTGGAGCTGCTGAACTGGTATCAAATTGCACTTCTTCAAGTTGAGGGAGAAGCCCAGCCTGTGCAGTAGTAGGCAGGTGTCTTCCAGATGAGACAAGACTTGCCCCACCGACTTCCCTCGGATCAGCCAGTCGTATTTCAGGTATTGAAATACATCGACTCTCGATCTCCTGAGGTGAGCCGCAACTACCACCATGTGCTTGGTGAAAACCCCTGGCGCCGAAGTCAACCCAAAGGCAAGCACTTTGAACTGATAGTGCTTGTACCCTATGAGGAAACTTAAGAACTCCCTGTGCTTTTGGTGTCTCGGCACATAGAAATAAGCGCGCTGTAGGTGTATTGACACTAGCCAGTCCTGAAGTTTGAGAGCATGGAGAAGCTCTCTCAAAGTCACCATCCTTAATGTGCCCTTCCTCAGGAACTTTTTCAAGGCCCTGAGGTCCAGGATGGGACGGAGACGACCTCCCCTTCTTGTGCAGCAGGAAGTAACGGGAATACCAAATCGACCCTCTCTGATCGGGAGGTACCTCTTCCATGGCAGCCTTCGATAACAGGGCTCTCGGTTCTTCCTGGAGTTCCTGTCCCGGGTTGGATTGGGGAAGATGGAGGTCTGTCTGGAGGCCTCTTCAGGAAAGACAGACAATAACCCCACCAAATCAACTGCTGGGCCCAGGCATCGGAAGTTATTTCCTGCCACTGGGGCCAATGCCCTGCCAACCGTCTATCTACCGGTGCAGTGTGGGAGGGGAAATAAAAGTGGCTTTGGGGGTGCGGGCGACCACGCTGCTGCTTGTTGGCCTCTAGAGGCCCCTCTGCCCCTTCCGGGACGTGAGAAGCACCTTTGCCCTTGCATGGTTTACGGGAGCGGTGCCTTCCTGCCATAGGGCACATAACGTCTGTAGCCCCTGCCCCTGGAGGCGAAGCTCAAGGCAGGTCTGGCCAGCTGCGACGCTAGGCCTAAAGATTTAGCAAACAATTTTGACTGCTTTAATTTCTCCAAGGATTTGTCTGCTTTCTGCCTGAAAAGCATGTCATCTTCAAAAGGCATCTCCAGCAACCTGTTTTGGACATTTGGAAAGAAGCCAGAAGTTTTAAGTTATGATTGGCGTTTCATCACAAATGCTGAACCCATTGCTCTGCCAACACAGTCTGTTACGTCCAGGTCTGTTTGTAAACACTATTTGGCTACCTCCCTCCCATCCTCCACCAGCTGTAAAAATTTCATCCCGCATGTCACCCTCAGGGATGTATTCAGCGGCATGTTCTACTGCCTTCCACAAGCCAAGCAAGTATTTGGTGAAACCACACGCCACGTTAGTGGCTTTGAGCACCATGCTATCAGAAGTGAACACCTTCCTTGCCAAATCATCACATTCTTTCCCCTCTCTGTCCGTAGGCAGATTAGAGATGGATGCCGCAAGTCTGGTGGAAATAGTGGCAGACTGTATTACCAACCCTTCTGTGGAAGTGTGCATGGCGAGGAAAGAAGGGTCTCCTCTTGCCGCCCTATACTTCCCTGCGAAAATGGCATGGACAGGGGAAATGGTACAAGGGTGCTGCCATAAGGAAGCAAAGGGGTCCTCATTGGTTGTGTTGAAAGGCATATTGTGCTCGACTGTGGGATTCTCGACAAGAATGTCGGTAAGGTCATACGCCTGAAGAGGGGTAGTGGACGCCTTCAACTCTAGGGTGTAAAGTACCCTGTGAAACAGCTCCCTGAACTTCACACTAGCATGGGTATAGATCTGTTTTTGCTGTAACTCCAGGTCTGGTGAAGTGTCCAGATCACTGACATTGACTAAACCCTGAGCCAAAGCCAATAAATCGGCCTGGTTGTCGAAATAGTCAATGCTGCCTGCACCTGGGTAAACAGGGTCGACTGGGTCCTCAGGGTCATCGTGCTCCTCGATTCCGAAAATGGAATGCATCGAATTGAAGAAACACGATCTCGACAGTGGCACAAATGAACCATCGCTGACTGTCGGCACCAAAGGCTCGAGGATAAGTCCCTAAGTCGAAGCTTTTGATGCAGAGGGTTCTCTCGGTGCCGAGGGACGCTCGGGTAACCGATGGGCTTTGAGAGCCTCTGCCCTACAGCCTTCTGGCGACTTATTCCTGACTGGAGCAATGGCCAAAGACGCTTTTGACGACAATATTGACGGAGTGGCTGGCTGAATGTATTGCCATTTCCCTGGGTGACAGCACTCCTGTCAGTGAATCGGGCCGAGCAGGTCTTGCCGAGGAAGTATGCATCACCAGCAATTTTTTCTGTTTCATCTTCGATGGAGCCATCGTAGACGGTATGATTGTCGATGGGACAGCGGATGAAAAGGCTGTCGTTGTTGGTAGTTTCGTCGATGAGGGACGAATCGTAGACGCTGTCTTCATCAACGGTATCACCGCCGATGGAGAAGGCAGGCGCCTGGAGGACGACTTAGATTTGTGCTTTGTCGACTCGTGGCCAGATGAGGACTTATGGGACGATGAGGAGCGGTGTTTGTCCTTGGACAAAGACCTCTTCGTCGACGAGGAGGAAGAGTGAGCTCTTGATTTTTCCTTCTCCGACGAGGCATTGCGGGACGGGTCAGCAGATTTTTGCGGGTCTGAGCCCATCTCCTCCGGTTTGTCGGAGCGTGGTGTTGGAGTGTCCTGAGAGGGGGGAATTTTCGACCCCTCAACACTCGACAAAGGTCTTTTAGAGGAGGATGAAGACTTGACTTTCTCCTGAGTGGATGAAGGTCTGGGCTCACCTGTGCTCTGTTTCTTAGGCAGCGGTTCTTCAGATCTAGCCCTTTGGCGCAATGGTGACCTCTTGCCATTTTGCTATTTCTTTATTAATTAATATTGAATATTTAATTAATCAATATTAATATATATAAATATATTATACATAATATATTTAATACATATAATATATTAATATATATATATAAATATTAATATCATTGCTATTTCTTAATTAATATTTATTTAATTAATTAATTTTGCTATTTCCCTGGGTGGTGGGACTCCCGTTAGCAAATAGGGCCGAGCAGGTCTTGCCGAGGAAGTATGCGTCGCCAGAGATTTTTTCAGTTTCATCGTCGATGGAGCAGTCAGAGGTATGATCGTCGACGGGACAGCTGATGAAAAGGCTGTTGTCGTCGGTGGAGTCGTCGATGAGAGACGAATCATAGACGCGGTCTTCGTCACCGGTATCACCGCCGATGGAGAAGGAAGGCGACTGGAGGACGACTTGGACTTGTGCTTCGTGGACTCGTGGCCAGATGAGGACTTATGGGACGATGAGGAGCAGTGTTTGTCCTTGGACAAAGACCTCTTCGTCGATAAGGAGTGAGCTCTTGATTTTTCCTTCTCCGACGAGGCACTGCGGGCCGCGTCTGCAGATTTTTGAGGGTCTGAGCCCGTCTCTTTAATTTTTTTTCAGAGTGTGGTGTTGGAGCATCCTGAGAGGGGGGAATTTTCGACCCCTCAACACTCGACAAAGGCTTTTTAGAGGAGGATGAAGACTTGGCTTTCTCCTGAGTGGATGAAGGTCTGGGCTCACCTGTGCTCTGTTTCTTAGGCAGCAGTTCTTCAGATCTAGCCCTTTGGCGAGATGGTGACCTCTTGCCTGAGGGAGTGGAAGACCTGCCCCTGCGTGAAGAGCCGACCTCCGATGCCGGATAGACACCCTTATTCAGCCAGCAAATTAGGCGCCTGTTTCTGCCCTTGAGTTTTTGGGAGAACCCCCGACAGATGTCGCAGTTTTGGCCGAGTGGTTAGGGTACAAACAGTACAGGCACTCCGAATGCCTATCCCCCTCGTACACATTCTTGAGGCCGCAGGTCTCGCACGGCCTGGACAAAGATTTCTTCAGACCTTTGCTTATGAAAGACTGGAAACAGCAAAAGCTGCAATGAAGAAAACAAAAATGTTCTCACAAAAAGCCAAATTCTCTGGAGAGAACTCGAGGTAATCCCAACAATTTGGAAGACGGTTGAAATATGAGGGGAAGCCGGGGGGGGCGGAGCTATACACTCAACGTCCCATTGGTGCTGCCTAAAGCACCCATAACGACGTTGATTGGACACTCAAAGTGTCAAAGGTTTTTCCATAGGAAAACTACTATACTAAAGTTTTCCCAGCCTGACGACGAGGAATATTCACAGCATGTGAATCCATGAAAGATCCAATGCTGGAGAAACGCTTCTCCCTTTGCCTGGCTGGTGGGAGATGCTCTTTCCTGCCATAAAGCACATAATACCTGTAGTCTCTGCTTCTGGAGGCGAAGCTGAAGGCAGGCATGGACGGCTGCGCAGCTAGGCCTAAGGATCTAGCAGTGATTTTGGATTCCTTGAATTTTTCTAAGGAATCTTCAGCCTTTTGGCCGAATAGGAACTCATCCTCGTAGGGCATGTCTAACAATTTTCTCTGGGCATTAGGCGAAAAGTTCGCAGTTTTTAGGTATGACTGTCTCCTCAGTGTTACTGCTGATGCCATAGATCAGCCCACACAGTCAGCGATGTTCAGGCCCGCACGCAGTGACTGTCTAGCCACCTCTTCCCCAGCTGTAGTAAGCTCTTGCGCATTTCCCTATCAGGGACATACTGCGCAGCATTCTCCACTGCTGTCCACAGACCAAACGAATATTTAGCAAAGCTACTCGCCACATTGGTGGATTTAAGGGCCATACTGCCCGAAGTCAACGCCTTTCTGGCCAAGAGTGTTGACCTTCTTCGCTTCCCTGTCGGGTGGCAGAGTGAAAGTGGAAGAAGCTGGTCTGGAAGAGACTATATCAGCCTGCATGACAAGCCCTTTCGGGGAAGGGTATAAGGAGAGGAATGAAGGGTATCTAGCCGGCCTGTATTTTCCAGATATAGTGGAACTAACCAGAGCAAGTGTACAAGGATGCTGCCACAGAGTGGTCAGAGGGTCATCAATTGCAGGGTTTAGGGGCATATTGTGTTTAGTTACTGGACCTTCGTCCAAAATATCGCTTGCGGCATACCCCTGCACTGGCGTCGCAGAGGAGTTCAATCCCAAGGTGTCAATGACCCTTTCTACTAGAGTTTTGAACTTGGTGTAGTTATGGGTGTAGGGCTGGCTTTGTTGGAAGTCTAGGTCTGGTGAATTGTCCAGACCACTAGCCTCATGGAGGCCCTCAGCAAAATACAAACACTGCTGATGGTCCTCGAAATAATCAACAGCACTTGTGTCCACATAGGTTGGGTTGACATCCCCTTGATCTCCCCTGTCATCGGCACTGAAAATACTCCACATGGTGCCGAAAAAGTCAGACCGGAAAGAAGGGTGTAAGATTTTTCAGCAACCGTCAGTGCCAAAGGTTTGTCTCTCGGCGCCGATAAGGCTGCTGACGGCATCGACCGGGCCCGAGATGTCAAAGCCTCGACAGCTGTGGCAGCACGGGAGGGACCCGACATCGATACCGCAGAAACCTCCTTCGATGTCAAAGGTTTCATCGACGCAGATGGCATTGGCACCGTGGCTTGTGAGGGGTTGGTATTACTAAGCACCACTGACACCTCCGAAGTCTGCTGTGAGGGGGATTAACTGCGCCTTCTGCAGCATGCTTCTTAAACATTTCCAACATGGAGGTTTTAAATTTCTCCCACTCTTGGCGGGTAGAAGCGCCCGGGTAGAAGGGCCTGCCGACGGCTTACCTTATTCGCTCGATGAATCGGAGCTCTCATGATGGCGCCTCTTCTTTTTTTGCAACTAGGGAGAATGGCTCTTTGAATGGGACCGCTTCTTCCGCCGAAGTTCTTTTTCAGGGTATGCGCCCCTCATTTTCAGCCTCCGAGGACCGAACTGTTGACCCCGCTGAGGATTTAGTCAGAGGTCAACCAAGCGCGAGTTTAGCCACCCAATTGCGTAGAAATTTCAGCTGCATTTTGGCACATGACAAGCACTCTTCCGTCCTGTGATCCGTGCCAAGGCACCGGAGACACAACTTGTGTGGGTTGGTGATGGACATCTTATGCCACAGCCAGTACACCGCCTGAAGCCGAAAACGCCGAATGAGTCGAAGACTCACTGTGTTCCGAAATAGCATGTTAGCACGCAGAAAAAAGGAACTGAGGTACGGGGCGTAGTGATGGTGTTTATATACGACACCTGACGCCATGTCCAGAACAGACGATCGAGTGCCGAGCAAGGCGGATCGACGACATAGTCGAGGTCTACTACGCCCACTGTTGAAAGTTTTCCGAAGCAGCAGAGCTGGAAGGAATATCTATCAGATGAGGAATCTGTGGGAGAAAAGCAATCCATTGAAAGGGCTGTTAGTAGCCTAGAAAGGCTTGAGGGCTAAAGGGTTCATTCAGAAACAGGAATGGGGGATACCATGTCTAACCTAAGGATGTCCTCGCCTCAATCCCCAAGTTCCCTCCACCCAAGTGATCCTCAGGGTCGGGATCCAAAAGCGATGGACTTTCCCTGGCCACCTGAGAGGAGGATCCAGGGAGAAAAGAAGTGAGGATGCCCTCAGGTTCCTCACAGCACCCAGTGTCTTCACCAAGCTGCTGAAATTGGTGGTTGTTCGGCTCAGGGGGGAAGGTGTTCACGTCTTTGCCTACCTGAACACCTGACTTGTTTCAGCTCGCTCCCTACACCAGGCGTTGCTGCATCTGTACCGTATGTGCAGCCTGTTGCCCAATTTGGGCTTCTCCCTGAACTTCAATTAGTCTCTGGTTTTGCTGTCCCAGTCCCTCTGGTTTATTGGTACAGTCGTGGACTCTCACCTGAGCAGGGCCTGCCCACCCAAGGATCAAGTGACAAACATCTCACAGATGGTTCAAGTCCTGCAATCCCAGGAGACGGTTCCGGCCTCAGCCTTCCTGGGCTTATTGGGCCACATGACTCCCAGCATCCTTGTAGTTTCCCGCAGGCCTGGCTGTGCATGAGGTTGCTCCAGTGGCTCATCAGCGGTCTCAGTTTCAGTGGTGCACATTAGACCTTCTGTGAGTCTCAGAAAACGTATCCTGGGGCCTGGCATAGTGGTACCCCTGTAAGACAATCTGCTGACTGATTGGTTGGGCAAGCCTGGCCCCAATTGAAAGTGGTCAGATATGTGTCCTTGAGTGGTTAAGGGTGCTGACCTGCAAGAATTAACTTTGAACAGTCTAGAATTCAGAAAACACATCAACTTGCTGGAATTAAAAGCCATCAGCTGGCCCTAGTTGCTTTCCTACTTCAGTGCAAGGCAAGACCGCGCTGATGCTGACTGACAACACAGTGGCCTTCTACCTCAACAAAGTGGGTAGTATAGGGTCTTTGTGTCTGAGTAGAGAAACAATGCAACTGTGGTTCTGGGCTCTTGAGAATGTGCATCTGACAGCGGCACATCTCGTTGGGAAGGTGAAAGTCATAATGGATGCCTTGAGCAGGCAGTCTTTGGCCTCCCATGACTGGGAGCTCTGTCAGGCAGTCCTGGAGAAGATTTACTCCAAGTGGGTTGAGGGTGCAGGGAGGATGGACTCCTCAGGTGCACCTCTTTGCTTCAAGTGTGAACAGGAAGTGCAAATTGTTTTTCTGCAGGGAATTTCCGCGACAGGAAGCTCTAGGGGATACATTGACAGTTGAGTGGACATTAGAAAGAACAGATACACTCTGTGCTGAAGGTATGAGGGAGGGCAGATGGGCATATCCAGCAACTCCAGATACCACGTTCTCCCGGCCGAGTCCAGAGCTATCAAAATCAACATAGACCCGAACAGGCGCAGCCTTCTGAGAACCAGCGGGATGACCAGGATCAGCAGGAAAGCATAGTGGAGGTCAAACGTCCAGTTGACCGTCAAAGCGTCCCCAGACCTGACCGCACACCACTTTGTGTGTTGAGGTAGTGCATGGCCACTATGCTGTCCATCAGGACCAACATAGACTTATCTTTTACAAAAGGGAAGAAGGCATCCAGGTCCAGCCTAACTGGCCTCAATTCCAGCAGGTTCATGTATACGACAGACTCAGAGGGAGATGTCATGATGCCCGCTCCGGGGGAGCCGGTTCAAGCCCTGCGTCCCCGAAAGCGGACATCCAGTCCCCAAGGAAGGACCCAGCAACCCCATATAGGGGCCCTTTGGACAGTGTCCTGGCGCCTATGGGGCCAGGCTCATAAAAGACATCAGTCCTGGCGCCAAAGGCGCCAGGCTCATTATGGGAGTGCTTGGGTGCACTTACCTGATGCAGACCATGCTGCAGGATCCCGGCCTCCTTGAGGCCTGAAAGGAACTACTTTACCTGTGGGACTAATTTACCATCCGGGCGTGGTCGGGGAAGGATACATACCTGGAACTTCTTTCAAGGCTATTTAAACCCCACCCAAAGAGCCACACGTGCTTCGCGTTGTTCTGCATCTAGCAGCTGGACGCTCACCGTGTCTGCTCCTGCATCCTGACTTCTGCCACGCCTGCCAGCATCCTGGATCACCTGCAAAGGAAGAGAAGAAGAGAACAGAAGAAGAAAAAGTCCTTACCTGCTAAATCCGCAATTACCAAAAAATGCTCATTAAAGACTTACCTGATTTCTACAAGGATTTCACCTCTCATCTCGGGTCGGTGCCTGTTCCCCGGCATTCCGTACCCCGGCCCCTATGGGGAAAAAGACACTAGCATTAGTACATTAATGCATGGACACAAGGGGAACCTCTTATCAAAAAACTTACCTGGAAGCCAAGCAAGTTTGGTTCTCACCAATCCGAAAATCCAGTGAAGTAACTGGATACCAACGCGCCCCTGCATCAGAAGCAGGATGGAGAGCTCGTCCTTCCAGACCCTAAGGTGAGACGCTACGGGGAATCACAGAAGGGTTTCGAGGAGGGTGAGAGGGGAAAGTGGGAGGCCGATTGCATTACCCCGCAGACAGTTAATCCCCTATTTTCGCCTACAGAAGGATACTTCTGCGAGCCAGACAAGCCAGATTTGGGGGCCCGGTCCAGTCCGTCTTCCGAACCCTGCACATCACCTTACAAGAGGTCACAGCAGCGCGGACCAGGCCAGCGCCTCCGTGGGAGTCAGGTGAGCGTTACAGGAGACCACAGTCTGCTCACCGTCTGACGCACCAAATGAGTGCCCTAACCCTTTAAGCAAGCATACGTGACCACCATTACTTGAGGCCAGGATTGCCGAAACAATGTACCCTTTAAAAGGTTGTCTTGCCGGGACCACCAGAATGCAGGAGGCCATGAGACCCAATCTGAGGAGACTTGCCACCTCTGTCAGCAGCTGGATGCTGAAGAAAAACCGAACGGCAGGACTTTAAACTAGTAATGTCAGCCTACACCGAATATCAGATGCCTCCTGTGCTTCACATGAATAGGTACGAGGAATATGGCATCCTGAAGGTCCAGTGACACCAACCAATCTTGCAGATTGAGGGCTTGGAGGATCTGGGCCACAGTTGCTATCTTGAATTTGTCCTTGTATAATTAAAGATTCAGCCGCCTCAAATCCAAGGAGGGATGTAAGCCCCCATCCTCCTTCAGAACCAGAAAACAGATTGAGTACCATCCCCTTCCTTATTAAGACCCCTTAACCAGCTCGATCTCTCCCGTTGCCAGAAGTTGACGGGACTTCCTCCAAATTAGGGGATCGGGAAGCAAAGTGGAGTTTAGATGAGGATGATATGAAGGGCGCTGACCTGGAAGCCCCAAGCGTTTATATGGTGCCGAACCATTTCAGAGCCGAAATTCCCCCTCCAACTAGGGACTAGCGAGGATGTTCTCCTGGGGTGGCCGAAGGGACTGTAGAGGTGGCAATTTCACCTCTACCGCTGATGAAACAGCAGGTTTTCTCACTAACTGTGGCAGCCTATCCTCTCCCATGTGGGGCATAGGAGGCAGAAGACCGAAAACCTTGACCTCGCTGGGTGGTTATAAAGGTTGAACAGCCGGGCCCAAAAACGTGACTGTGGCCTGCATTGACGCCTGTAGCACCAAGCTCTCTGGAGATGCATGAGTGGATAGAAAAGTTGCGTCTGAAGGAGCTGGGTGTTGTTTCCTTCCGTCTACTGTCAGAACGGATGCAGGATTCTCCCAGGCTTCCATCACTGGGGCCTCAACTGCTACAATGAAGGGAATTAAAGTCTCTTTTTTGGGCCCTTAATCCAGGATGTCATTACGTTTGCAATTAAATGTAGGAAAGAAGCCTGGGGTCTTCCCACAGTCGGTGCTGGTAGGATGTTCAGCTCCAGAGAAGTACCAAGTCCACTGGGTGCTTGAAGTTCTGAAGCCAGCTTCAATAAACCCTCTCCCTCGCCATAGAAAGAATTCGGGAAGTTCCTCACTTCTCAATGGCATATGAACTGCATCCCAAAGGGAATGGGGTCTACTTCCCCGACAATGATTTGACACATCTTTTACATAAAAGACTCCAAAGAAAGTGGAGAGCATTCAAGTGGGGCTTCCGCACCGAGATGCACTGACGCCAAAGTAGAGGGAACTGGTGCTGAGGTCTTGACGCACGAAGATGGAGCCTGACGTGCCAGGTTGGGTCCTCGACCATGGGAGTCTTTAGGGCAGGGATTGCGGACTCTTGCTGAGTCCCTGCTGGCTTGATCAAGCGTGGTGGGCCCGGACAGTGCCAAAAGCGGCACCAGGGCCTTGGCAAAGATGTTGAGCATCTTCTACTTAAAGGCTTCCAACGGTGTCCGGACATTTGGTCGAAAGACATTTGGTCGAAAACTAAATGGTCGAATTTTTTAAAAATTTATATATATATATTTTTTAGGTTTTAGTTTAGGGAAAAAAGGGTTTTTTAGAAAAAAAGGGGGCTGGGGGGAACCCCTCCCAAAAAAAATAAAAAAAAAAAAAATAAAAAAAAATTCGACCATTTGTCTTTCGACCAAATGGTTTCGATCAAATGTCTTGTCGACCATTTTTTTTTCGACGAAATGTCTGGTAACCGCTTCCAACTCCTCCAGAGTGGAGGATTGGGTCGGAAACAGCACCTGTGGTGTTGCCTCTGGGGAACTCTTGGAGTAGTGGCTCCTCTTTTCGAAGCGTGGTAGCGGGAGGAACTGCTCAGCGAGCGGGACCTCTTGCGGTGCTTCTTCCTCTCTTTGCAGGCCGGAGACCTGGCTTCAGACCAACACTCTGTGCCCCGCAACTTATCTCTTGACTTCATCTTTCAATTTGTGGAAAAAGGTAACTAGTATAGTGACCAATTCTAGAGGGCATTCAGGTGCATGGATTGGCACAACCCGTAGTCCTGGGTGTTTGTTTCTCACCTAGGCTACACAAACAAATCCTATGGGGATCAAAAATCTACATTGCCAGCTGCAATCAGCACAGTTCTTGGCCTTTGTAGGGTTGGTAAATATTTTCGCAAAAAACAAAATAGCATTATCCCATAGCGATTCGAGAGCATGGAAAAACGAACCAAGGTCAGAGCGCCTCAATATATACTGGCACAAAGTCATGTTCTGCAGAAGCGCATCGGGAGGAGCTAATGTAGAGCCTTCGCTGTGCCCTCTGATGCTGGAAAGGTTTACAGAAAACAGCTGCACTGGGATATAATTATCACAGATGAGGAATCTGTAGGAGGAAGGATTCCATTAGAACTCCAATCTCTTGTTACAGAGTTGACCCTTTATCTACAAGACCATGTTTCTTTTTCTACACCCAAACATCCACTTGAAGTAGAGCAGGGCAACTCACTTGCATCCGGCAGCATCCCTTCTCCCTACTCACTCACAACATATTAATAAATTCAGTTTAGAAAATATCAAGTGCCTCACCGAAGACTCATCTGGGTAATTCCCAAACAGCTGGTGTAGCGGCTGGGACATTAATGGGTTCGTCCAGCCAGCAGCTTCTTCCAGCAGGTCATCCTTCCTTGGGCTGTCAGAAGAGCAGACCTCCAGGCTCTCCTAAACAAGGAAGGCACAAGGGAAATTATTGTGAGTTCTTGGCAGCAACCTCTCTGTTACGTAATGCAGTTATATTTGTGCCTCTCCACACTGTCCCCTCAATAGGCTCCCTGAATTCTACACAACCACTTCTAAGGAGATGGGATGCAGAGGGATGCTCAACCCTGCGCGACAAAATGTATATGGCAGATAGATCTATCTCTCCCATCATTTCAAAAGTACTTTCACTTCTATGTGGTGGATTCTTCATGTAAGCGACTCCTGAAGTGGCTGTTTCTTACAATTGCTGAGGTGTTTGTTCTATGGGGATTGCTGGATTAGTTCCCCTTTCCAAGGCAAATCACCCAAGCAATGTGCTCCAGAGGAATTGTCTTGCAGATGAAGAAAAGAGTACTCTTACCCTACGATGGGGTTTTGGTTTCCCTTAATTTACCGGATTTCTCTCTGCTTCCAAGGGTTATCATTGTCAAAATAATATACCTCACACCCTCTTACCAGGAGAGGCCAACAATGGGTGCAGAACAATGTTTCTTCCATAATCTATTCACTAATCACACTCCTCAAACCAAATAACATTATGATTTTCCCAAGGACTCTCAGCATCAATTTATATCACACAAGCACCTGAACAATTGCCAAAATCACAAGCAATGGCATTAACTTCACAATGTCTACTCTGGAACCTACAGATGAATCGCTCCCTAACCCCGAAAAGAATCCAAGAGCTATGCAGCCACCCAATAGAATCGTGCAATATTGCTAGCTAATGGCTTAGTCATGCTCTGAAGAGAGGCCCAATTACCTTTTGTGAGTGGTTATTTGTGTCCACGTCCTGTAGAGAGAGGGACGTTTCTACCAGAGCTTCATCACCAGGGTCACCTTTAAGGTCTACTGTCGACCCTCTATCAATAGCATGGCTTGACCTGGATGACAGCTGAGATGCCATGGATGGAGAGGACAATGAAGACGTGGCATGGGCAGTTAATATGTCAAGGGAAGGAGAGGACGGTAAGGGTACAGCAGGAAATGTTGATGACGTTAAGCTGAGAGAGCAAGGTGAGGTTGCCACAGGAGAGGCTGAAGCAGGTGTTGTAGGAGCCGTGGAAAAAGTCAGGCCAGGTGAATCTGGCAATACTGCCATATGGGAAGTGGGACTTGACGAGGACAGAGACGATGAAGATGCAAAGGAGGCTGAGTCTGAACATGCCACAGTGGGAGAGTCTGAGAAAACTACACTGGGCTTAACTTTTCTCCTAGCCCCACCGACAGGAACCGAGGTAGGGCTCCGATAGGCAGAAAGGGGAGTAGAGTGCCCTGGTGAGCGGTGGTCACATGATTGGTTGCCAAAGGAGTCCTTTTTGATCACTAGACTGTCACCCTGTTCATTGCTGAGGCACACTTGCTCCAGGTTGCAGACATGTTCTACAGACTTTGGTTCCCCAGTAGATAATTGTAGACTATTCATATCTGTTGCCAGTGCATCACTGATATCCTTCCTGTAGCGTGCTTGGGTTGGATGCTCCCCCATTGTCAAACAAACATTTGCATTATTGTTTGCCAATTCCTTACCAGGTTCTTTAGTTTCTCTCATGTTAACAACATCCCTGTGAGGTATCTTCACTAAAGATCCTTGCTCCAGGTTGTTCTTTCTTTCAATGGGCGCGACAGGCTCCTTCATCTCAGACTGGCACAGTGGAGAAGCTGTACCTGAAACAAGCGCATGGTCAACAATTTCCATTTGTGACTTAGAAATCCTTGATTCACCTGCCGCAAACACTCCTGCAGACTCAACAACCGTTTCAACAGGCTCTTGCAAAATTAACGTGCTGACCTCTGTTGCAGCTGGACAAACTTCAAACAAGTCTTTCTGTGCTCCAAGAGTTGAAGTCTGCTGTGGAAATGATTGCATTACTCTTGCTGCTGCCAACGGCTCCTCAGCTTGATATACCTGGGTCTCCTCTGGCACATCTAGCTGTCCAAGTGGTAAAATGTGATCCTTCAGGGCCTCATCTGCATCATGGTCCTTCTGAATTCTCAAAGAGATTTCTGGTTTCTTCAGTGGTGATGTAGATACTTTAGAATTCTCTGCTTGTCCCACTTTGCTTTGCTTGCCTTGCACCGTCAGGCTCTCAAACTTCAACAATTGTGGCATGAAGCATGGAGGATACCCATTTTCTTTTAATTCATTGTCAATTTCCAATTCATTTTCTTGCTCAGACTCTCTCACTGTGGTCTCGGACTTCCCTGGCGGGGACATGGGATCCATCTGTTGTGTTGCTTTTTCGTCTTCAAGATCCGTCTTCAAGTTTAACATAGTCAATGGCTTCTCTAAAGCTCCAAATGACACATATGATTCCCCCAGCTGGTCCACTTTATCCTCATTGTCCACTTTATACTCCTTTTCAAGTATTACCCTTAATAGCGATAAAGGAGCATTTGTGTTCTCTACTGCTGTCTCGGGCTTTTGTGATGGTGACATTGGCTCCTTCAGTTTCATCATGCTATCTACTTCATGTTTCTGATCAAAAATCAAGATAGTCTCTCCCTTCCCTGGCGGTGATCGGATCAACCTAGAATCCTCTGGTTTGTCTTCTCCATGGCTGCTACCAAGCCCAATTGTGGTGTCTATCTTCTGTGACAGTTGTAACAGGACCCCTGACTTCTCCACTTCGTTTGTATCATGGCTCTTCTGAGTTTCCAGATAGGTAGTTTCCTGAACAGGTGAGCTGCTAACATTGTTTGGCATGCTTGGAGCCGATGTGTGATTTTTGCTTGGTGTGACAGACTGCTTTATCGCAGATTCCTCAGACGTGACAATGAAGTCAGGGACTGAAAGAAGAAAGAAAAACAACAAAAGAGAAAAATCAGTTTGAATATCAATTGTACAACACACAGGGATGGAAGACTAACGAGGGAATTCTTTACAGTAACACCTTTTGATTTCTCCAATCTAGGGTTCCCTCCAATGAAAATGCATCTATGAAACAACAAAATGTGCATGCAAATGTTATCTTTATTACCTTCTAATGGACATTATATAATTGTAGCTCTGCTGATCAACCACCCTTTAATATTTCCACAGATTTCTTAGACAAATGGCGCACTTCTCCTTTGTGTGTCAGATATAACATGCCACACGGGACACAAACTATCCACTGTGAAATGAGAAAGGCAATGTAGACATATTGCTGTAGGTAGGAAGCTGGTACTCAAAGCTGGTCACAAACCTTACCGGGATGTAACTATGATGACTTCACTCTAGCTCAGAGATGTTAGAGGTAAATATAGCGTGTATTAAACAGAATCTTGGAGCTCAGACAATTGGACTTGACTTATGCGCTGTGGGGACCGAGAAGTATGATCTGGTGTTAGGAAGGCCTTTTTTTAATTTTCCTTCCATTGACATCCACAAATCTTCCAGCTATCTGCTATGGCATGAGCCCTGTACTGACCTTTGTAGGTAAGTAAAGTCTTTTTGCTTTACTTCCCTAGCTCGACTCACTTATTTTGGGGGCACTGATTAACCAATATGGTTACCAGTGTAGGGGGACTTTGTCGCCTGTAGAAGATTCCTGTATTAATTAACTGTACCACACATCACCTGTAGTCGGAATCAGGAGACAAACACAGTGGCAATTTGCCTGAATGGCTTCTTTTATTCTTTAACAAAAACAAGGCCTAAGGTGCTGTGCTAAGAAAAGACGTAAAAATTGTGCTCATCAGGATGTCTTATATAAATTAAGTCCTCCATGCAGAATCCTCTTCTACCCTACGTTATTTCCCTACCATTACAAAGGAACATCATAAATCCAACAAAGACAAACTTTGGGCCATTGCACTCCCATGCACCGGGTGTGCTTTATTTCTCAACTCGGGTCTATCAGAAGGGCTTTATCCATTCTAGTTTGGGAATCATTCAGTCTCTATTGCCTGGTGCTTTTCTCCGATAGGGGTTATGTTTCTCTCCCACCCCAGGGTTTCTACTTTTCCTGCTAAGGGACTACTTTCTCATATACCCGCTCGTAAACTCGTCTCACTCTTGTCACCCACTTCAGGATTTTTCCTTGCAGTTGGCGTCTCTTGGTATTATCCTCACATTTGGGGTTTCCTGGTTTTCACCCTACCTTGGAGTTTCTTGGTTCTCACCCTGCCTTGGTGTCTCTTTGGGCTCACCTCACCTTGGGGATTGTTGGCTCTTAACCCCCCTTGGGGTTTCTCTGGGATCAACCCGCGTTGCGGCATCTTGGCTCTCACAGCACCTGGGGTCTCTTCATATTCTCCCCGGATTCGGGCTTGTTGGTTCTCACCCCACCTTTGGGCTTGTTGGCTCCTACCCTGCCTTGGGATTTCTTGATATTCATCCTGCCTTGAGGTTTCTTGGTTTTCACCCACCCTTGGGGTCTCTCTGGGGTCTACTCACATTCTGAATTCTCCTTGCTTTGGTTTGGCTGCCCTCCTCACGGTTCCCCAGAGCCACAGTGTATCTTCGTCATCTTGGCAGGACTCCCTGGAAGGGCTGGTGAGTCCCATCTGATGTGGAGCCACTCACAAGATGTATCAACTGGGTTCTGCGTCGGATGCGGTTTGATCTCCCTTTGCTCTGGCTTGCGGCAGGACCCTGGTGGCAGTTTCTCTGCACACAGGTTTCTCTCTCTCCTCCAATCCTCGGGGCTGGGCCCTTCTGACTCCTCACAAGGTGGGTGCTGCAATCTCTCCACAGCGCCAACCGCTTCTTTGAATGCCACAACTGGCATACTCTCGTCTGGCCCTGCCACACCTCCCACAAGGGTCCTGGCTCTCTCGAGCTATACAAGCTTCTCACCCTCTTGCCAACCAAAGCAGCTCGAGCCAAACCAAACCAGCCATTGTAACAGGAAGTTTGAGGTTACATGTTGCAATTCCCCCATAGCCAACAAAGGTATTTTTAAGAGTCGGAGGCAGTGGGGGGAGAAGGATAACGTATCCTTTTCAGGTGATTTCCTGTCCCCTAAGGGGGAGGTCACCCCAGTGGGATTTCACTTGCACTGTTCCCTAGGGTTTGTCAGGTATAGCAGGATCACCTCCTTAGTCCCACACCTTACAGTGAAATGCTGCAGGGGTACTTTGCATCCTTTTATTTTGTAACATTTATGTTAACTTTCCGATGTGTGTAGGACATGCTTGTGGCAGTGGACAAAGTTCTTTTTTTCTGCTGCACATGCGTGCATATATTTATTTTAATCACAAAATGGATACATTGTACTCAAAACAGCCATGCCATGTGGTTTCCACACTGTTCTTTGGCCTTCGCGCCCTGCCTTTTCAGGACAGGAAATGGAATAGAAGGCATGCATGTTTGCTGGATCGGAATCGTACCAGAATGTCGAACTGACAATTGCGAGGGCCGAAAATGCCAACTTTTTTTTGGACCCCTCCCTTTACACCACACATATATATAGGGGGGTATAAAATCTAATATTAATATGGGGGGGACTGCAGGGGGTCTCCCCCCGCATATATATGTGGTGTAAAGGGTTAAAAAAAAAAGGCTGCCTTTTCGGCCGTAGCAATAATCGCATAGATCCGCTGGATTCAGCTTGGATTCCCAGGCAAAGTGAAATTGAGGGTATGTGGGACCTGGCCAGGTATGGGGGGGATTGGAAAACCTTGTCCGAAGAAACATTCAAGCCAGGGGATGTCTGTTGCTGGGCAGACGTGTGGTTTATGGCTGGTCATGAATGGACAGCCGTTAACCTTTGAGGTGAATCGGGGTGCCGCAACCCCCACAGGAGACTTACCCATGACTGCCTTACGGCGATAGCAGTGCTGCCCGCTAGAGCGGGACAGCAACAGCAGGGGCACAACCCACAGCACATGGATACAAAAACGGGGCATCCACCTCTCAGCATGCCTGTGCTGGAACACTGGGAGCTGGGATGGCGGCATGCTGCACGCAGAGATGGAACTGGCTGAGTGACGCTGGCAGAGAGGTGCTGCAGGACATCAGAGGAAAGAACCTAGCCTTTCCCTTCGACAGCACCAGGAAAAGCCCAGGATGTTTGAAAAACCTTAGAGCCTATGGGAGGATCTGAGTTCAAATACCCATAGAGGAACCCGGGGAAACGTAATGGGTATTTAAATTAATAAAATAAAAACTTGAGCACCAAGGACCGGAAAAATAATATTTAAAAGGAGCCCAGGATAAAAGAAAAATAAAGGAAATAAAGTGAAATCCTGATTAAAACAATAGAAGTTCAACTGGTCAATAAGGAGAGAAAGACTATTCGAAGAGGACCAGAGTGGAATCACCCTGCCAGCCAATCCTTTAATCAGGGCTTTCCTCCAATCAGCAGCCCACAGTATGATGAGGAGTCTGGCTATAATAGCAGAGCCAGCTCACTCTGAACTTGTCTCAGTCAGATACCAGTTTCCTGTATTTCTCTCTAGATGCTGGTGAATGGAAGAGGAGCTGTACCCTTAAGTAGGATACGTTGCCTGGGTCAAGGTGCCTCAAAGAGCCTGGAGTACTGCCTAGAAGCTGCCTGAAGAGCCTGGAAGAAAATTGATTCACCCAGAGGGAAGAAGGAAAGTACCCCTGCAGCCCATCTAAGTCTAAAAGGTGGAAGAGCTGTCCTGCCTGAGAAGACACCAAGTCAACCCTTCGATGAGTCCCTGGTAGAGAGACCAGGACAGAAACAAGTCTCCTCAAGATAAGAGAGGCAAAAGCCAAGATCCATGAGGAGGAGAGGGGCAAACCCAGAGATAAGACCCTGGTAGAGAGACCAGGACAGAAGCAAGTCCCCCGAAGAGAAGAGTGGAAAAAGCCAAGTGCCCTGAAGAGCAGAGGGACAACCCCTTCAATAAGAACCTGATAAAGAGACCAGGCCAGAGGAAAGTCCCCCGAAGAGAAGAGGGGCAGTATTAAAGGCAGCAGAAGAAAGTGAGCAAGAGAAACTCAGTAGCAAAACTGGAGGTTGGGCAATATACTAAGCAACCTAGAGAGAGAGAGATTATGAGATCTATCAAAGGATTAAGTTAAAGAAGCAAAGCACAGGGTGCAGCAGATCCCTCACCTACAAAGTCCTGCACCTGAAAGGCAACTACAGGTCCCAGTTTGAGTTTTTGCATAAGCAGCCCTGTTTTTTCTCTACCCGAGGAGGCCTGGGAGAAGGCCTCTCTGAATCGATGGACTGAACTGATGGATGCTGTTACTTAAGGGAAGGACTATGCTATTTTCCTCATTTGACCATATTGATTTAGCCACTCTGACAACTCACTATTTTAGGAACACTTGATTCAGGAAACCTTTGTTTTAGGTTGAGGATTAGTTGTGATAGGCAAATTTACTTTATGTATTTGTTAATAATTTGGTCACCTTTATGACTCTATAGATTAAGTGCAAGTTGGTTTGTCTTATTCACACAAGCATTGACTTCTAAACCATTGTGTTTGAACACTTTGCTTTAATCCTCAAACCCCGTTTTGTGTTACGCTTCCTGAATAAATCGTCTTCTTTGGAAAGACCCAATGTCTCAGGCCCTTCTGTTCGCCACATCGTCACACTGTTTGAATGGTGCCATGGTGGGCTGAGGCAGCCGCCTGCCCGAACTTGGGATAAGAAGGATAAATTACTCAGCGTAATGTTCTTTCTATGGATTCATCTCACGCAGATTCCTTATCTGATAGATATCCTCATCCAGCTCTGCTTCTCGGAAACCTTTCAACAGGGGGCGTAGTGGACTTTGACTCAGCCGTCGATCCGTCTTGCTCAGCGCTCGATCGTTGGCTCTGGACATGACGTCCGTGTCGCACATATACCACCTCACTACGCCCCTTACCTCAGTTTCCCCTTTTTTCCCCCGTGCTTGAACGCTGCAGAGGAAAACAATAGGAGACAAGGCTAATCAGCCTGTAAAAAACATGACAATGGGAAACATCCCAAAAGGGGTGAAAGCCCCAAGAATTAGAGAAAAACTGAAAGATTTCTTTCTTTCTTTTCGAAAGGCAAGCAACTAGCCAGATAGGAGCTGTCACCTCAGAGCCATCACCAGGCGTACCTTCGCTTTGCCTGATGCGCCAAGCCATAAGAACTTTCTGAGCAGGGATGGATGGGAGGGGCGATGAGGAATCTGCAGGAGAAGAGTCCATAGAAAGAACATTATGGTAAGTAATTTCTCCTTCTCCTGCAGATTCCTCGTCTGATAGACTCCCCAAGCAGTTATGACAACGGAGGCGGCTAGAAAGTGCTACAGTAGCAGAATTTGCAGAACTGTCCTATAAAAACATGCATCAGACCAGCAGGCAACATCCAGATAATAGTACCTGGTAAAAGTGTGCAAGGACGACCATGTCTTCGCACGACAGATGTCCCTAATGGGAACTCCTCCCTGCAAGGCCGTAGAAGTCGAGATCCCTCTAGTCAAGTGTGCCCTGATGCCGAGAGGAGACTCCCTGCCTGCAGATTGGTAACATTCTGCAATGCAAATAATAATCCAAAGAGACAGATTCTGCTTAGTTACAGCTAGACCCTGGCAGGACCATGAATGGGCCACAAACAGCTTTTCAGAACACAAGTCCTAGCGAGGTAAAAGCTCTAAACGGTGGAACCGCTCCTCCTCAGATGGGTGTGGTGGAGGGTAGACGACTGGTAAATCTATGGACTGAGAAAGGTGGAAATCAGAAACCACTTTCGGAAGAAAAGAAAGCCAGGCAGCATTTTAAGGGAAACCTTTTCCTGAAAAAAATGCAGGAATGGGGTTTGCATCCCAAGGCGTGCAGCTTGTTAACTCTCCTGGCTGAGGTGATCACAACTAAAAAGACTGTTTTCAAAGATAACAGTCTCAAAGAACAGGAATGCATGGGCTCAAATGGGGCCTCCATCAAGAGTGTCAGAGCTAGATTGAAATCCCAGTCTGGGACAACAAAAGGAGTTGGCGGAAACTTATCACAAGGCCCTAGAGCAATTGGACTATAACTGGGTTTGTAAAGCTAGAACCTTGATCCAAGACCTTTTAAGCACAGACACGGCCGCCCAATATCCTTTGACTGTGGTAACCTGAATGCCTGCTGAGGCCAGTGACAGATGGAACTCCCATCTGTCGTGAATCTCCCCCGTCTCTCACCTGAGATCGCTTCTTGCAGGGATCCCCGGGAAGATTCTTCTTGCGGGCGGATCGGATCTTGTACAGGCCGGCACGAGTCTCTCCCGAATCCAGCGTGCGTTCAGCGTTCCAGGATACTCGCGGGTTCAGGACGTCCAGGAAGGAAGACGCGGTCGCAAGGATACGTGGATTCCAGGAACAGGGTGGAAAGAGTGGCAATAATGGTCCAGGAACTTGGATAACATAAGTGTTCGCCAAGCTGCGAAGTACACGTCTAGTCACTACCTGTTGATAGCGTTGAGACGCGCGGGGCCGCGGGGGCATGGCATATTTATGGGACGTACTATGTCCGCCTTGAGGGCTGGTGCGAGGCATGTCACGTGATACGGCCATGTTGGGAGAAACAATGAATGCAAGCCCGCCGCGATAAGGACCAGGAAGTCCAGAAGGGGCGCGTTCTGTGGGTCATGACAGCATGCCTCCTCTGAAAACCTTTTCCACCAGGTTTCCCCGGGTGTATGAGATATCTTCTGAGGAATCGAGGGTTGTTCAGGTTAGAAAGTAGTTCCCAAGTTCTTTCACTAGGAGGATATCCTTTCCACGCAACCAGGTATTGAAGTTGACCCCGTTTATACCTGGAATTGCATATTCTGGATACTTCATATTCCAGTTGGTCGTCCACAACCACGGGACTGAGTCTGCAGGATTTCCGGGAGGATCGGATGTAGGGTTTCAATAAAGAAGTGTGAAAAATTGGGTGAATTTTCTTCCGGGAGTCTGGTAGCTTGAGCCGGAATGAGACTGGGTTGATGACTTCTTTTATGGAAAATGGCCCCTAGTACCGGGGGGCCAATTTGTTTGGTCGTAAATGTCGTGGTAGTAGTTTCGAGGACAACCAGACTTGATCACCGACTGAATAAGAAGGTCCTGGTCTTCTCTTGGAATCCGCGTAACGCTTAGTGTGTGTGTGGGCCTTTTCTAAATGTTCTTTGGCTTCCTTGTGTATGTTGATGGATGAGAGTTTCGATCCAGGAGTCGACGGTAGGTACTGGTGTAGGATGTGGAAGAACAGAAGGTAAAACTGACGGGTGGAATCCTTGACTGCAATAGAAGGGGCTGGTCTTGACTGCTGAGTGATCTGAATTGTTGTAGGCGAATTCAGCCACAGGTATAAGGAGCGACCAATCATCCTGTACCTTGGTGGCAAAACAACGAAGGTATTGTTCCAGGGTCTGATTTACATGTTCCGTAGCTCCATTAGTTTGTGGGTGATAACCTGATGAAAGAGCACGTTGGATTCCTAGAATGCGACAGAGATGTTTCCAGAATTGTGAGGCGTATTGAGGTCCTCGGTCGGATATGATCTAGGAAGGAAGTCCAGGAAGGCGGAAAATGTGTTCCAGGAAGATTCCAGCTAGTTCTGATGAGGATGGTAGTTTGTAAAGGGGTGTAAAATGAGCCATATGAGTGAACAAGTCAATGGTGACCATGATAGTCGTGTATCCCTTGGAAGGTGGTAATTCCACAATGAAGTCTGTAGCGATGAATTCCCATGGCCTCGTCGGTAGTGTAGGTTGCAGTAGGAGACCCGCCGGTCTCTTGTTATCGTGTTTGTTTTGACTGCAGATAGAGCAGGCTCGGATGTACAGTTGTACGTCAGTCTTCATTCTAGGCCACCAAAACTGTCTTTGCATAAGACGGAGAGTGTTGGTGATGCCACGGTGTCCGGAGTGGAGGGTATCGTGGCAGAGGTTTATTATCCTTTGTTGTAGTTTCTGTGTGGGAATGACTAGAGCGTCATCTTTGAACAAATATCCGTCCTTGGTTCTAAGATTCCATGGATTCTTCCTTGAAATATTCTTCCAGAGCTCAGAGGATTGGGTTTGCATCCGGACTTCTTCCAAAAGACTGACTGCTTGAGCTACAAAAATCGTGTGGGTAAACATCTTGGGATAGGCCCGATCTTCAATAGTTTCGTAATCAGGACGTCGAGATAAGGTGTCACCAATTATGTTTTGTGATCCAGGAACATAACTGATGTGGAACTGGTACTGGGCAAAGATGAAGGCCCAACTGGCCTGCCGACTGTTCCTACACTCCAAGGATTGTAGAACTTGAAGGTTTCGATGGTCCGTGCGAACCTGGACTGGATGTCTAGCTCCCAGGAGTAGATGTCGCCATTCTGTGAAGGCTTGGCGGATGGCTAACAGTTCCTTTTCCAAGACGGAATAATGTGTGTCACTGGGAGTCAGGGTTCGTGAAAGGTAAGCAATGGGGTGTTCCAACTTGTCCTCAAATTCTTGCTTCAAGACTGCTCCTATGGCGTAGTTAGACGCATCCGTCTCCACTAGGAATGGCCGATTAATGTCGGGTTGGGCTAGGATGGGGGCTTGAGTAAACACTGTCTTTAGGCGTTGGAATGCCTTGTCTTGAGGTGCAGACCAGAGAAAGGGAGTGTCTTTCTTCAAGAGAGCGATGATCGGTTGAACAATCTCAGAAAAGGTGGGTATGAACTTTCGGTAGAAATTGGCAAGCCCCAGGAAGTGGGAGCCGGCCAAGATAGTATGGCCTTTACCTTCGAATGATCCATACCAATTCCTTCTGGACTAAGGACAAATCCTAGATAATGAACAGAAGTAACGTGAAACAGGCATTTCTCAGGTTTCGCTAGGAGTCTGTGTTCACATAGTCGTTGTAAGACTGCCTTTACATGCTCTTCATACTTTAAAAGGTCCTTAGAGTAAATCAAGATATCGTCCAGGTAGACGATGACGAAGAGAAACAGCATGTCAGAGAACACCCTATCCATGAATCGTTGAAAGACTGCAGGGGCATTAGCAAGTCCAAAGGGCATGACCAGATATTCGAAGTGTCCAAAAGGTGTTCTAAAGGCTGTTTTCCATTCGTCTCCTTCCTTGATACGAATCAGATGATAGGCACCCCTGAGATCCAGTTTCGTGAAGATTACAGCTCCTCTCACTGCTTCCAGGATATCCGAGATCAAGGGTAAGGGGTAGCGGTCCTTGAGGGTGCATTGATTTAATCTCGAGGCAAGGTCTAAGTTCCTTGGTGTCCTTCTTGAGAACAAAGAACAGCAAGGCTCCAGCTGGGTATTTCGATGGTTTTATGGTGCCATTTTCAAGGTTGGTATCAGAGTATTCTCGGAGGGCCTTTTTTTCAGGTTTGGATAGGATAAACATCCTCCCAAAGGGAATCACTGCTGAAGGCTCTGTGTCTATGGCGCAGTCTTCAGGTCTATGAGGGGGTAGAGCCTGAACTATGGCAGTTGAAAACACATCAGCATAACTTTGATAGGCCTTTGGGACCTGAATGATATTGGAAACCATGAGTGCCTTTGATTGATGTATGAATTGTGGTTCTGCAACCAGGGCATACCTAGTACCATGGGGTAGTGGGCTGATTTGATAATATCAAACTTGATCAATTCCTGGTGATGGTTTATTGAAAGTTGTATTTCCTTGGTCTACAATGATATGGGTCCTGAACTGAGGGGTCTTCCACCAATTGACTCCACAGGTTGCATTACACCCCAGGCTTCATATGGAATGTGGTGCTTAAAGACCCAATCTTGATCAATGAATACTCCCATAGCCCCACAATCCACCAAGGCCAGGATGGGGTAGGTCTCCTTCTTTGATAACGATAAGAAGGCTTGTAGAACCACTAGGTTGTTCTGTCCAGGAGAGTTCAAGGATGGAATAGATGTGGAGCAAACGTCTCTCTCCCGACACCTCGCTCCATCTAGGATCGGGAGCTGGCATTTTCTGAACACCGTGGAGGGGCTAGAGGACATTCTCTAACCAGGTGTTTATCCGATGCACAATAAATGCACAAGCCTGTGTGGATCCTTCACATCCTTTCTTGTGGGGAAATGGGTCCACGGAAGGCTGCTATTTGCATGGGTTCCGGGTCAGTGTCAGGGGTTGGAACAGGATCAGTTTTTACTGAAGTCTAAAGAGAACTTTTCTGGAAGGGCATCTTGGTCTTTTTTCTCTCTGCCTTTCTTTCCTGGATACAAAAGTCTATCCGCATGGCTAAATCCATAAGAGCCTGGAATGAGCTAGGACGAGCCACTCTGGCTAATTCATCTTTTATATCCTCGTTTAGGCCCCTACGGAAGAGAGTGAAACTTGCTTCTGAGGACCAATCTGCTTCCTTGGCCAATTGTTTGAATCTTGTGACATATGTTAGCATGTCCTGGGATCCTTGCCGAAAGTCAAGTAGGTGTTCCTGGGCACTATAAACCTGTTCTGGGCAGTCGAACATGGTTTTGAGAGCCTGTATGAATCCGTCATAATCGTCTAGGAGGACATCTCCAGAATTGACTAAGGGAGTAGCCCAAGTCAATGCATGAGGTGCGAGATTATAAAGCCCACCTTTGCCCTGGAAGTTGAAAAATAATAAGGCTTAAAGGTAAAATGCACCAAACAGGAGTCCAGGAATCCACGAAGGGATTTTGCAGATCCATCATACTTGTCTACGACACCACCCAGTAACACACTCTCTGTTGTAACGGAATCGCGAGACAAAACAAGTTGCTTTAATGCGGCATTCTCCGCTTTTAAGTTCTGCACCTCGGTTGTTAGTTCTTGCATGCCACGCATGAGATCCTGGACGCCCTTTTCCATATCGGTTTCAATGTCGGTCGTTTGGCGTCTCAAACTGTCGTGAATCTCCCCCCCGTCTCTCACCTGAGATCGCTTCTTGCAGGGATCCGCGGGAAGATTCTTCTTGCGGGCAGATCGGATCTTGTACAGGCCGGCACGAGTCTCTTCCGACTCCAGCGTGCGTTCAGCGTTCCAGGATACTTGCGGGTTCAGGACGTCCAGGAAGGAAGAAGCGGTCGCAAGGATACGTGGATTCCAGGAACAGGGTGGAAAGGAGAGGGTTGAAGGAGTGGGAATAAGGGTCCAGGAACTTGGATAACAGAAGTGTTCGCCAAGCTGCGAAGTACACGTCTAGTCACTACCTGTTGATAGCGTTGAGATGCGCGGGGCTGCAGGGGCGTGGCATATTTATGGGACGTACTACGTCCACCTTGAAGGCTGGTGCGAGGTGTGTCACGTGATACGGCCATGTTGGGAGAAACAATTAATGCAAGCCCCGGCGCGATAAGGACCAGGAAGTCCAGAAGGGGCGCGTTCTGTGGGTCATAACACCATCACTGTAGTGGTGGGGCAAAGGATGGGATCGATCTTGCGTTCCCTGCACCACGCCTCAAATCTTCTCCACCTGCAAGTGTACAGAGAACTGGTGGATGGTCTGCGTGCAGCCAGCAACACCTTGAGTACCTCCTCTGAGAGGTCCCAGTCGTCAGACCACATCCTCTCAAGAGGCATGCATGTAGGATGAGGGACTCTGGTCTCAGGTGGAGTACCCGACCTTCCAGCTGGGTCAGGAGATCTGGGCGCAGAGGCAGCCGGTGAGGCGGACAGATCCAAGAGGTTGGGGTACCAAGTTCTCCTCGCCCAGTCCGGGGCAAACAAGAACATGGTTGCTCGAAATCTCTTCAACCTCCTGACAACCCACGGGATGACAGGTATCGGAGGGAAGGCATAGTGGAGAAGGAAGGTCCAATCCAGCAGCAACGGGTCCCCAGTGAGCCGTTCACTGGGGATTGCCTCGAGAAAATCTGTCTGCACTTCCTGTTGGACTCCGTGGCAAACAGATCCACTGCTGGGGTACACCAGAGAGAGAATACCTTTTCCAGGATTTCCTGGCATACTTCCCACTCGTGTGAGACCGTGCTCTGCCTGCTCAGGGCATCCGCCAAGCCGTTCTATGTCCCCGCCAGATGAACTGCTGAGACCAAGATCTAATTCTCCAGCAACCAGAACCACAGAGGTATCGCCTCTCTACAGGGAGGGAGTGCATGCCACCATGCTTGTTCAGGTAGTGCATGGCCATCATGTTGTCTGTCAGAATCAGGACATGCTTTCCCTTGAGATATGGGGCGAAAGCCCTCAGAGCTAACCTGATTGCTCGCAATTCCAGCATGTTGATGTGCCACTGGGCTTCTATTGCTGACCAAAAGCCGTTCACCTGCAAGTCCTCGCAGTGAGCGCCCCAACCCCTCAGAGACACATCTGTGACCACTCAGGCTTGAGGCCAAGGAGGCCAGAAGGGTTCCCTGCCATGAGATTGTCGTCGGTCGGTTGGTCGACGACCAACTGAGGTCGTCGACCACTGACCTGGACCCGAGAGGGAAACCTGAGTGCTCTGAGGTAATGTGACCACTAACTTCTCAGGAGTCACTAAAGGGATCTCATGTGTGGCCTGGCCTCTGGCACTAGAAAAATTCAGGGGGCCATGAGGCCTAAGAGGTGGAGGAAGGAAGCCACTGCCAAGGTGGCTTGGTTCTGGAACAAATCCACCATCTGCGTGATGTTGTTGACTTTCTCCTCAGGAGGGAAGGCCTTCGATAAACGGGTGTCTATAACTGCCCTGAAGTATTGGAGCCTCTGGACTGGTGTCACATGGGACTTCTTCAAGTTCGGGGAGAAGGCCAGCTTGGGCAGTAGAAAGCAGGTGTCCTCCAGATGAGACGAGACCCGTTAGGTTATGTTATATGAATTTATAGCACACACTATCGCCCAAAGGCATCTTGGCGCAAGGAAATAAAAAGAGATACTGGCCCTGACAGTGACCCTAAAATAAAAAGGTCTTCAGCACCCTTCTAAATTGGAGAGGATTCTTCAAGCCTCTCAGGCAAGTTGGAAGCCCATTCCACTTCCTACACGCTGCGTAAGAAAAAGCACGCTCGCCAGCACGGGCCAGACGGATTTTAGGGATGACCACTAAGCTGGCCTCGCTGGAACAGAGAACCCTGCCCGGAATATAAGCAGAGAATTTGTCCTGCAGAAATTCCAAACCTTAACTCCATAGAGCACGATGCACCAGGCACAGAGCCTTGAACTTAATCATGTGTGCCACAAGAAGCCAATGCAAAAGTCCGTAGCACAGGACTTGTGTGCTCCATATGGGGAGGCAGTAGCCACCCTAGCTGCCAAATTCTGCAACAATTGCAGCTGATGGATCAGGCCAAGAGGCTGCGCCAGATAAAGAACATTACAATAATCAATCCGACTGGTGACAATAGAGGCCACCACCCGAGGTCGGAGACACTCCGGTAGAAAAGGCAGAACTTTGCACAGCACTTTCAGCAAAGAGTGACCGGTTTTACAGACCGCACTGATTTGAGGCAACATAGACAGATCGGAGGATAGCAGGATCCCCAGATTCTTGACCATGTTCACCGGAGAAGGAAGTTCACCTAGTGTGGAAGGCCAAAAAGAATCCGACAGTACTGCAGATCTGTCCTGCCGCCTTCCCTCAACAGCAGGGCTTGCAGTTCTTCCTGGAGTTCCTGCTTCATTTGCAAACAGGTGGTGGTGGTGTGTCTGGCGGCCTTTTTAAGAATGGCAGACAGTAACCCCACCGCACGAGCTGAAGTGCCCAGGCGTCGGAGGTCATCTTCCGCCATTGGGCCCAGTGCTCGGTCAACCGTCCTCCAATCGGGGAATCGTGGGAGGAGAAATTAAATTGGCTTGGAGGGCGGAGCGGCCCCAGTCGCTGTCCTCCAGAAGTCTCGCTGCACCTTCCGGAGCGCTGGAAACCCTTTGGTCGCTGCCTGGCTTACGGGAGCTGAGCCTTACTGCAATAGTGGACATAGCGCAGATAGCCTCTACCACTTGATGAGAAACTAAAGACAGGCTTGGCCGGCTTTTGCACAGCTACGCCGATTGATTTTGTGGCAAGCTTGGACTCTGAATTTATCCAAAGAGTCGCCGGCCTTCGGGCCGAAGAGATTCATACCATCAAAAGCAATGGCGAGAATTTTATTTTGGACATTGGGTGAGAACCTCGAGGAGTGGTGTTAAGTCTGCCCCCTGAGAACTGTGGCCGCCCCCATTGATCGTCCGTCACAGTCTGCCACGTCCAGGATCGTCTCCAAAGACTGCCGGGCCACCTCTTTACTATTGTCCACCAACTGCTGAGACCTTCCTGCATCTACCCCTCAGGGATGTGCTGGGCAGCATGCTCAATGGCTTTCCACAAACCGAAGGAGTTTACAGCGAAACCGCAGGCGACATTGACCGCCTTCAAGGCCATGCTACTAGAGGAAAAGATTTTCTTCGCCAAGGCATCTACTTAGAAGCTATGTGAAAATTTAACACCAAGTTTAAATCCCATGCCGGTACCATGAAGGGTGTCGGGTGGGGAGGGCCAGGGTGGGTGTTAGTCAGGCTTTTTAAATGCACCACCAAGGGGATAGAGAAGTACAATTCTTGTTCTAGCATGCGCTGAAAGATTGAAAGCGCCGTTAAATAGCCCTAGATGGTGGTGACCTGAAGGCCCTGTCTAACCAAATGAAGAAGGAAGGACAACACCCTTGAGGTGTCTGGTGAGAAAGGATCCACATCCTATGCTCTGCACCTGCAGCAGAATTTCTTCCAATGACAGCGGTATAGAGCTTTAGTTGCTGGCCTTCTGGCCGAAAGCAACACCTCCATCACGTCTTCCGGAAGGTCGTAACTCTTGTACCTTAGCCTTTCGGAAGCCAGGCGTGCAGGCTGGGCGTGTGCACGCTCGGGTGAAGAACCAGCCCCCTCTCCTGAGAAAGAAGGTCTGGCCTCTGCTGAAGGCTATGTGGAGGACAGGTGGCCATGTCCAGGAGGTCCGGGTACCACGTCGTCTTGGATCAGTCTGGGGCAATCTGGTTCATGATTGCTCTGTACCTCTTCAACCTCCTGATCACTTGGGGGGTGACGGGAATCAATGTGAATGCATATAGGAGCAGGAAGTCCCAGTCCACCACCAATGCGCCCCTCATTCCCCCTCACGTGGGACATTCCCTGGAGCAGGAAAGCTGGCACTTCCTGTTCACACTGGAGGAGAACAGATCCACTTGAGAGGTTCCCCAGAGGGAAAAGATGTCTAGGATAACTTTCTGACGCAACTCCCACTCGTAGGTGACTGAGCCCTGCCTGCTCAGGGCATCCACCATCATATTCTCCTTTCCGGCAAGGTGAACTACTGACTGTGAGATCCTGTTCTGTAATGCCGAGAACCAGAGCTGCATCGCCTCTCTGCACAGGGGTTGTGAGCCTACACCACATCTCTAGTTGATGCAGTCAATGGCTACTGTGCCGTCTATCATAGTCAGGACAGTCTTCGCCTGTAGGGAGGGCAAAAAGAGCAGCAGCGCCAGTCTCAGCTCCAACATGTCGATATCAAGTTTTGTCTGTGCCAGGGACCACAGCCCGCTCACTGTCAGCTCATTCAGGCGAGTGCCCCAGCCCTTCAGAGATGCGTCTGTCACTACGGTCACCTCTGGCCACAGTTGCCGAAATGGTTCTCCCACCTTCACGTTCTCTGTGTAAGTCCACCACAGGAGATCCTGAGCGACTCTGCTCGAGACTTGAATTCAGTCCGTCATACTGCCAGAGAACTGCAACCACTGAGATCTGAGGGCCCATTGGAGCGATCTCATTCTCACCCAAGCCTCTGGCACCAGGAAAATGCAGGATCCCATTAGGCAGAGCAACCTTAAGAAATCTGGGGCTTGCAGGTATTGGGCATTCTGGTAATTTGGTGACCATCTGTAGGATGTGTAGAGCCCACTCCTCGGGAGGCAAAGCATTGCCCGAGGGAGAATACAGGATTGCTCCGATGAATTGGAGTGTTGGAGAAGGTGTCAGCTGAGACTTCTTTAAATTGAGGGAGCATCCCAGCTTGTGGAGGAGATGGCAGGTGCGATTAAGATGTTCCAGCGCTTGATCCGGAGACACTGCCCTGATTAACCAATTGTCCAGGTAGGGAAAGATGTGAATCCCCCTTTCCCGAGACTGGTTGCCACCACCGCAAAAATCTTGGCGAAGACGCTTAGGGCAGAAGTAAGCCCGAAAGGTATAACTCGAAAACTAGTAGTGAGTATTGCCTAGGACGAACCTCAGGCACTTTCTGTGCTTTGGATGGATCGGAAAATGAAAGTAAGCGTCCTGTAGGCTGAGTGACTCCAACCAAACCTGAATTTCTTTTGGCTGGAGGATCTGTGAGAGCGTTATGTGATGAATCCGATGGCGTCATCACCTTTCCCTGCAGTGATATCTCCTGATGTGGCCAGGGGACAGCATCCACTACCTGATCATGAGCCTGGGGGCTGCTATATGAGGAATGATCGCATGGGGGAGACAACCTTTGGGTGAGTAGTGAGACGCCATCAAACAAGGCATGCTATTCTCTTATGAGGATACCCCATCCATACCCCATGCCCTTATGGCATATTGTTACACCTCCCCTCATTTCCCTGGGAAAGGTACAGAAGAACCTCAAACAAGATCTGTATGTGTACCATCAAGATCTGGCTTGTCCCCTAAGATTCATTAGTACTCTGATTACAAGTTATTCAGAACCAACTTACTTAAAGACTTCTCAGAAACTGTACACAAAGATGGACTACCATTCCCATAACCATGGGAATACTGGGACGAGGAAGATGGAGAAATTACCTTTAGCTTCAATTCTTGGGAATTTTTTCTGATGGGGGGGTGTAGTGAACCGCGACCTGGCCGTGGACCATCGATCTGTCTTTCTAGGCATCTGGTCTTTGGTCCGGACATGACGTCAGGCATTGTGTATAAGTAGGAGGTCACTACGCCCCAACCTCAGTTTCCCCTTTTTTCCAGAGCAACACACACTGCATAGGAAAACAGAGGGAACAAACAGGCTAATGAGCCCTTTAAAAAAGAAAGTAATTATAGACCTCCGAAGGAGGAACAATTGAAAAAGAACACTAAGAGTAGTGTTAGAAAAAAATGTGTTTTAAGACTGTGGCAAGAAGACAGAAAAACAGACACAGAGGACCATCACCAAGTCAACATTTTCTGAAATAGAAAGAGGCGCACCAACCACTGACTTTCTGAGCGGGGATGGATGGGAGGGGAGATGAGGAATCTGCGGGAGAAGAATCCATAACATTCATCTATGCAGAGAATTATCCCACGGGATAAAGTCTACTTTGTTATGGGCAGGCCCTCACAGGCTAAGGAAAAAGCCACAAAGAGCTGGTCAGCTCTCCTGGAATCAGCTGTCCTGGCGATATAGTAATTCAACGCCCTCTTAGTGTCTAGATGATGTAACCGTTCCTACTGCTTAGAAAGGTGAGGTGGAGGATAGAAGACCAGAAGGTTGATGGACGGTGACAAGTGAAAGTCTGATACGACCTTGGGGCCTTACCCTGAGTGAAACTTTGTCCCGGAAAAAGCGCAGGAAGGGTGGCTTACAGCATAAGGCCTGTAGTTCATTTGCCCGCCTAGCGGATGTAATAGCCACCAAGAAGGCCATTTCAATGAGAGAAGCCGTAAAGGACAAGAGTGCAAAGGCTCAAAAGGAGCCACCATTAGAAATCTAAGAACCAGATTAAGATCCCAATCTGGGACAACAAAGGGAGTTGGCAGAAACTTATTTACAAGACCTTTCAGAAATTGTGCCATTACCGGGATTGTGAAAAAACTAACGTTGATCCGGGGATCTCTTGAACACAGACAAAGCTGCCAAATATCCTTTCACTGTGGTGACCTGAAGGCCTGCAGAGGCCAGTGACACAAGGAACACCATCACTGTAGTGGTGGGGCAAGAGATGGGGTCAATCTCGCGTTCCCTGCACCACGCCTCAAATCTTCTCCATCTACACGCGTACAAAGATCTTGTAGACGGTTTGTGTGCTCTCAAGAGCCACGCAAGTAGGTTAAGGGATTCCGGGGTCGGATGGAGTATCCAGCCTTCCGACTGGGTTAGGAGATCCAGACGCCGAGGCAACCGGTGAGGTTGACAGATGAACAGATCCAAGAGGTCGGAGTACCATGTTCTCCTCGCCCAATTAGGGGCGATCAAGATCATGATCGCTCAAAACCGCTTCAACCTCCGCAGAACCCATAGGACGACGGGAATCGGAGGGGACCTGTAAAGGAGAGGGAAGGTCCAATCCACCAGAAACGCATCCCTCAGTGCACCGTTCGCTGGGAATTCACTTGAGCAGAACAGTTTGCATTTCCTGTTGGATTCCGTTGCAAACAGATCCACTGCTGGGGTACCCCAGCGAGTGAAGACCTCCTCTAGGTCTTCCTGGCACACTTCCCAATCGTGTGAGACCATGCTCTACCTGCTAAGAGCATCTGCCAAGTTCTTCTCTGTGCCCGCCAGATGAACTGCCGAGACTGAGATCCCGTTCTCCAGCAACCAGACCAAAGCATCATCGCCTCTGTGCAGAGGGGGTGGGGGGGCACACCATCTTCCTTGTTGAGATAGTGCATCACCACTGTGATGTCCGTCAGAACGAGGACATGCTTTTCCTGCAGAGACGAGGCAAATGCCTTCACGGCTAGACTGATAACTCAGAACGCCAGCCAGTTTATGTGCCACGTGGTTTCCGTCATTGACCAGAGGCCACTGGCCTGCAAATCCTTGCAGTGAGCGCCCCAACCCTTCTGGGACGCATCCATTGCCACTCGGGTCTGAGGCCAAGTAGGCCAGAAGTGTTCCCCCGCTAAAAGACTGTTGCGGTATGCCCACCAGGACAGGTTGTTGACCACTGATGCAGACAATCTGAGGCGATCCGAGAGAGTGCCAAAGTACTGAGACCACTGATCCCTCTGTAATCATTGCAGCAATCTCATGTGCAACCTGGCCTCTGGCCTAAACAAAGACAGGAAGCCATGAGGCGTAGAAGGCAGGAAGGAAGCTGCTGGTAGAGTGGCATTGTTGCAGAACAAATCCACCATCTGTGTCAAGCTGACTACTCTCTCCTCGGGAAGGAAAGCCTTCCCCACCAGAGTATCTAGGACTGCTCTGATGAACTGGTGTCATGTGGGACTTCTTTAAGTTTAGGGAGAAGCCCAGCCTATGCAGCAGAGAGCAGGTGTCCTGCAGATGGGATAATACATGCACAACAGACTTCCCCGGATCAGCCAGTCGCCCAGATATGAAAATACGTGGACTGCAGATCTCCTGAGGTGAGCCGCAAATACTGCCATGAGGTTAGTGAAGACCCTTGGGGCGGAGGTAAGACCAAAGGGAAGCACCTTGAAATGATAGTGCATATCTCCTGTGGTGAACCTTAGGAACCTGTGCTTTCGATGGATCGCAACATGGAAATAGGCGTCCTGTAGGTCACCCCGCCAGTCCTGAAGTTGAAGAGTGTGGAGAATCTATCTCAAAGTTACCATCCTCAATTTGTCTTTCCTCAAGAACTTGTTCATGGCCCTGAGGTCCAAAATGGGACGTAGACCTCCTCCATTCTTGGGTAACAGGAAATACTGGGAATACCAACCCGATCCTCTCTGTTCGGGAGGTACCTCTTCCATGGCACCCTTCCGCAACAGGGTTCTCAGTTTTTCCTGGAGCTGCTGTCCCGGTTGGATTGGAGATGGGAGCGATCTGCCCAGTGGATTTCTTAGAAATATCAGACAGTAACTCCAATGAATGAGCTGTAGAGCTCGGGCATCGGAAGCAATTCCCTGCCACTGGAGCAAGTGCTCAGTCAACCGTCCTCCAACCAGTGCGCTGTGAAAGGGGGAATGAAAGCGGCTTCGGAGGCTGGGTTGCCCCCACCTCTGACGCGGCCTGTTGGCCTCTAGAATCCCCTCTGTCGCTTCAGGGGCACAAGAAACACTTCTGCCCTTTCTTGCCTGGTGGGAGCTGCCCTCACCTGCCATAATGAGCATATTACCTGTAGCCCTGTGCCCTAGAGGCAAAGCTAAAAGCAGGTTTGACTGGCTGCGCAGCTAGACCTAAGGATTTGGCAGCAAGTTTTGATTCCTTGAATTTTTCTATGGAATTGTCGGTTTTGTGGCTGAAAAAAAGATCGCCCTCGAAGGGCATTTCCAGACATTTCACTTGGATGTTAGGTGAAAAATCTGAGGTTTTCAAGTAGGACTGCCTTCTTAGTGTTATGGCGGAAGCCACAGATCGGCCCACATAGTCGGCGATGTCCAGGACTGTTGACAGCAACGGCTTGGCCGCCTCCTTCCCATCCGCCACTAGCTGTATGAAGCCCTTGCACATTTCTCCTTCTGGGACATAGTGCGCAGCATTTTAAACCGCTGTCCATAGACCGAAGGAGTATTTGGCAAAACTGCTTGCCACATTTCTAGCTTTGAGGGCCATGCTACCCGAGGTCAATGCCTTTTGCCAAGGCCTCTACTTATTTTGCTTCTCTTTCTGGGGGCAGAGTGGATGTAGATGATGCAGGTCTAGCAGAGACCGTAGCAGCCTGCATAGCAATCCCCTCCAGATAAGGGTGAGAGGAGAGGTATGAGAGGTCTCCTCTAACCGCCAGTACTTCCTGGAAATGGTGGAGCTGACGGGAGGAATGGAACATGGTTTTTGCCATGGAGCTGCAAAAGGATCGGCAATGGCCGGGTTCAGAGGCATATTCCATTCAGTGGCAAGACCTTCATATAGGATGTCGATAAGGTCATAAACTTGCACAGGCGCCACTGATGAGTGCAGTCCCAGGGTGTCAATGACCCATTCTACCAGAGCCCTGTATTTAGATGTATTGTGAAGATTGGGCTGGGACTACTGAAACTCGAGTTCAGGCAAAGCGTCCAAACAACTGGCGTCTTGGAGGCCTTGAGCTAGCTGTAAAAGCGTATTCTGGTCAAAATAGTCGACCCCTCCAGAACCCAAGAACATCGGGTTGACATCTTAGTCATCGGCGTCGTGATCACCAAAGATACCCATCATGGTCTTGAAAAATCCAAACCGGGGTTGTGGAGTAAATACTTTCTCGACAACCGTCAAGGGTTTGTCTTTCGGCGCTGTGATGGTGGAGGTTGTGTCAATTGCAATCGAGATGTAGTAGCGTCGACATACTTGGACGCACAGGAGTAATCCAGCTTCCATAGTATTTCTTTAGACGTAGAAAGATTCATTGGTGCCGGCACAGTCGGTACCGGGGCACTAGAGGAGTCGGGTACACTGAGCGCCGCTCTTGGGTCCAAAGCATGCTGCGTGGGAGTCGCGCTGACTGCAGCATGCGGCTTGAACATTGCAAGCATTGAGGATTTTAAATCCTCGCACTCCTTGCAGGTGGTATGCCTAGCCCACGGCTTACCTTTTTCCGTCGACGTCTCGGAATGGCGACGATGGCGGTGGCGCTTTTTCTTTTTTCGGGACGAAGAAGAGTGGCTCCTCGAGTGAGACATTTTCTTCTTCCACCGGTGTTTCTCGGGGGGATGCCCCTCAGGTTTCTGCTTACGAAGACCGAACTGTTGACCGCACCAGAGATTTTGAGGCCGGTCGATTCAGAGTACGTTTTGCAGCTCGGTCGCAAAGGGATTTCGGTTGCCTTTTGGTGCACAACGGACACCCATCAGTCCCGTGACCTCTGCAGAGGCACAAGAGACAACTCGTGTGGGTAGGTGAGGGACACCTTAGTGCCACAATCGGAACACCGCTTGAAACTTGACACCTGTGCGACCGGATTGAGGATTTAGCGAAAAAATACAGCGATGAAAACCTTGAAAGAGTCGAAGCTGTGGGGGGCGCTGTTGCACGAATCAAAAATGGCTGCCTGAGACGAGAGCTCCGGCTCGAGAGCAATCCTTTTTACAAATATATCCTGCCAGAACCAACATCCAAAGAAGGAAATTGTGGAAGATGGTTGCAGGGGGTCCACGGAACAAACCCTGTGAAAATTGTACATTTTCGCCACATACCAACGGAGATATCCTTATCGAAGACCGCGGCGGCTGAAGGTCTGAGGCGCGTCTGCCTGGCGGCTCCACGCGTCGCTCACCCACGGCCGAGGACTCTGACTGCGAGCAGGCCAGGCGGGGGAGGGGCACTGTGCCTGCAACAGGACATGCCGCAGCGGAGACAGCGTACGGTGTAGTGGCCCCCCCTCTGAAAGAACATAAGTGGCCGCCGACTCTGCGCATATCGGGGAGGCTGTGAAAGCCGCACAGCTGCGCTTCCAAATCCTAATGCAGCACCGGAGTGAGGGACCCGCCTGGAGGCACGGTGGGAGGCGCGGTGGACGGCTGCGCATCTGAGGGCAGAGAAACAACAGTGAAGGGGAAGCCAGGGGCGGCATCAGACCGAGCTTCCCCGACCCCGGAACGCTTCCTGGGTTTGCGCTCCGGGTGACCGACAGCGAAGAAGAGGTCCGCTAGAGTGGCGGATACCGCCACCCCCCCCCCCGCCAAGTAAGTGAAGTGATACGGGGGAGGTCAGAGCGGACGCCTCCTGTGCCCGGGGGGAGCGGCTGGAGGGGACACCGGGGCCGCAAGAACAGTCAAATGACTATAAAGTGACCCAAGTGAAAGCCGGAAAGAGCAACATATAAACACCGGTGTAGACTAGATACAGACACTTGAGCCTAAGGTGGTGGACTGTCAACCCTATACATCGACAACAAGGGGGTACTCTGGGACCCCTGGGCAGCGGGTCGGCTGTGGGCCTCCGCAGGAGGTGGAGAGAGGCCAGCCCTACATCGTTTTCAGCACATCCTGTGCCGGCGGAGGGGCTGGGGCAGTGACACCTCCCCCCGTTATCATTGAACTCTCTTGTACAATATTAAATATTCAAACGTGGGAGAGCACAGTCCACCCCTAGCACGGGAGCAGTGACACATGGGCCGCACCGAAATGAAGGGCGCAGGAGGGAAAAAGACTGGCCCAATGGACTCCTTTGCCAGCTCCCAGCCGCATACCGTGGCCGGGGGGACGCCTCAAACATCGGACAACCAGGAAACAGACCCTATGGACCGCCTGGCTACAATAATGCAAAACGGATTCCTGGCGATCAACGTTAAGCTAGATGACATTGTGGCGACAATTGGATCCCTGAAAGCGCGGGTGGAAAAGGAGAGCACATGCATTACGGAGGCAGAGAATAGAATAAGCACGAATGAAGGCACGATCACACAGCATGGCGGTGATATAACCCAACTCAAAGCAGAACTGCGTAAGACCTAGAGCAAGTGCGAGGATCTTGAATCTAGATCACAAAGAAATAACATTCGAATAGTCGGGGTCTCGGAAATGTTTGGCAAGGGCTCCATGGAAAGACAGGTGGAAGATTTGCTGAAGGTAGTCCTGGGGACGGAATCCCTCTCAGACCACTTCCTCGTTGAGGGCACATCGCACCCTTGCCCCCCCTCCGAAGCCGGGTGCTCCACCCCGCACCATAATAGCACGATTCCTCAATTATAGAGATCGGGACACAATACTTCTTTTGTCTAGAGAAAAGGGAACATTGCAATATGAAGAAAATAGAATACACATATATCCGGACTTCTCAGCAAACATACAAACGCAGCGCAGATCCTATGAATTGGTCAAGAAACAGCTACGAATGTGCAATGTGCCCCACTCCTTAATCTTTCCTGCAAAAATGAGAATTCAGCACAGAGGAAGAGCCCATCTCTTTGAGAACCCTGCAGAGGCCATGGCGTATGTGGAAGCCTCCATCCCGCTTCCTCCCGGAGACCGAGGGGGAGATCAAAATGCGAGACCAAGACCAGTCGAAGGGAGACGGAACCCCGCAGATTGAGGAAGGAACATCAATCCTGCAGCGACAAAGGGTTGAAGAAATATGTTATAGTTGGACTGGATCAAAGTTAATTGTTTTTCGGGCCGTGCAGCCTCCTAAAAAGGCGGGCAGATGGCCGCAGCGGCAGTCCCTCAGGAAAAGTCCACCAGCTCAGAGGAATGCCCGCCGGGCAAGTTATCAGCGTTATCGGGCAGCATCGTCAAGTTTGGGGGGATGATGCAGGTGGGGTATCAAGACATCGAGTACTGTTTAGCTATGTTGAGCTATATATGGGGGAAGGGGGAGGGGGGAATGAGGAGATGTTGGTAAGTCGGGCCCGCGGATGTTGGAACGGGACAATTCAGGTTTTGGGCTTGAAAGTTATGTGGTCTTGCAGAAGCGGTTGCTGCTCCTACTATGCAATCACTGAGACTGTTAGACACGATGGCTAGACATGACACACGTATGCGTTATACCACAGATGGGTTAAGAATACCACTTCTATCCTGGAATGTGCGGGGGCTAAACAACCCGATGAAGGCCAGGAAAGTCGGGAATTATATTACCAGGTACAGCCCTCAGATTGTGACGTTGCAGGAGACTCATGCACAGGGAGCTGTTGTCACGCTCACCTGGTCTCCACGGGGGCGTAGCACGTAGTCGTATGACCGAGATCTGTACTGGCGTAGTTTTGATGGTATGATGGTGTCCTCTCCCCTGTTATCTCCCCAGGAGGCGTTAGCCTGCAATGTTGAAACAAGATGTTAGATAATGAGTGGGTTGGGTTGGTCCCACTTCCTGCAACCTCCTGATGCCTGACTCCTCTCCTGCTCACCTTTGAGTTTGGTGAGGTAGGCTCTCCGTCCTGCTTGACCTTCAGCAGGGGCGCAGTAGGCTCAGTCTTTCTCTGGGCACAGTTACTTCACTGCTCCTGAGTGTCTGTTGCTGTGTTTCAGGATTGCATGCATTAATCAGGTAAGACTCTATCCAATGACAGCTTGGTATAGATGCTCAAAGTCTTATTGTTCCAAGGTTTAAACGTGTTTTGTCTTCCTTGCATATGCGGTCTTGTACGGAAGGTTAGAAGAAGAATTGACTCTCCTAGGATGCTGAACTGGTTGTTTCCAGGTGAGTATGAGCGCGGATGAGTGGCGCTGGATGGCTGAACAATTGTTTGTTTTTGTATTGTGCGCGACTAACCTGCTGTTTTCTGTTCCCTTGTTGCAGGTGTGGCGCGACCCCAAGATGAAGAATGGAAGAACCGCTCCGAAGTTACCCGGAGGAATGCAGAATGCAGAAGAGTATTGGATGCCTGCGCAGAAGTCCTTTTCCAATGGGGACAGCGGTCGGAAGACCAGCTGGAGACAGAACCGATGGACGGAATTGCAGGTAAGGCCTTTGTCACTGTAGTAACACCTGTTCTTCTCCTTTTCTTCTTCCAGGCACAGATGGATGGAAATCTCAGATGGGCGTGGCTGTAGAAACTCGAGGACAGAGACAGTGAGCGTTACGCTGCAGGAGTACAGAATAACGCGAAGCGTGTTCTGCCTGCAGGGTGTGGCTTAAATAGCCTTGCAAGTAGTTCCAGGTAAAGTAGTCCCTTTACCACACCCTGTCTCTCAGGAAAAGTAGTCCCTCTGCAACACCCTGAACATACAGAAGGCTCAGCCTCACTAGGCAGATTAAGTAGTTCCATAAGTTCAGCCCATTTCATGAGCCTGGCGACAGGACTGAGTCCATGAGGCTCTGGGGCACTTCATTGGGGCCTGACAAGTCCTTCAGGGTGACGGGGACTGGGGTGGGCCCACCAGCTCCAGGGGTTTCGGAGCACGCACCATGACAGCACTCCCCCCCCCCCCCCCCCCCCAAGGCCACCCTAATGGCGGGATCTCCCCTTGGTCCTGGTTTGTTCGGGTGACTCTGATGAAACCTTTTTAACAACCGTGGTGCATGAATGTGTTCACTAGGTTCCCATGATCTTTCATGTGGTCCATATCCTTTCCAGTCTATCAGATAAAACAGCTTTGATTTGACGGTTTTCGAGTCCAGGATATCCTTGACGTCAAATTTGGGTTCCCCGTCGACCATGATTGGTTTCAGTGGTTTCAGAACTCGGGTTCCTGGTTGCACTGGTTTCAGAAGTGAGACATGAAACACGGGATGAATTTTCATGTGCGAAGGTAAATTCAACTTCACAGCTACCGGATTGATGATGGCCTTAATGGTGTATGGACCTATGTATCTGGGGTTGAAGGTTCGGGTTCCTTTCATTGGTATGTGCTTCGATGTCAGCCAGACTTCATCTACGACTTGATACTTTGGAGCTTCACTCCTATGGATGTCTGCTGACTTCTTGTATCTTTCCTTGGCGTGTTTCAGCTGATCCGTTGCTTGTTTGAAAGCTTGAGAAATAGTAGTGTGCAAACTTCTTACTGCTGGCATTTCCAAAGGTTGAGGCGAGTCAAGATTGGAGGTTCATGGATGCAACCCGTAAATGGTGTAGAAGGGAGTCTGTCCGATGCTGGAGTGCAGGGAATTGTTGTAGGCGTACTCGGTTATCCATAAAATGTCTTGATGTAACATAACACGAAGCGTGTTCTGCCTGCAGGGTGTGGCTTAAATAGCCTTGCAAGTAGTTCCAGGTAAAGTAGTCCCTTTACCACACCCCGTCTCTCAGGAAAAGTAGTCCCTCTGACACACCCTGGATATACAGAAGGCTCAGCCTCACTAGGCAGATTAAGGAGTTCCATAAATTCAGCCCATTTCATGAGCCTGGCGCCAACGGCGCCAGGATTGAGTCCATGAGGATCTGGGGCACTTCCTTGGGGCCTGACAAGTCCTTCTGGGTGACAGGCACTGGGGTGGGCCCAACAGCTCCAGGGGTTTCGGAGCACGCACCATGACAGTCGTAAACATGAAAATATTGCCTAAATGGGGGAAGCTACGATACTATACAGACTATTCTTCTCAGTCCAGGGGAGTTATTATTCTAATACACCCTTCATTGGGGTTCCAGACTAAGGGACATAAGATAGACCCATTGGGAAGATATGCCCCGGTATGGGGAGAAGTAGCGGGTAAACAAATAACACTGGTCAACACACATGGCCCCAACATTGACAACCCAGACTTTTACGTAAATATATTCGAAATAATAAATAAGGTAGATGTGTCCACGGTGATATTGGAGGAGATTTCAATGTGGCACTAGACCTAACATTAGACAGATCCAGCACGAAAATGAGAATGCCCACCAAAATGGCACTCACATTGGGCCAATTACTCACACAAATGGCAATGGTGGATGCATGGCGTATATTACACCCTGGTGCCAAACGTTACACATATTACTCTTCTGTCCACGACAGTGAATCGCGCATAGATAATTGTTTTGTGTCACAAGGCCTATCGGAGGCACTGCAGACCTGTGAAATCCTACCCCGTACATTGTCGGACCACTCCCCCGTGATGTTAGAGCTTAAATTTAGAGATATTACCAGACCGGCAAGGAGATGGAGAATGTCGGGAGGGATACTTAGTGACCCAAATGTGGTGGAATCTTTACGAACTGAAATAGATGAGTTCTTTGCTAACAATATTGGGACGGTGGAACGAATCTCCACGGTTTGAGAGACCTTCAAGGTCTGGGCTAGGGGGACACTGATCTCGAAATCCACAGGTCTCCTAAAGGGTGTAAGAAGAGAACTCGAGGTGGTTGAAAATACATTAAAAAACCTAGAAGAAGTATATGGCGTACACATGAAAGAGATACCCTTGCATCAATTCACAAACACATAAGAGACTTCGAAGACCTGGCCGCCAGAGAAATACGATATATGGCAACCCCCGCCAGAGCACTCGGCTATGGTGCGGGGAACAAGGCGGGTAGAACATTGGCCAACCTAATCAAACATGAGAAGCAATCACAACCGATCACCAGCATACAAACGGCACAAAAGGAGGTGGTGACAAGTGAGAAGGGGATAAACGGGGAATTGGTCAAATTTTACCAAACACTATATGCAAATAAAGACAGGAAAACAAGTGTCTAGATAAAGGCCTATTTGGCGACACTGGAGCTCCCCAAGCTCCGGCTCAAAAGTAAATTGGCTCTATATCAGCCGATCACTGTGGAAGAAGTTAACGAGGCGATTAAGGACCTCTCATCAGGTTAAAACACCTTGCTCCGACGGTCTAGTGGCTTAATTTTATAAAGAGTTCCGCACAGAACTGGTTCCTACAATGTTGAGATCCTGGGAGGAAGCGTTAGAGGAAAACATATTGCCCCCAACAATGAGAGGCTATAATAACCGTATTGCCCAAACCCCGACACCCACCCTGTGATCGTCGTCATATAGACCCCTTTCGCTTATTAATGTAGATGCCAAAATATTCGCGATGGTGCTGGCGAACCGAATGCTACCCCGAGTTTCCACATTGGTACACCCGGACCAGAACGGATTTATCCCCCAAAGGTCTACGGCTTTAAATCTCTGTAGATTATTTAGTATAATGGCACAGATAGATCCAGACAGAAGTGCAGTCGCAATAGCCCTAGATGCCGAGAAGGCATTCGACTCTGTCTCATGGGTGTATCTCCTTTTGGTTCTCGAGACATTTGGGGTGGGACCCGGCTTCATCAGATTCGACTGGTTATTGTACACAGCCCCCAGGGCCAGAGTATACACCAAAAGAACTATCTCCAAACTATTCCAACTGGGTAGGGGCACGCGGCAGGGCTGTCCGTTCTCGCCCATACTGTTTGCCTTGACCATTGAACCCATGGCAGCAGCCGTCAGACTGAGGCAAAGAAACAAGGGAATAAACATGAAAGGCTCCATCCAGTTAATCTCACTGTATGCCTATGACACGCTCTTATATGTTCGTGAGCCAGAGGAAAATATAGCGCCCATAATGACTGACATACATGACCCCCTCCACCAAGTGCCCAGCCAATATCTGCAGACTTAAATGGTTGGAACGACACATCAGATATCTGGGGGTCTTAATATCCAGAAATAGACACACACTATATATTGACAATCACGAACAGTCACTGCAAACACTAAACACTAAGCTACAGATCTGGAGACACCACCCCATATCGCTACATGGCAGGATATCACTTCTTAAAATGGTAGCCCTCCCTAAGCTGCTATATTTTTTTGTAAATATACCCATATGGCCTAGCAGGGACTTTTTCCAGACTACGCTCAATGATAGTGACCTTCCTCCGGAACGGGAAAACAGCTAGAATAGGATGGGAAAAAATGACGGAACTATATGGTACCGGAGGTATAGCTGCCCCTGATTTTGAACTCTACTACCTGGTCGCCCAGGCATAATTTCCTAAGTATTGGTGCGAAGAGACCGACGATACACCACGCACGTGGGTGGAAACACATACCACATCCCCAACAGACATCAAGTCAGTTATATTTAATTCACGACACAAAGACGCATGCAAATATGATACAGTTAGCTGCAGTGTTCGGGCCTGAGGCGCAATATTCAAAAGATTAAAACTTGAGTGTTAGGGAGAATTCTCTGTAAAGGCTAATTCCCAAACCTAGTGAGTCCCCCAGCAGCTTTGCTGGATTTTTGGGGTTTATTTCTTTCTCCTGCTAAGAGTGAGACTCTTTTTCTCCCACTCTTAGGCATGATTTCAGAATGTCCTTTGACTTTGTAATGTGTTTTATGGGCTATGGGGTCTTTTACTCCATAGGGCTTCATGTGTTTTTGGTAAGTGTGTTACACAGCACCCTCAGTGCAGTAACACAGGGGTGTCATAGTGACCCCCAAACATAGACTCCATACCCTGGGACTGACTACTGTCTCCCAGGGCATGTAAAGTCACCACTGACTTTACTAGTCTCAAATTGTGAACAGAACCAGTACAAACCATCATATTGAGGAAGTACTGGTAGGGGTAATTAGATTGCCCCTGGGTCTGTTTACCAAGGGGGCACTGTCCAGTCCCCCCTTGTCGAGTTTCTGGCTGGTGGCAGTGGTTACCACGCGAAATATTCCACTGGAATATTTCCTATGGGATTTTCCCATTCATTTTAACCGCACCACTTTTTTGGTGCATTGTTAAAGATACCGCTGGGTTATTTTAATATTTATTCCCCGGTTGGGTCTTTTTGCCAGGACTCGGTTTTAAAATGGCGTTTGTGTTTGCCTCTGTAACTCCAACCCAAGTCGAGCTCTTTGTTCCACTTTTGGCAGGCTTCTTCCCAGAAGCCTCCAAAAGTGGTGCCGCTCTGTCTGGGTCTACAGGATGTGTGGGAGGGGGGGGATAGGCACCCTGGACTGAGTTGCCTCTGCAACTCAAGTCGCACCCTTGTGTGATTGGCCCAGTGGTGAGCCGCCCGGCTCACCACTTAGCATGTTTGAGTGACAGCTAGGACTGGTGAATGGGGGTTTTCTGCATAAAAGCAGGGCTTTGGGGACTGGAACTTCAGAAGTCGCCACAGGACCTAAAGAATCCGAAGAGGGAGAAGCTGAGCCGACCTGCAACCATGACACCACCGGTGGAGCCCTGCTGAACCGACGCACCACTTCCCAACGACAGAGAAGATCTTCTTCCAGGAGAGTCTTCTTCTTTTGAGCGGGTGGGGTTAACCAGTTCGCCCTCTTTTCGCCTTTCTGGATCGTCTCGTGGTCGAATCGCCCGTGCCAAGCACCCCGGCGGCCGGATAGCCACACTTCATCACTACCGCAAATAAAAGGGTAGTACCTTTTAACCGGGAAACTCTGCGGCTTGTTTCTTCCCTGGCAGTTCAACGACCTCCAGCTTTCCCCCACTTCGAGATTTTCTCTTCCCCTGGACGAAGCACCGACTTGCACCCGCTGCCAGGAACAACTGCCCCCGCTGGAACTTTCTCACCATTTCAGGTACTGTGTCCCGCCTGGTCTCCCTTGCAACAGACTGTTCAAGGTGTCCCGTAAATCCTTGACTCTCTATCCTGGGGTGACCTGGGACCTGTTAACTAACTTTTCGGAACTGATGTAACTCCTTTTTGAACTATCTGTAAAGACTTTTAAAGAGTACTTCAACTGTGTGATCTTGGGCACATTCCGTCTTGCTCTCTCCAAGAGTGGGCCTGGCCTATGAACTTTTTGCTCTACAGTAGACCCTGCCTTTCTTGACTTGCTGTGGTTCTGTTAAAAGTGTTGGTATTGTGTGCTTTACTATTTCTGCCTTTTCTCTCTCTTTTTAAATAATTATTGGAGTGCCATCTTGGTTAAGCGTTCACCTCTCTGTTGATAATAAGTGGTGTTCTTTTCCTAAGACGTGTCGAATAATTAATCAGGGAGGTGTATATACTTCTAGTGACTGTGTTTGAACTTGCTTGACATATTAGTGCCAGTGTATTTTTACAAGTGCGTTTTTAAATAAATAATTATATACTTTTATACCAAAGCTCTGGTCAGTGTTTGCTTGTGCTACTGTATTTTTGTACCTAATGTCTAAATATACTACCTAACTCTTCTTGAGAGAAGTCTGACTGCTCAGCCACAGCTACCAGGTAAGTCTGGGTGGTGCAGACTGCTACCAATTGGGTTTACTGCTAACACCTGTGGTCTTAAGCTTTTTGCAGTGGTCCCTAAGGGAACTGCACAGGTTTCTGCCTAACACTGACACCTTACAACCCAGAGGTCCCCTTGTGGAACTTTTCGGGTATCCCCCTGACATTTGATATGGGTATACAAGAGGCCTGGGATCCCGTGATGGAGATGAGGGGGGGGGGACATGTTTATAAATGGTAAATTTGCAACCCTGGGATAATTCACAAGGGCGTTGGGGGGCGAGCCACTTAAAGTACTACAATACTACAGGATCAGAGCCGCATTCGAGAAGAAATTGCCGCTCTTTCCGGAGGAGCCACCCCCGCATCCCTGCTCACAACTCATCACCACGAAGGGAGGGCTGGGTATTTCTAAATTGTATATGTCAGTACAAACCCACACCCCCACTAGGAACGGGTTAAAGACAAATGGGAAACAGACCTACAGATGCCAATCTCGGAAGACAAATGGAGTAGATATTGTGCACTTACGAAGAAAGTTTCACTAAATGCCGGATTACGTCTGATCCAATTCAAAATCCTAAATAGACTACAATACACACCAGCTACAACGGCCAAATATGTAGCGGACTGCAATGGCGAATGTCCCAAATGCGGGTTCCCACAGGTGGGCTCATTTCACATGTAATGGGGGTGGCCAGCACTGGTGGGCTTCTGGAGAAAGGTGGCCGAGATGCTGACGGAAATCACACACATACCCTCACAGCCGACTCCTCAAAAATACTTATTTGGCGACATTGGTAAATGTTCCGAGAAAACCAGAAGACTATTTAATATCACATGTGCGGTGGCTAAGAAGAACAAGTTACTTTCTTACCTGGTAACGTTCTTTCGATGGGATGGTCCGACGACGTATTCCATATCTATGACATGTAATCACCACAGCTGTGCTGCTTCGGAAACATTTTCGGCGTCTGCTTCCTGCGTCGATGACGTCGATGCGCCGTCGTCGAGGACCTCCTCCGACGTCCGACGTCATCCGATGTGATAAGTAGGACGCACGACGCCCATAGCCTCAGTTGTAGTTTTTTACCCCAGAACGTGTGACATAAGTCAACTGCCAGTCAGACACAAAGCCTTGCGGAACGTAAGCTGCAATCGCAAAAGAAATTCTGTAGCAGGGAAGGCAGGGCGGGAGCGATATGGAATACGTCGTCGGACCATCCCATCGAAAGAACGTTACCAGGTAAGAAAGTAACTTGTTCTTCGAGGGGATTGGGTCCTCCGACGTATTCCATATCTATGACAGACTCCCAAAGCAGTACCAAAGCAAGGAGGAGGGAAAGAATTTAGAATCAAAATGTAGAATAGCCAATCAAATAGCAGAGCAAAGGACCGCCTTGCCAAAGGCCAGATCCTGTGCTTGGATGGAATCAAGGGAATAGTGACGTACAAATGTATGTACTGAAGCCCAGGTGGCTGCATCACAGATGTTGCGAATAGGAACACCCCTCTGCAGGGCAGTAGACGCAGCCATACCCCTGGTAGAATGGGCCCGCAAGCCAGCCGCTGGGACCTTACCCGCCAAACGGTAGCACTCCGAGATGGCCAAAATAATCCAGCGAGACAAAGTCTGTTTCGTCACAGCTTGCCCCAAACGCTTTCCAGCGTAACCAATAAAGAGTTGATCATCCACTGGGGACATGCGTGAAACATAAAAGCTTAAAGCTCTCCTAGGATCAAGCCTATGGAGCCTCTCCTCTTCCTTACCAGGATGCGGAGGAGGATAGAATGCCGGAAGAACAACCTTCTGGGCCAAATGAAATTCCGTCACTACCTTCGGAAGAAAAGAAGGACGAACTCTAAGGACAACCCTGTCCTTGTGAAATACAGTGAAGGGAGGCTTAACTGAAAGTGCCTGTAACTCACTCACTCTGCGAGCGGAAGTAACCGCAACTAAAAACACAGTTTTCAGAGTTAACAGCCTCAAAGGGCAAGAATGTAAAGGCTCAAACGGAGCACCCATAAGAAACTTAAGAACCAGGTTTAAATCCCAACCGGGCACCAGGAAAGGTGACGGAGGGAACACATGAGTGAGCCCTTTCAGGAACTGTGAAATCAAAGGGATTTTAAAGTAAGAACACTCTTCAGACGAGCGCTTAAAGATGGACAGCGCCGCCAGGTAACCCTTAACGGTACCCACTTGCAAGCCCCTGTGGGCCAAAGAAAGTAAAAAGGACAGAACCATGGGGATGTCACATGCAAAAGGATCCACATTCTGAACCCTGCACCAGTCGCAGAACTTACGCCAACGGCAACGGTACAGAGACTTTGTTGCCGGTCTTCGGGCCGAAAGCAACACCTCCATCACGTCCTCAGGGAGGTCCCAATCCTTATACCTCAACCTTTCAGAAGCCAAGCGTGAAAGTTGAGGGATCTGACCTCTGGATGGAGAACCTGACCCCCCCTCCCGTGAGAGCAGATCGTCTCGGTAGGGAAGACGACGTGGAGGGCAGATGGATAAGTCGAGAAGGTCCGGGTATCACGTCCTCCGAGCCCACGCCGGGGCAATGAGGATCATCCGGGAACCGAACTTCCGTAACCTCCGCAGCACTTGCGGGATGACGGGGACTGGAGGAAACGCGTACAGCAGCGGGAATGACCACTCCACCACGAACGCGTCTCCTAAAACGCCTTCTGGAGGAAATTCCCGCAAGCAAAACCTTTCGCACTTCCGGTTGACACTGGAGGCAAAGAGATCCACTTGAGGGGTCCCCCAAAGGGCGAAGATCTCCAGGAGAATCTTCTGAGCCAACTCCCACTCGTGAGAGATCGCGCTCTGCCTGCTCAGAGCGTCCGCCGTCACGTTTTCGGCTCCGGCCAGATGAACTGCCGAGATCGAAACTTCCTGCTGGATGGCCCAGAACTCGAGCTGCATCGCCTCTCTGCACAGAGGAAGTGACCCTGCCCCCCCTTTTTGTTGAGGTAGTGCATGGCCACTGTGTTGTCCGTCAGGATCAGGACATTCTTCCCTCGCACAGACGGCAGAAAAGCCTTCAGGGCTAGCCTGACGGCCCTCAGCTCCAACAGATTGATATGGAGTCTGGACTCCGACGGAGACCAACGACCGCTGACTGTCAGCCCGTTGGCATGAGCTCCCCATCCCGTGAGGGATGCATCCGTCACGATCGTCACCTCCGGCCAGGGAAGCCAAAACAGAGCCCCCTTCATCAAGTTGCCTTCGACGGCCCACCACAGAAGGTCCTGGGCGACCGAGGGCGGCACCTGAATCGGGTCCGACATCCTGCCGGAGGACTGCGACCATTGCATCTTGAGTGCCCACTGTAAAGATCTCATCCGCAGGCGAGCCTCTGGCACCAGAAGAATGCAGGATGCCATGAGGCCGAGCAACCTCAAGAACTCGAACGCTGGGAGCATCTGGGCATGCTGAAACTTGTGCACCATCTGCTGAATGTGAAGAGCCCCACCTGGGGAGGAAAACACTGCCCCAGGGAAGTGTCGAGCACTGCTCCGATGTACTGGAGCCGCTGCGTTGGCGTCAAATGGGACTTCTTTAAATTGAGGGAGAAGCCCAGCCTGTGAAGGGAGTGGCAGGCGACGGACAGATGATCCAGGACTTGCTCGGGAGAGCTCCTCCTGATCAACCAATCGTCCAGGTAGGGGTAGAGGTGAATCCCCCCTTGCCTGAGATGCGCTGCCACCACCACCATGAGCTTGGCGAAAACCCTCGGGGCGGAGGTCAATCCGAACGGCAGGACCCGAAACTGAAAGTGCGAGTCGCCAACCGCGAACCTCAGGTACTTCTTGTGCTTGGGATGGATCGGCACATGGAAGTAAGCATCCTTGAGGTCGAGTGACACCAACCAGTCCTGAAGCTGAAGGGCCTGGAGGACTTGAGAGAGAGTAACCATCTTGAACTTGTCCTTCCTGAGGAGTTTGTTCAAACCGCGCAAGTCCATGATGGGTCTCAATCCCCCGTCTTTCTTCGAAACCAAAAAATAAGGGGAATACCATCCCTTGTTCCTCTCCGCTACAGGCACCAGTTCTATGGCGCCTTTCTCCAGCAGGGCTTGAATTTCCTGCGCAAGGAGCGGATCCGGACTCTGCAAAGAGAGGTTCCCCGGTGGATTGTCGCGAGGCCTGTGCCGAAAAGGAAGACAGTAGCCGTGGGTTATGATCTCCAGAACCCACACATCTGAAGTAATGGCTTGCCACTCTACAAGATGCTGCGCCAGCCTTCCCCCAACCGGCGAACCATGGGACATGGCCTCACGACTGAGTGGGAGCGGCTGCGGCGTTACCTGAGGGCAAAGAGGCAACTGCCCGAGCGGCCTTGGCACCACGGGTACCCTGTCGTCCACCTCTGGTACCCCTGCGTTGGCCTCTTTGACTGCCAGCTCCTCTCGCTTTACTGAAGGAGGAGTAATAGCGAAAGGAACCACCCCTCCACTGCTGTCCCCTAGGACGAAAAGGCGGAGGTTGGCGAACTGCAGCGCCCAACGACTTCGCTGCAGCTTTTGAGGTCTGCAACCTCTCAAGGCTCTCGTCAGCCTTGCTGCCAAAAAGGTGTTCACCATCAAAGGGCATGTTGAGGAGCCGGGACTGCACATCAGGCGCAAACCCCGACTTCCGCAACCACGCAAACCTGCGTATCACAGTGCTCGCTGCCATGGACCTACTGACGCATTCAGCTAAGTCCAAACCCGACTGAACGGACTCACACATGGCATCCTTACCATCCTGGACCATAGCAAGGAAACCATCCCGTTCATCCCCTTCGGGAACATGTTCAGCCGCTAACGCAACACAGCGCCATACCACCAGAAGAAAACACTTTCTTCGCCCAGCCATCAAAACGTTTGCCGTCCCTATCAGGAGGGATGGTAGGGTACGACGCCTGCTTCGCCGGGGCCGTGGCCGCCTGCACCACCAAACTCTCCGGAGTGGGGTGCCTGGTCAAGTAGCAGGGGTCGCCACTGGCTGGACGGTATTTTCGCGACAAGGATCTGCCCACCGCCGGGACACTCTCCGGAGCAGTCCAAGCCGCCGCCACCCTTCTCTGTAAAGCCATATGGAACGGCAGAACCGGGTCAGTTGGGGGACCAACATCAAGGATGTCTGTCAGATCATCCTGCACAAACTCCCCTGGGGGAGCAGACCATCCCAAGTACTCAGAAACCCTAGCCATAAGGCGCCGGTACGAGGAATCAGCATGAGAGCCAGGCTCAGGCCTACAAAACTCCACCTCCGGAGAGGTGTCCAGTCCACTGGCATCATGCAGTGACTGTCTCAACTCGTCAAACTGACTATGGCCCGAGACAATGTCATCCGGAACCTGACTAGGAACCAGGCCATCAGAATCCTCATCCGCCTCTGAAATATAGTCCAGGTGGCGAAAAGAAGGCACTCGAGAGTGCTTGCTCTTAACCAGAGCCTTCCTAGGGGGTCCACCCGTGCCCTGGGGTACCTCCGACACGAAAGGCGTCGATGGCGTCGAGCGAATCCGCACCAGCGTCGAGAGAACCGGGATCGGCACCGAGAGGATCGGCGTCGAGGAAATCGGCGTCGACGTCAGATGCAGCGCCTCCAGAATCGGCGGCGTCGACACAGCCCTCGAGGCCGGAGCCCCGAGCGTGTCCCTCGACGACCTGAGCGTCGACGGCATCGACGACTTCCTCGGAGCCAGAGCCTCGAGAAAGCCTGTCGACGCCCTTAACGCCACAGACGTCGAAGCCTTCTTCGAAGACCTCACAGGTGCACACGGTCTCGAACGCGTCGAGGACCGGGACCTGGAACGGGTACGTCGAGAACGAGTCCCCTTGTCCGAACGGGACCTCTCCCGTGACTCGCGCCGACCACTCCTGCGAGCGGTGTCTCTCGACCTCACACGACCGACCCCACTCGGGGGCGCGGACGGCTGAGTACCCTGCGACTCAAGAATTGCCGACATCTGCTTCCCGAAGGAAGCCCATTCCTCCGGCGTCGCACGGCCCGAGGGGTAAGCGACGTGCCGGGCAGAGCCCTCCGAAGAGGACCTGGAAGACGACCGATGTCGGCGCTTCCGAGAATGCCTCGAAGAGGCAGAGGAGTGGCGAGACCGACTCCTAGAAGGAGACCCACGAGACTTCCGACGATGACACGGAGAGTCACCCCTCGAATCATCCGTCGAAAGCCCCGCAGACTTCGACTTCCGGGGCTTGGACACCCGACCTACCGACAACTTCTTCTTACGTTCGCGTAAGGCTTTGGACGTGAGCGACTGGCAGTCGATACAGTCATCCGTGTCGTGGGCCTCCCCGAGGCACCAGAGGCAGGCGTTGTGCGAGTCCGTCACCGACATCTTGGACCCACACACCCCGCACTTCTTGAAACCCGGACGCGGGGTCGAAGACGAAGTAGACATCTTCAGAAGGATTTTCACAAATGAACAGGTTCGAAGAACCGAGAAGAACAGAACTCCAAAGAGTCGAGGCGTTTAAACCGAGAAACACAAAGCAACACGTTCGCGGAAAAAACGGAACTGAGGCTATGGGCGTCGTGCGTCCTACTTATCACATCGGATGACGTCGGACGTCGGAGGAGGTCCTCGACGACGGCGCATCGACGTCATCGACGCAGGACGCAGACGCCGAAAAAGTTTCCGAAGCAGCACAGCTGTGATGATTACATGTCATAGATATGGAATACGTCGGAGGACCCAATCCCCTCGAAGTGTATATTACAGGCCTGGAAAAGTGCTACACCACCAAGCATGACCACTTTCCTTCGGGAATTGACTTATGTTAATGCGTGTGAAGAGCAATACGTTTTGACCCAGCCCGGGGCAAGCAGGCCAAAGGACATTTGGGGCCCCTTCCCCATGTACCTGTGTGAAATGCTCTCGGAGGACGAAGCCTCCATGTAACAATGTCTGTAAGAAATGAAACTGGTAGTCTACTTAAGTATATTATCGGAGTGAAGTTGCTGTAACTGTCGAACACCACTGTTAATCAATAAAAAGAAGTTTAAAAAGAAAAAAAGAAAGAGTCGAAGCTCTGGGTTCACAAGCAGCATGTTAGCATGCAGGAAAAAGAAACTGAGGTTGGGGCATAGTGACGTGCTACTTATTCAACGCCTGATGCCACGTCCGGAGCCAACGACCAGGCGCTGAGCAAGACGGAACAATGGTCGACGACCAAGTCGAGGTCCACTACGCCCCCTGTCAAAAGTTTTTCCGAAGTAGCAAAGCTGGAGGGATTATCTATCAGATGAGGAATCTGCAAGAGAAAAGCAATTCATTGAAGGCAGAGTAATTCAGAGCGGAAAAGACCAAGAGTACATGCTGCGTTCTAGTTGTTCTGAGCATAGACTTGTAACCTGGAGATTTAGACCTCAGACACAGCTGACTTCTGCGCGGTGCTGCTGAAGAGAGAAGACTGCTCTCGGGACGGACCAAAAAACCAAAGTGCTGGTGGAAAGTGTTGCAGAGACAACCAGCTCATGACGGGAGAGAGAAAAGGCTGACCGATCGGGAAAACACGCTGCTGCAAGAACGCATGAATCTAGCAAAGGTCTCGTAGCATTCATAGGTGTTACTAGACGGCGGTTGCCTTACTGACATACAGCACAGAGCAGAAAAGACCAGTACCAACCGCGAGAGGCGAAGAAGCCGGATGAAGGTAGCGAGACAGGGAAAGGCACAGAATTCCCACCACTGGTTTACCGCGAGAGAGCAGAAGAACACCAGCAAGAGCAAATGAGTCCCATAAAGGGAAGCAGGGTCACCAGGGCATACTGGCAATGTTGCCAAAGGCGATTTACTGTAAGGAATGCATATGAAACATACGATAAAGAAAGAAGCTGTAAACATTTCTTTAAAGGGGAAAACAAAGTAAAAGCAAGTACCTTTTAAGGTGATAAGTGTATGCAAGGCAAGTGTGAGGGGAACCCTGGCAAGAGAAGGTACCAGGTAAACGCAGTGTCAGATAAAGCAAACAGAAAGAATCTTACCGTTGGGAGTGTGTGCAGAGCCCACACGAGAAAATCCCTGGATGGTGACTATAACAGGCAGTTGCAAGGGAGTACCTTTGAAGAAGCCCTGGGAGGCGAGTATACTAGGCACCCGCAAGAAATTCCATTTTATTTTTTAGAAAGCCCTTGCAGGAGACTATACCATGCAAGGACAAATTGAAGAGTGTATAGGAAACAAAGAAAAAAAAAGGTCCAGAGAAGTATAAAATCAGGACTAATACAACGTTTGAGGAAACCCTGGCAGGAGAGTAGACCAGGCAATTGCAGGAATGTGCATTTGAGAAAGTCATGGCAGGAGAGTATGCAAGGCAAATGTAAATTGAAGAGTGTATAGGAAACACCCTATGTAAAAGGGGTCCTGAGAAGGATAGAAATCAGAACTAGTAAAGAGGTTCTGGGAAACCAAAAGGAGAAGAATAAAAGCTGGCAGGAGAGTACACCAGGTATTCTGACAAGAAAAATCCAAAGAGACAAGTTGTTTTGTATCCTAAATTGTATTGTGAAACAAGAGGAATTTAAAGACAAAGAACCAAGTTGTTTCATGTCTCAATTGTGTTGTGAACAAGAAAAACACAAGAAACTGATATCTTTAAATCTACAACAGAAGAAAGAGATATTCAGGGGAAGGAAACCAACCCCTTGGATAAGGAACTCTAGAGTGTGAGGGCCAGAACAGTACTTTGGACACATGACGATTTTACTTTGGACATTCTGACTTTGACAGACAATTTAGTTTTGGTTTTAGGTAGGGAAACACATTTTCAATCGATGATCTTTAGATAGTCTCTAGTGACTACTTTTATCAGTTTGTACAGTTCATTTACTGTGGTCCTGAGATTCTGTTTCTTCTCTTGGTTTCCTCTACAGAGAGTAATCCTTTGCTTTTCCCTCAGTAAAAGTATCAAACAAGTATCTTATCCTTCTGGGCTATGTCTTATTCTTCTGAACAGTTCATAGTCTTTGGTTTCTCCATGCTCTTTGGCTTTATATATATCTACTATGTGCATCTTGTTCTCAGGTTTCTCTGTTATAACTTGGTCCTCTATTTTGATTAGACCTTCTTGATCTCGACTGGTACGAATTGGGTCACTCCCAAAATACTTTTCATTTAATTCTCTTTGTACTAGTTTTACAATATGAGCAGGCCAATAATGATTGTCATTTACTCTTCTTGATATGATGATGTTATCTTTCTCTTGACTGTTCATGTATGAGCATTCAAATAATGATTCTCATTCACTCTTCTTTCTGACATTTTGATATTATCTTTCTCTTGACTGTAACAAGCATGAGAATTCCAATAATGATTCTAACCACACTGAATGTGCCCGATCTCGTCTGATCTCAGAAGCTAAGCTAAGCAGTGTCGGGCCTAGTTAGTACCTGGATGGGAGACAGCCTGGGAATACCAGGTGCTATAGGCTAAAAAAAATAATAAGAATAAAAAAAAGAAAATGATTCTAATTCACTCGCCTGGTTCTCCCGTTGTCCCTATTATCTTCTGTTTTTAGGGCTAATGTCACCAGGGTTTCCAGTCGTTGAGGGTCGCTTTACGTATCATGGATTTTTGCCAGCTCCTCTCCCGTCTGGTTGTCTTGGATGGCTGTACGGCATTTTGTATACTGACTTGTCCTGTGTCTGCCGTAGCAGAATGGTTTCAGTGTTGTTGCAAGGACCCTTGGTCCACCACAAATCAGCAGCTCTGTATCCCCTCTAATTCCCAGGAAGACCAAAGATGTGGCTGCATTAGATGGGACTTGCTGGCATTGACTGAACATCCACGGTCAAAGAATAAATCTGTGAGACATGTCATGATCCACTGCGCCTCCGATGGTGACTTGGCCCTGACGAGTCAGTTGTCCAGGTAAGGGTAGACCTGATGCCCCTTGGCCCGGAGAAGGGCAGCAACCGTATTCATTATCCTAGTAAAGACATGGTGAGCTTACTTCAGTGGACATGACAGGCCCTTGTACTCAAAGTGCAGTCCCCTGACCATGAGCCTGAGAAATGGTCTGTGGGGTGGCCAAATCGGGACTTTTAAGTATGGGTTCTTCAGGTTCAGGGAGCACATCCAGTCCTCCTCGTATAGCACCTCTGTTATATGCGCTGTAGTCACCATCTTGAATTTCTGCAGGGGTAGGGAAAGATTGAGGAAAGATAGGTCCAGGACTACCCCACCAGTTGTCCTGAGGACCCTATCGGAAATTAGTGGAGGTGAGGATGGAGGAGAGGCTGGATTTGGAAGCTGGAACCCTGAGATGATCACATATAACAACCAAGAGTCTGAAAGAAGGGGACTCCAGCAATGGCTGTAAAGCGCCAGCCTGACCCAACTGGGGAACTGTGGACTTGAATGCCCCACTCATTGTTTCTTTTTTTTAATTATAATTTTTATTGCAAACTTTCAACATAAACACAAGGATTTATGAGAACATCTACTTATTGTCACCTTTGCTTTATAAGGTTTAAGTTACTTACCTGTAACTATTGTTCTCCAGCATGGCTCTGGCATGGATTCACAAGGCCATGAATATTCTCTGTCAGGGCGAAAATACTGGGTAAAAGAAAAAACAGTTTCACTTTCACTTAAAAACTGCATTTCTCCTCTAAACCAATCACTGTCCTCTGGGTCATATAGCCCCCATCCAATGACTGTCCTCTCTCTAAGACCCTCCTCTGGCAGCCATATTCAGGTTTAGTAGGCACGTAAAGTGGCAGTATGTCCAACAAGAGCCGCAGAGGGGATGGAGAGAGGGTTCGCATGTGAATCCATGACAGACCCATGCTGGAAAAAAAAAATAGTACAGGTAAGTAACTTAAACCTTCTCCAGCATGGGGTCTGGCATGTATTCACAAGCTCATGAATAACAAATACATAGCTGTACAACATTACACAACCACGGGAGGTGGCAAGGCTCAAAAGAAGCACCGGAAGTGTACGCAAGTGTGCTGGGCTGTTTGGCTGTGTTTGCTGTGCTCCCATCCCCTGGAGAGGTCTGCGTTGCCGTCGGCGCGAGGAAGTTTGAAAGGAGCCGAACCACGCAGCACTGTTCGCCCTGTTGGACCTTATTGTGCAAAACTCTGAACTTTGGATTTGAGGTGACTCATTATGTAGGCACTTTTTGTGCTTTCTCAGAGGATTGCTCTGCATGGCGAACTACGTACGCCTCAAACACCAATCTTAACTTTTTAAAATGTTTTTTATTTTTTTCTCCTTGTAGGCCTGCCCCCGACCCCGCCGAAAGTGCCGCCCAGAGTACAACCTGATTGGATCCCTCTACTACTAAACACCCGGGCACGCGCACCGGAAGTGCACGCAAGTGTGCTGGGCTGTTTGGCTTTTCGGCGGGTCGGCAGTAGGTAGGAGTTTGGAGTAGATTTACTTATTTTTTATTATTGTTCTATTTTCTTTTTCACATTTTGGTTTGTATTTGAATTTAGGTTTTCTTTATTGATGCCTGCGTATGGTCTTACTGAGTCTTTTGGCGTTCGTTTGATCACATGTTTTACGTTCCTCTGGGTTTCAAGTATTACTTGGTTGTCAATTTAACAGTACACACAACTCAGGTTAAACATAGTGTATTTGAATCACTTGATATATTCTCTGGTGAGCAGGAATCAATCATGGTGGGTAGCCTACCTAGTGGAAAAAGTCTATTGGACGGTAGAACACAGATTGGTTTAAATGCAACTGTTCCAATTCAACTGCACGATTCCAGTGCTGATTTAACTCCACTAGTACTACAAGTTTAATTATATAGTGAACGGGCAATGGATGTAAATACTGTTCCCTATAGTATGCAATCATTAGCGATCAAACCCAATGATGCCATGAATGAGCAACTATTGCAATCTACACAGAATGGACAAAGAGGGGTAATGAATGTTAGTATAGATACGCATGAGGTGAAACTAGGAAATGTTAAAGTGATGCATAACGATGAGTTGGATCAAGTATCTATGAACAACATGGACATACCCAATTACATTTCTGATGTTTCCTTTATGGCGCCGGCACTGGCAAGAGAGTGGGAAAAACAATGTTGTATATCTCTAAATCCTCAATCACTGGCAGTATTTCTACCATCGGAAGACGAAAGAATTTGCTTACATAATTTACAAGATGTGCACTCCCCTGACCCACGTGTAGGTCTTGATAAACACTACTATGAGAGACCAGTGAGGCCTTCGAGTAGTTCTCCTATATTTAACAACATAGGAACAAAACAGGGGGGGAGTCTTCCCACTTAAACACTATAAGAACGATAAATCTGACTGTGAAGAAGACGACCTGCTTGAGGAAAGGGGGAGCAAGCATTTTGATTCACATGCTGACATAAGCTCTCAACATAAAAAAAAGATGGAGAAAACACAACCTTTCCTGTAATAACTTCACTGCTGAATTTACTTGACAAAGGACACGAGTTAACACATACGCATTTGAACTCTTTAAAAGAAGGAATGATAGGTTTGTCAAACAAAATATCTTAATTAGAAGGTTACTTGCTTGCACAGGCAACTGGTCAATCAGAAAGACAGGGTTTAGTGGATGCATGCTTACTGAAAGCTTTAACTCCTGTAGACAACAGGGGAACTAATCAATGCACGCAAACCTCTGAGTTAGATAAAAGCGAACACACTGATACACAATCCTATGCTAAAGCAGTCGCTGAGGGTGTGAAGATTGAGATACCATCTAATGTGGCAATAGATCCATCACATTTAATTGTGGCAATCAAAGCAAACTCACTGAAATTGGATGATGTGTTTGGTTACTTAATTTCCCATCATCCCATTTTCAAATCTGGTGGGGAAATAGACACTGCAAATGCCGCGATTGGAAACAGTCTAGCTGTTATTAAGTAAGATTCTCCCAATAGTCCATCAACGCTTCTGAATATCATTGAGGAATCAGAGGCGGTACAAACGAAGCAAGAGAGCCATAGAGCTTTGAAACTGGCATTCATGTATCAAGAAAGCGATGAAACACATTGTGTTAAAGAGGGGCGGGAATCTGATGAAACTAATGCAATATTCTTTTCACGAAGAGAAAATAAAACAAAAAAGAAAATCAGTAATGGTCCCCAAGAGATTTTTATAACAAAAAACAAACAAACAAACAAAAAAATAACAAGAAAATCAACATCTCCAGGGGTGATGAAGAAAATGCAGGACAATCTAGTAGTTCTCCTGCCGGATCAGGTAATGAGACACAGATTGACTTGACCCAATTATATGAGAAGTCGAAAGCTGTATTAAATCTAGTTTTGCCCAGTTTAAGAAAGATTTACACAAATAAAACGGGGGACACCAAGGCCACCCTTAGAGATGGACATGGGGAGGGGTGGATATGCTACTTTGGGGTCACAGACACAAGGACGCTTATCTACATTTCATCCCCTCACTGAAAAGAAAACTACAGGAAAGGCCTATGAAGGGAAAACTATCAACTCTCAAAACCGGGACAGTGCCTAAACACACTCACGAGGGAAGGGTGTCAGAAAACAATTCCCCCCCCCCCATCTTGATAATGCAAAGACTGTGCCTTTGGGTTTTGGGAACGCTGTAATGGCTGTGTCGAACTACAATCAAAACCATGTCATGCAACTAGGGCACAGTACAAATAACAATGATAACATGGGTTTGCAAAGCGGTGACAAGGTAGTTGAAAATGTGGTGAGTGAAGAAATGGCAACTAAGGGTAGAATCTCCCCTATGCTGAGCAGGAGAGAAGTGATTGCTCTTTTCAAAGAGACACAAGGTACATCCTGGGATGGTGCAGTGATCAAGGAATAAATGGTAAACAAAGATTGAACAGATCCTTTTTGATTAATGTGTTTAAGGGTAGTCCGCAGTTGAGGACGCTTCATTCAGATGACATTGAATGGCTGAGGCTGGCCAACCACAACAACCTTCGCATGATTTGTGCACCACAATTTGTGATCATACTTAAGTTGTTGTGGGAGCACAGGGAGGAATTTGAGTTACGAGGTCTCTCGTTGCTGTTGTTTAGATCTATTGAGGAGGCTGATGTGTTTCTAGAGGAAAATCTTCAGGTTACTGAAGAATTAGGGCCTACCTCAGCAAATTCACAGGCCTTGCCCACGCAAACTGCTGATCTCATTTCTCAGATCTCTGCACTGGTGGGCGCAGCGTCTAACATTACTTGGCTGGCCCCATTGATGACGTCAATTATAGAACTGTCATCTAAACAAAAACAACCATAACCAGCCATAGTTGGAAATCCTACTCAGCAGGAGTTTAAAATGTTATCATGGAATTGTTGTGGGATGAAGAATCTCCAACATTGGTTGTCCTGTTATGTTGAAACGGGCTCCCCAATGGTCTCATTATTACAGGAAACCATATGTGTTAGGGAGCTTGTTATTGATGGCTTTCTGATCTTTAGTGCGCCTGCTACTCGGGGAACAATTGGGCGTCCCTCGGGGGGCATGGCTATTCTTATCAACAACATAATAAATCAACAATCCCATGTTCTCTATGCATAAAATGGATTGCTAGCAGTAGAGTTCACCACAGCTGGGTTGTCATCTTGTTCTTATTTACTGATATGTATTTATTTCAATCCTGCCGCAAACACTCTAGATGCTACACTAGACATGTTGGACGAAATCCTTCAGGAAGCCATGATCAGAAATCCTAACTACTTGGTAATTATTGGGGGCAACTTCAATGCAGTGTGCATCAAATCACTTATCAAACCTAAAACTAAACATAAACAAGCATGACAAAGTTATTCTCTTAGCAAGGGAAGTCGTTGGACCAGCTATTTTAAGAAGTGAAATATGCAAGTGGTAGACTATGTATTGGGTAAGCACAGAGGAACTTGGGGCACAGTTGCGTCCTACATAGATTATTTATTTGTATCCATCTCCTTAGTAGGTATGGTTGATAAGGTCGATATCATTGATTGTACACTCAGTGACCACGCCCCGATTAGTATGAATGTACGATGTGATCTCGAATTTTTAACTGATGACTCTAAGTTAGGTTTGATAAATCTTGACTGTGCTCAGACTTCGGTCGGTTGGCATCCGAAGATTTGTATGGAATTGACCTACTAGGTACACAGAGATGCATGGAGGGCACCTAAATCGCACCTGATGAATTACAATGCCAACCTGAGAGAAGAAACGAATGCCGAGTAATAAAAAAACATATTGAAACCTTGAGTCAGATTTCAGTCCTGGAGAGATACGATCCCTAGACTTGAGGCCAAGGACAAGTCTCGCAGTCCTGTTCTGGATAAGTTGCAGAGGGTGGAGAGTAGAAGCAGGCAGATTTAGAAAGAGGCTGTTGCAATAGTCCAGCCTAGAGAGAACCAGAGCTCTGGAGACAGTGAGCTTCTGGGGGAAGGAGAGGAAAGGAAGAATACCTCTGAGGAGGTGCAGCTGGTAGTGGGACTTCTTAGTGACGTCAGAGATGTGAGGGGAGAAGGAGAGTGTGGTGTCGAATGACACCAAGGTTTTTTGCCTTGCAGGTGGGAGCAGGAAGAGGGCCAAGATGAGGAGAATCTCAGTCTTACTGGCATTAAGGCAGAGATCATTGGGGGCACACCATTCCTGGATAGCAGACAGACAGTCCGAGATAAGGGAAGGAGCAGCTCTGCAGATGTCCAGCAGGAGCACACCAGACAGGAACGCTGTCACAACGATCTCTCTGGTGGAGTGAGCTTTCGGATGGCCGTGCAGTAGTCGGTTCGCCAACCGATGACAGTGTGTGATGCAGCCGGAGCGCCACCCTGAAATGGAAGCCTTGGACAAGGCCGTCCCATGGTTCACAGGACAAAGAGTTGTGAGGTCTTCCGAAAAGTCTTTGTGTGTGTCACGTAGAACTTCAGGGCACGAACAACGTCCAGCGAATGCAAGGCCATTTCCGCCGGTGACAAATGTTTTGGAAAAAAAACAGGTAATACCAAAGGCTCATTGAGGTGGAATTCCGACGGAACCTTCGGCATGAAAGAGGTGCGTACGCTGCTCCACCCTCGATTCATGGAAAGTTAGGAATGGTTGCTTGCAGGATAGGGCCTGGATCTCACCTACACTTCTGGCAGAGGTGATGGCCACAAGGAAAGCCGTTTTTACACGAGAGGAACTTGAGAGGGGCCTGATGCGTTGCTCGAAGGGGGCCCCCATGAGCCCCATCGGAACCACGTCCAGTTCCCACAGGAGCCTTCACCAGCGGGAAAGATCGAAAAAGTCCTTTGAGAAACTCCTTGACGAGTCGGTGGGAATAAAGCAAAGATCTTCCTGGATACCTGGTGTAGCGATGGATAGCCGCCAGATGTACCTTGCTAGAGGTGTGCGCCAGTCCGGCCTTGGCCAAGGAAATCAAGTATGGAAGGATCTGTGGAGCCATGAACCTCAGATGGGTAATTGCCTGAGACTGGCACCACGCAGCGAAACGCTTCCACTTGTGACCATAGCACGTCGATGACGCCATGGCCTTGGAGAGGACCTCTCTGCAGTCCGCAGGCAACTCATTTTTTTTTTTTATTTTTGTATTAGTTTTAAACAATCTGAACCAAACTTACAACGTTCTCAGTGTATTGTTCATGATCCGCGCATCTGATTCCCCGCCCTTTCCTCCCCCCTAAAACCACTGTTTGTCCATCAATTCTTATTGTACCAGATTCCGACCTCGGGCTGCCTACTTCATCTGAGGTGGTATCTTCCTCTCTGGGGTGGAGTAATGGCACTGTGAGCGCCACCCATTGGTGCAGGTCTCCGCTGGTGTCCAGCCTCTCTTCTTGCAATGCATTCTCCCATGCTCCTGTTTCGGCTGTCACCCACCTCAGGAGGTCCCCCCACCACAGTGTCATACTTGGGCTCTTCGTGCTTTTCCATCCCATAGCTATGCGTCTTTTCGCCATTATGTATATTAAATCCTTCAGCTTATTTAGTGGTTTGTTTTTACTAACTAACTAAAAGCTTTCTTGTATAGTGCAGTCACTCACCCAAAAGGTCTCAGGGCGCTTATATAGACATATACAAACACGTAACACATAGGTTGCGATATGGAGCAAAGAGATAGACGTCATTTATCATGGCGAATAGCAGGGTCCTGATGAATAGCCAGTTGACCTACACTAGTATATGAAGGTTAGACATCAAAAAGAAATGTCTTAAGACGTTTTCTAAACTGCTGCAATGTGGTAGACTGTTTGAGATAAAGTGGGATCATATTTAAACTTTTCAGGGCCCCGGGAGCAAAGCTTGCTCCACCTAGTTTCCTCAGAAAGGTACGTGGTTGTGCCAGTAACAAAAGGCTGTTAGAATGTAACGCACGCTTGGGTATAGCCATATGGAGCCTAGATTTTAAATATTCTGGGGCCTTGCCTGAGAGGTATTTAAAGACTATTACTAGGCCTTTAAATTGAAGCTGCTGCTCAATAGAGAGCCAATTTAGCATTTTCCGATGTTCTGTAATGTGGGCTTGTCGACTTAGACCACATACAGCTCAGACTGCTCCATTCTGTATGGTTTGGAGACTCTTGATAGTCCCCTTAGAGGTACCTATCAAGAGACTATTGCAGTAGTCTAATATTGGTGTTGACTATGGCTGCTGCAATAGATGCTCTGTTGACTTCTGAAAGATGCAGACGTATTTGTCAGAGAAGGTGAGTGAAGAAGCTGCATGATAACTTAAGATAGGATACATGTTTCTGAAATGTCAGGTGGGTGTCAAAGTAAACTCCCAGAGTCTTTACATATTCAGATACAAGAATATTATTGCCACCAATTATAAAGCCTTTATAGTCTGCATGCATGTTTTTTAGCCCGTGAGGTGTGCTGATGACCAGCAGCTCTGTTTTTTGTCATTTAAGGCAAGAGAGTTGAGAGCCATCCATTTTTGAATAGCATCATAGATTTCTTTCATGGTGGGCAGGTCGTCTTTATAGACCACATGTAGTTTAATCACTATCTGGTTGTCGTTGGCGTAGTTGGCAAATTGTATGCCCATGGACTTTAACAAGTCACATAGACACCTAATATAAATGTTAAAAAGTAGTGGGGATAGGCAAGATCCCTGAGGGACACCACATGTAACTGGAATTTTCAGAGACTTTGAGGATCCCTTCACAACACAGGCATTTCTAGGACCCAAGAATGATTTAAGCCAAAGAACTGCTTCTTTTGTATCTGCCCAAGATGCAAGCTGCTGGTGTCTGCACATCTATATCGATGCCTGCCTCTGCCACTTTTGCAGCTGCCTGCAACCAGAAAACTCGTATTGGTCGACATCCCCAGAACATGTGAGTCATTCCTACCTTAGGTTCGTTACATTTGGGACATTCATGGGCTCCCGCTCCTCTGAACCTTGAGATGACTTCCGGTGTGAGGTATGCTCTGTTGGTAATGTAAAACTGTATGAGTTGCAGGCGGGCATTCCTGGAGACCTTTTTGTGGTAGTGGGTTACATTTCCCCATTCCTTGTCCTCAAATTCTAGGCATAGTTCGTTTTCCCATTTCGCTTTTGAGTTCATCTTTGGTCGTGCTGTCCATTAGCACTTTGTAAAGCCGTGAGATTTCATGTCCCCACTCAGCCGTGTTTAGTAGGGTTTCGATGACCTCATGCTCTGCTTCCGGATTCATAACCTCTGGCCATCTGTCCATGAGCCTCTGCACCACTGCTCTGTGGAGCAGAAACTGCCCTGTCGGTAGTCCTGTGGCCTCATTGAGCTCAGCAAACGTTAGAATCCCCTGTTCGTTTACTAGGTCCCCAATGTGGCCACGCCATGAGGTTCCCACTGACTGCGCGTTTCCTTTTGTCCCCAGGGTCCATCTGTCATGATTACCGCTTTGAGGATTTGTGGGGAGTACGGGTCGTCTATCTTTGCTGTCTTGCAGGCCCGTCTCCAGAGCTGGGTCCCCTGGTTTAACCAGATATGGGCTGTTTTGTATTCACCTGTCGAGACCCAAAGTAAATCCCTGAGTAGCAGCTGGGGGATGGCCGGTTGTAAGAGTCGAGTGTCCGTCGTGGTTTCGTCCGCCATCCACTTCACTACATGTTTCAGTTGACTCGCCAGGTAGTATAGTTCAAAGTTGGGGATTTTCATGCCTCCCCTTTCGTAGGGTCTCTGTAGTATCTCCAGCGCCACTCTGTGTCTCCCTCCCTGCAAAAGGAACCGTTTGCAAAGCTTGTTTATTTCCCTGAAGAATGGAGGGGGATATTGAATGGGACATTGGTGAAGTTGTGCAGTAGCCGGGGCAGCGCCACCATTTTGAGAAGTTCAGCCCTCCCTGCCACTGAGAGCAGTAATTTGCCCCAGAAGTCCATTGATTTCTCTAGGGTATCCTTGGCTCTTACCGTGTTTAGGCTGTGTTCAGTTTTGTGGTTGCGGTGAATGGTGATTCCCAAGTATTTGAAGGAGGTTATCCTCCATGGAGGGCCATGGGAGGAAGGGATCTGGTTTCATCGCCGCTTAGTGCAGCCAGAGGGTAGAGACAAGACTTATCCTTGTTAATCTGGATCCCAGTGTATCTGTAGAATCCATCTAGGGTCTCCAGGATGTATGGCAGTAGGTGTTCTGGGTTGTGTAGGTATAGAAGAACAAGTTACTTTCTTACCTGGTAACGTTCTTTCGATGGGATGGTCCGACGACGTATTCCATATCTATGACATGTAATCACCACAGCTGTGCTGCTTCGGAAACTTTTTTCTGCGTCTGCGTCCTGCGTCGATGACGTTGATGCGCCGTCGTCGAGGACCTCCTCCGACATCCGACGTCATCCGATGTGATAAGTAGGACGCACGACGCCCGTAGCCTCAGTTGTAGTTTTTTCCCCCAGAACGTGTGACATTAGTCAACTGCCAGTCAAACACAAAGCCTTGCGAAACGTAAGCTGCAATCGCAAAAGAAATTCTGCAGCGGGGGAAGGCAGGGCGGGAGCGATATGGAATACGTCGTCGGACCATCCCATCGAAAGAACGTTACCAGGTAAGAAAGTAACTTGTTCTTCGAGGGGATTGGGTCCTCCGACGTATTACATATCTATGACAGACTCCCAAAGCATTACCGGAGCAAGGAGGAGGGAAAGAATTTAGAATCAAAATTTAGAATAGCCAATCAAATAGCAGAGCAAAGGACCGCCTTGCCAAAGGCCAGATCCTGTCCTCGGATGGAATCGAGGGAATAGTGACGTACAAATGTATGTACTGAAGCCCAGGTGGCTGCATCACAGATGTTGCGAATAGGAACACCCCTCTGCAGGGCAGTAGATGCAGCCACAACCCTGGTAGAATGGGCCCGCAAGCCAGCCGGTGGGTCCTTACCCCCCAAGCGGTAACACTCCGAGATGGCTAAAATAATCCAGCGAGACAAAGTCTGTTTCGTCACAGCTTGCCCCAAACGCTTTCCAGCGTAACCAATAAAGAGTTGATCGTCCACTCTGACCCGGGACCTGCGTGAAACATAAAAGCTTAAAGCTCTCCTAGGATCAAGCCTATGGAGCCTCTCCTCTTCCTTACCAGGATGCGGAGGAGGATAGAATGCCGGAAGAACAACCTTCTGGGCCAAATGAAATTCCGTCACTACCTTCGGAAGAAAAGAAGGACGAACTCTAAAGACAACCCTGTCCTTGTGAAATACAGTGAAGGGTGGCTTAACTGAAAGTGCCTGTAACTCACTCACTCTGCGAGCGGAAGTAACCGCAACTAAAAACACAGTTTTCAGAGTTAACAGCCTCAAAGGGCAAGAATGTAAAGGCTCAAACGGAGCACCCATAAGAAACTTAAGAACAAGGTTTAAATCCCAACCAGGCACCAGGAAAGGTGACGGAGGGAACACATTAGTGAGCCCTTTCAGAAACTGTGAAATGAAAGGGATTTTAAAGTAAGAACACTCTTCAGACGAGCGCTTAAAGATGGACAGCGCCGCCAGGTAACCTTTAATGGTACCCACTTGCAAGCCCCTGTGGGCCAAAGAAAGTAAAAAGGACAGAACCATGGGGATGTCACATGCAAAAGGATCCACATTCTGAACTCTGCACCAGTTGCAGAACTTACGCCAACGGCAACGGTACAGAGACTTTGTTGCTGGCCTTCGGGCCGAAAGCAACAACTCCATCACGTCTTCAGGGAGGTCCCAATCCTTATACCTCAACCTTTCAGAAGCCAAGCGTGAAGGTTGAGGGAGCTGACCTCTGGATGGAGAACCTGACCCCCCTCCCGTGAGAGCAGATCGTCTCGGTAGGGAAGACGACGTGGAGGGCAGATGGACAAGTCGAGAAGGTCCGGGTACCACGTCCTCCGAGCCCACGCCGGAGCAATGAGGATCATCCGGGAACCGAACTTCCGTAACCTCCGCAGCACTTGCGGGATGACGGGGACTGGAGGAAACGCGTACAGCAGCGGGAATGACCACTCCACCACAAACGCGTCTCCTAAGGCTCCTTTTGGAGGAAATTCCCGCGAGCAAAACCTTACGCACTTCCGGTTGACACTGGAGGCGAAGAGATCCACTTGAGGGGTCCCCCAAAGGGCGAATATCTCCAGGAGAATCTCCTGAGCCAACTCCCACTCGTGAGAGATCGCGCTCTGCCTGCTCAGAGCGTCCGCCGTCACGTTTTCGGCTCTGGCCAGATGAACTGCCGAGATCGAAACTTCCTGCTGGATGGCCCAGAACTCGAGCTGCATCGCCTCCCTGCACAGAGGAAGTGACCCTGCCCCCCCCTTTTTGTTGAGGTAGTGCATGGCCACTGTGTTGTCCGTCAGGATCAGGACACTCTTTCCTCGCACAGTCGGCAGAAAAGCCTTCAGGGCTAGCCTGACGGCCCTAAGCTCCAACAGATTGATATGGAGTCTGGACTCCGACAGAGACCAACGACCACTGACTGTCAGCCCGTTGGCATGAGCTCCCCATCCTGTGAGGGATGCATCCGTCACGATCGTCACCTCCGGCCAGGGAAGCCAAAATGGAGCCCCCTTCATCAAGTTGCCTTCGACGGCCCACCACAGAAGGTCCCGGGCGACCAGGGCGGCACCTGAACCGGTCCGAAATCCTGCCAGAGGACTGCGACCATTGCGTCTTGAGAGCCCACTGCAAAGATCTCATCCGCAGGCGAGCCTCTGGCACCAGAAGAATGCAGGATGCCATGAGGCCGAGCAACCTCAAGAACTCGAAAGCTGGGAGCGTCTGGGCATGCTGAAACTTGTGCACCATCTGCTGAATGTGAAGAGCCCTCACCTGGGGAGGAAAACACTGCCCCAGGGAAGTGTCGAGCACTGCTCCGATGTACTGGAGCCGCTGTGTTGGCGTCAAATGGGACTTCTTTAAATTGAGGGAGAAGCCCAGCCTGTGAAGGGAGTGGCAGGTGATGGACAGATGATCCAGGACTTGCTCGGGAGAGCTCCTCCTGATCAACCAATCGTCCAGGTAGGGGTAGAGGTGAATCCCCCCTTGCCTGAGATGCGCTGCCACCACCACCATGAGCTTGGTGACAACCCTCGGGGCGGAGGTCAATCCGAACGGCAGGACCCGAAACTGAAAGTGCGAGTCGCCAACCGCGAACCTCAGGTACTTCTTGTGCTTGGGATGGATCGGCACATGGAAGTAAGCATCCTTGAGGTCGAGTGACACCAACCAGTCCTGAAGCTGAAGGGCCTGGAGGACTTGAGAGAGAGTAACCATCTTGAACTTGTCCTTCCTGAGGAGTTTGTTCAAACCGCGCAAGTCCATGATGGGTCTCAATCCCCCGTCTTTCTTCGAAATCAAAAAATAAGGGGAATACCATCCCTTGTTCCTCTCCGCGACAGGCACCAGTTCTATGGCGCCTTTCTCCAGCAGGGCTTGAATTTCCTGCGCAAGGAGCGGATCCGGACTCTGCAAAGAGAGGTTCCCCGGTGGATTGTCGCGAGGCCTGTGCCGAAAGGGAAGACAGTAGCCGTGGGTTATGATCTTCAGAACCCACACATCTGAAGTAATGGCTTGCCACTCTACAAGATGCTGCGCCAGCCTTCCCCCAACCAGCGAACTATGGGACATGGCCTCATGACTGAGTGGGAGCGGCTGCGACGTTACCTGAGGGCAAAGAGGCAACTGCCCGAGCGGCCTTGGCACCACGGGTACCCTGTCGTCCACCTCTGGTACCCCTGCGTTGGCCTCTTTGACTGCCAGCTCCTCTCGCTTTACTGAAGGACGAGTAATAGCGAAAGGAACCACCCCTCCACTGCTGTCCCCTAGGACAAAAAGGCAGAGGTTGGCGAACTGCAGCGCCCAACGACTTCGCTGCAGCTTTTGAGTTCTGCAACCTCTCAAGGCTCTTGTCACTGACGCATTCAGCTAAGTCCAAGCCCGACTGAACGGACTCACACATGGCATCCTTACCATCCTGGACCATAGCAAGGAAACCATCCCGTTCGTCCCCTTCGGGAATATGTTCAGCCGCTAATGCAACACAGTTCCACAGAGTGTGTGTGAGTGTGTGTGAAACGAGACAAGGCACAAATGGAGTTGGCCGCCTGAAGCGCCATACCACCAGAAGAAAACACTTTCTTCGCCCAGCCATCAAAACGTTTGTCGTCCCTATCAGGAGGGATGGTAGGGTACGACGCCTGCTTTGCCGGGGCCGTGGCCGCCTGCACCACCAAACTCTCCGGAGTGGGGTGCCTGGTCAAGTAGCAGGGGTCGCTACTGGCTGGACGGTATTTTTTTTTTTTTTTTTATTTTATTTTTGTTTTAATTGTGTTACAATTTTTACAAAAATATGGCATGAGTAGTCTTCATACATCATACATCAAGCGTCCAGATTCCTTTTAATAAGCTTAGGCTTGAGGAGATTCCTCCTGCTCGAGCTTCAAGGATTTAAGGAAGAGTGTTACTCCTATAACACATCTGATATTATTCCCGTTCGTCAGGAGTGTCCAGAGGTTTTCCTCGTCGAGGGTGAGGTGGTTTTCCAGTGGATCTGCAAGGTATTTGTCTCTTTTTGTTTTGAGCCCGGAGCATTCCATTAGCAGGTGTTTTGTGCTTTCTATGGCGTTTGTAGATTGACAGAAGCGACAGGAACTCGATGGTACTTGGTTGCGAATTGCCAAAATTTCGTTGGTTTTTATTTGGTTCAGCTTGAATCTTAGAAACAGACGACTTAGGTTCTTGTTTGCAAACCTCAGTAGGTAGCCGCGCGTAGCATTTAGCTTCATTGGAGCAGTTGGTAGTTGTGCTGTGATGGAATACGACCAAGCCACTTCTTGGGTGTGAATCCAGTCTGCTTCTAAAAGTTTTTGCGACACTCGATTTGGATTGTGTATGAGTGTCTCAACAGGAAGATCCAATTCTTCCAACATTTTCCGGTTGAATTGTTCCCAATTTACAAGCGTCCGATTTTTTCCCTCGGAAAGTTCTTTCCGTATGAGGTCCAGTACTCTGGCTTCTGGATTGTTTATTACCTTACGGTATAACATCAGGGTGGCTCTCAGTTTTATTGCCAACAGTGAGGAAATACATAGCTCTCGTCTTATTAGTGCAATTGGAGTGGATTGGGCTAAACCAAGGACCCTTCGCCAAAAGAAAGCTTCCAATTTCTCCCAGATGGTGTTCGGAGCTAGCAGCATTGCGTCCATCCCGTAGATTAGGGCCGGAACAACCTTGGCTTTGTAAAATCTCACGATAGGTACAATCGAAAAACGGCCGTGTTTCTTGTCCACGGCCTTAGCTTGGGCTGTGAGATTTTTTAGCTTTGCCCAGAGTGTTTCAAGCATAGTTTTTTCCTCTTTATCGTTACTGATTGTGATCCCAAGGTATTTAAAGGCTTCCACTCTTTCCAGCTTCCTTCCGTCACAATGCCAGGTAAACTTGGAATTCCACTTTAAGGATCTGCCCAGGATGAGCACTTTAGTCTTTGCAGTATTTAGGCGTAAGTTGTTTTCCGACATATATGTTACCATATTGTCCAATTGTCGTTGGAGGCCTATAGGAGTTAAATCCATCAGGATGATATCATCCGCGTACAGTAGTCGATCTATCTTCTCCCCTCCCATTGTCGGGGGAAAATGTCTGATCGTGAAGGTGGAATCTTCGTAATCGGCGATATAAGAGTTGTACAGCGATGGGGCCAAAGGACAGCCCTGCTTGACTCCTCGTGCTGTTTCGATTTCTTCCGAGAGTCGACCATCTGCACTCAAACGAACTCGGATTGATGTCCCTTGGTGTAGAGCCTTGATTGGGTTTAGGATTGACTCCGGACAACCTTTAGATTCCAATTTCACCCATAGGCGCTCCCTATCTACCTGGTCAAACGCTTGTACCAGGTCGATGAAAACGATATAGATTGGATTGCCACTTTGAAGAACCTTTCCCTTTAGGACACTCATGAGTAGAATGTTCGTTGAAGTTCCAGAGTTTCTGATGAAACCATTCTGGAATGGGTCCATTGCTTTTGACGAACGCGTCCACTCTTGGAACGCATCTAGGGCCAGGGACGCAAAAACTTTCCCCATTACGTCCAAGAGGGCGATGGGCCTGTATTGGTTCGGGTCGTCGGTCGCACCTCTCTTGTAGATAGGCACAATGTTGGCTTTTCGCCATGTTGGTGGTATTGCTCTTTTTCTGTTACAATTAGCGAAGAGCTCACTCATGATGTTGGCCCAGCACTCAGGATTTTTTTTCAGTTCCAGATTACTAATCCCGTCGGGTCCAGGAGCCCTCGAGTTGTTTAATTTCTTTAGTTTATCTAAGATAGACTCTTTATCATCAGGAATAGACCATGGGCTTGTCTTCTTGTGACGGTCGCTCTTAGAAATTTCAGTTACGTTCACTGCATTAATGGGTGCGAATAATTTTGAAAAATGGTCGATCCAGCGCGCCTCACCCACGTTGTTCTGGATACTCTCATTGGTGTTCTTTTGTGTTCCTTTGATCAAGTTCCAGAACTCTTTAGGCTTCTTGCCACAGATGGTTGACAGCATTTGCTGAGAATCATTCAGGTACAGCTGGTAACGGTGATTTTGAAGCCAGCTTCTGTAGTGCCGGGCCGATTTTAGCCACTTTTCGTAGTTCTCTGAGGATGGAGTTCTTTGTGCTAATCTTTTAAGTCTTCTGAGTTCCTTCCTTTTCACTACCAGATCTTTATTATAAGCATGGGGGTAAGATTGATCTTTTTTCACCGCCGATGCTTTTACTGGGTCCATTAGAAACCTGGTTAGTAGAGGTGTGTAGTCCAGGTCAAACTCTTTTCTTTTTGACGCTTTTGATCTTGGAATTTGAGAGCCAACAAATTGGGCTTCCAGTTCCCGTATACCCTTTGCAGATATTTTGACTCGCTTGCCTTTTTCTGTTGTCTCCAATGGCAGATTCTTCAGAGTCGTTTGGGGTTTGGCGGCCCATACTTCAGTCACCAAGAGATTATGGTCACTAAAAGTTGTTGGCCTTATTGTAAAGGAGCAGATCTCTGGCAAGATGTCTCTCGAGACGAATATATGGTCTATCGTTCCTTTTTGTTCGTCTCGTTGCCATGAGGGAGTTGCCAGATTTGCCTTATTTCGCTGCCAGTGCAGGTTGTGCATATCTCGTTCGGCCATGATCTTGTCAAGAAAAATGCCTCTCTCCCGCACGGGAGACTTTAGGTTTGGCGATGTAGAACGGTTGCCAATTCCTTCACATATGGCATTGAAATCCCTGCCTATAATGGTACTATGGTCGTTCCATATCTTCTGTGCTTCCTCAAGAGCATTTTGAAGTTCATTAATGAAATCTTCGTTGGTTGTTACCTGAGGGTTCCAGTAGACGTTGACCAAAAGAATCAAACTTTCCTTTTGATTCAGTGTGTGGGGTTTTCTTGTAAGAAGCAAGGCTTGTATCCAGTAAGGAGTTTTTAGTATTTTAAAAATTTCCAGGCCTGATCCTGCTTTGATGGCGGTAATGAGGCCTGCTGATGGTCTTCCCGATTCACCTTTTCTAGCACGCGTGAATGCTATATCGTAGCCATCTAGTTGGGGTTTAGTAGTTAACCAGGTCTCCTGGAGGCAGAGTGCGTCAAAATTTCCCAGATTAACGTCGGTTTCTCTTGTTAAATGTGCAAAGCCTCTCGTATTCCAACTGCCAAATCTTAGTGGATGTGGCGATGGAGTTTGTGTCTTCCGTACTTTTGGCTTTCCCAAGCACATAGAGATCTTCATTCCCCTCAATCGTTGCTAGTGGTTTTTTTCGATTTGAAGCTTCAGCTCTGTGCCATGTCCAAGATTCCACTTCATTTGAACTAAGTCTACCATCATTGTTGGGAGACCGGTTATTACCATTAGATTGTAGGGGTCGTTTGTTTCGATGGGTGTTTTGTTCCCGGTGCGCGTCTTTTTGTGGAATTATCGCGGGTCTTTTTCTCTCTTTTTGGTTATCCACTCCAGTTCTTAGATTGGTTAGACTACGATTCATCCAACCTGGCTGTGCGTGAGGCATTTTGCTGATATATCTAGTGCTCATTTGCGGGGTGGCCTTTATATTTCTCTTGTCTCTTTCAGTTCGTGTAAATAAATCCTTTTTTACGTGAACCTGTTTGGGGTCAGATAGTTCAAATCCCATAGATAGTAGATTTTCGGATTCTCTCAGTATGTGTCGTTTAGTATTTTCCGAGTGGAGATGTATATAAGAATAATCAGTTCTCCCGATGGTACTTGGTTCTACTATCCACAGGTCTTTATTTTCAATCTGCTTTAGACTTGTGATTTGGGTCAAAATTTTTAAAATATTTGATCTGTTCATAGTTATATCCTCTTGCTTTGAGTTGATGTTTTTCAGTCTTAACATATGGGCGGTTAGGATTTGTTTTGCTGCTTTTTTCCGTTCTTGGTCTTGTTCTAATGTGCTTTCTCCTTTTTTTTTCTGGTTCACCTCAGTAATGTATTGGAGGTAAGAGTCTGAGGTCTTTTTTTTGTTATCGTGGCTAAGTTTACGAGCCTTTTTCCGCTCTCCTTTATCCGCCTGACCTCGAGTGTGAGCCGGAGTAGACCAGATTTTGTTTTCCTTCCATATATTTGTAACGTGTCTACATCTCTCGTTTGATCTTTGTTCTTTCTGGATGTTAGGCCTTGAACTCGAAGTGGATGTGGAGTCAACTTTTTGCGGTCTTTGATTTTTCACTGTTACTTCTATTGGTGAATCAGGAATTTCGTACATAAAGACCTTGTGTGGTGGTTCATTTTTGGGAGAGTCCGTGATCGCTCTGTGTACCTTTCTCTTTGACGATTTTGTTGGGTAATTTTCGGATCCTGTCTCATCCACGGTCACAAGACTCCCATCCGACTGCTCCAAGACCATAAGAACTGGCTCTTTTTCCTTTGCACGGTTAGATCGCTTTTCGCTCTCATCAGTAGTTCGAGTAGCTGTTTTCTTCACTGCTTTCTTTGCAAGACCGTTTTTCCTAACGGCAACCTTTAGCTGCTTCTGAGGTATTTGAGAAACCAAAGAAGTAGTTGGTCTATTCCCTTCCTTCTTCGAAGTTTGACTAACAATTGATTTTTGTTGCGAGAATATTCCAAATGTAAAGTTCTTTGGCTTTGCAGTGGTGTCTTTACTGGGGTTCCCAACTTTGTCCCCAGTCTGGATGTAGGAAAAGGGATTAGCTGTTTCTTGGTTTGCCCCCATCGTGACTGCTTTGTTTTCCGTCACCATATGATTCTCTCCTTCGTCAAGAATAGCTATAATAGCGTCTAGTGGCTCACCGCCTTGTTCGATGTTGAAAGTGTTGGTGACTCTATCATCATGTGCCAATGACCCAGCCGTTTCGTCCTGTCTGATAGAGGGGGCTATCTGATCTGTGTTGGGATTTTGTGATTGTTTGTTCTCTGGTTCCTCAACTGGCGATGGGATCCATAGACACTACCGCAGCGACAGGTTTCAACCTGTCCTTTTTTTTGCGTGCTTCTTTCCATTTCAGGGTTTTGGGCCCCCGTAATGTAGCCTTCCAAGTATTGCAATTTGGATTGCATTACGGAAAGCATAGACATCTGGTCCCGAAGCGTGTCATTTATAGTCTCGTACATCTTTGTGAATGGCGCCATTGCTATCGTTACTGACGACATTAATGTTGATTGGTCCATACTTTGCTGCACGAGGTTTAATGAATGTGACTGTAACTGTTGAGTTTCCTCGAGACTCCGCGTCACAGATCGTGCGCGATGTAGTAGAATTGTTTTTCCCCTGTTGTTCTCATGTTCCTTTGGGGAGACAATTAGGCCTCGCTCAGCTGGAGGCAGCACTGCTCCGGCGTCCATCGCTAGCTTCTCATCTGCCTGTGGTCTCTTGTTCTTAGCGCTTTTTGGGTCCGTATCTCGTGGTTCTTTGGTGAAGCTGCCTTCTATTAATTGTGGTTTCATGTGAATGTGTATTAGACTCTTGGGTCAAGATCTCTTTTTCAATTCTCTCCTTTTCTGTCCTTAGTTCAGCCTCCAGTGAGGCTTGGGAGCTTGTTTCAATGGTCTTTCCCGTTGATTCACTCAATTCAGTCATCTTCTTGTGATTATTGGAGTAGTGCCATCTTAGAGGAGTAAAGAACCCTCCATGTGCTTTGGCTGATAGACTGATCGGTGGATCTGGACTTGCCGTGGCCTCTGCTGTAAGGCACTCAGGTCTTAGTATATTTGTTTCTGCTTCACCTAGGCTCTCAAGGATTTCACAGTCTGACAGCTCATGACCTTGATTTAGATTTGGCTCCAGTTTCGTTCTAAAAAGATCGTTCATGGCTGCCACTGTGCAGCCTTTGATGGGACCAACTTTTGGCCCCCGTTTCTTTTTTGGTAGAGCTTTCGGTCTTAGAGTCGTTCTACTTCTCACTTTGTTATAATTATGTCGGTGCGGTTTGCAGATCGTCGTTAGGGATATGATATCCAGGCTCTCGTTATCCGTTCCCGTTTTTTCTTGTTTCTTTTTCGATTGGGTTTTCATTTGGAAATAAGCAACGGTCGGTTTTACCAGGGTCTTAGATGCAGTACCCGATTCCGTGATGGTTTCAATATCCTCTGTATTTCCATCCACTGAATAATCGAAAACCGCCGGATTTCGGTGTGCAGTTTTACTATTGGATGCGTCTCTAGATTTTTCATTGGCCCCGGATTGCATCAGCCGGGGTTCCTTTAAATTGCACTCTTGATTTTCTGGTGCTGATGCAGTATGGATTTGCGCAGCACATAAAGTTTTCGTTGCAGGCCCCAACAGCTTAGACGTAGCATCTTGGTCATTGCCTCTAGTGTTTGGGTGTTCTGAAAACTCGTCGTCGATGACCGCTGCCGTCCTTGGACATTGTCCCACATTTGTCTCAGATTGATCTTTTTCTCCCTTGGGGCTATTGCGGTTCGCATCAGCAGCAGGCAATACATCGCAAGCTGTACGATTTCTAGCAAGCTGGTTCTCCTCCCCCTCTCGGCGCGCACGTGCGGATCGGGGGGGCGACATTGTTGGTACAATAATTCTTCTCCGCTGAGTCTCTGCTAGCGAGTTGCCTCTCAAGTCCATCAAAAGCGGAGGCCTGCCTTGTTCCATTTCCAGTGTGAGGCAGGGCGCTTCGTCGCAGGAGTTGGCCAGCAAGAGTCTCGCGGTCTTGGGTTTAGGTGTCACTGGAGGCTCGACTTGATCAGAAGAAATAGTGCGCTTCGGCACCCGCTTGAGAGCAGTGCTCTTCTCTCCACGCTTCCGAGGAGGTCCTCTTCCAGGACAGGTCTCCTTCAGAGGTCTAAGCACCCGATGGTTTGTTGCAGTCTCCACCTCCAGAGTCGAACTGGTAAGGGGAGGGGAAGGCGGTGGAAGGGTAAGGGAAGTGGATAGGGTAACGGGAAAACAGGTTTCGTGAAGGGGAGATTTTTCCAACATGGGAAGCGGGGAGAGTGGGCGGGCAGCGGGGAGGGCTAGAAAGTCACAGGCTGAAGGATCCTTTGCGGGACCCTCCGCTCCCCGCAAGTGATAGGTAGGGGGTGGCGTACCTGATTGAGGTGACTCCACCATTGTAGCTGGCTGGTCATTCACAATGGTCGTTGCGAGTGTAGTCCTCTCCGGCTCACCTGTACACGAATGTGTATCCATATCGATAGTTTTTCCCTTAGTCCACGCTCAGACCGCGGTCTGCCGCTGTCTGCAACCTCACTCTGCTGCTCACTCCGCGGCCGCTCCGCGGGTGGGAGGCCCCTTTGTAGACAGGTATGCTGGGAAAAGTGGAGAAACAGCAGAAAGACTCCGGTCTGCCGCTGTCTGCAACCTCACTCTGCTGCTCACTCCGCGGCCGCTCCGCGGGTGGGAGGCCCCTTTGTAGACAGGTATGCTGGGAAAAGTGGAGAAACAGCAGAAAGACTCCGGTCTGCCGCTGTCTGCAACCTCACTCTGCTGCTCACTCCGCGGCCGCTCCGCGGGTGGGAGGCCCCTTTGTAGACAGGTATGCTGGGAAAAGTGGAGAAACAGCAGAAAGACTCCGGTCTGCCGCTGTCTGCAACCTCACTCTGCTGCTCACTCCGCGGCCGCTCCGCGGGTGGGAGGCCCCTTTGTAGACAGGTATGCTGGGAAAAGTGGAGAAACAGCAGAAAGACTCCGGTCTGCCGCTGTCTGCAACCTCACTCTGCTGCTCACTCCGCGGCCGCTCCGCGGGTGGGAGGCCCCTTTGTAGACAGGTATGCTGGGAAAAGTGGAGAAACAGCAGAAAGACTCCGGTCTGCCGCTGTCTGCAACCTCACTCTGCTGCTCACTCTGGACGGTATTTTCACAACAAGGATCTGCCCACCGCCGGGAGACTCTCCGGAGCAGTCCAAGCCGCCACCACCCTTCTCTGTAAAGCCATATGGAACGGCAGTACCGGGTCAGTTGGGGGACCAACATCAAGGATGTCCGTCAGATCATCCTGCACAAACTCCCCTGGGGGAGCAGACCATCCCAAGTACTCAGAAACCCTAGCCATAAGGCGCCGGTACGAGGAATCGACATGAGAGCCAGGCTCAGGCCTACAAAACTCCACCTCCGGAGAGGTGTCCAGTCCACTGGCATCATGCAGTGACTGCCTCAAATCGTCAAACTGACTATGGCCCGAGACAATTTCATCTGGAACCTGACTAGGAACCAGGCCATCAGAATCCTCATCCGCCTCTGAAATATATTCCAGGTGGCGAAAAGAAGGCACCTGAGAGTGCTTGCTCTGAACCAGAGCCTTCCTAGGGGGTTCCCCCGTGCCACGGGGTACCTCCGACACGAAAGGCGTCGATGGCGTCGAGCGAATCGGCGCCGATGTCAAAGAACAGGCATCGGCACCGAGAGGATCGGCGTCGAGGAAATCGGCGTCGACGTCAGATGCAGCGCCGCCAGCATCGGCGTTGTCGACACAGCCCTCGAAGCCGGAGCCCCGAGCGTGTCCCTCGAGGACCTGAGCGTCAACGGCTTCGAAGACTTCCTCGGAGCCGGAGCCTCGAGAAAGCCTGTCGACGCCCTCGACGCCTCAGACGTCGATGTCTTCCTCGAAGACCTCACAGGTGCACACGGTCTCGAACGCGTCGAGGACCGGGACCTGGAACGGGTACGTCGAGAACGAGTCTCCTTGTCCGAACGGGACCTCTCCTGTGACTCGTGCCGACCACTCTTGCGAGCGGTGTCTCTCGACCTCTCACGACCGACCCCACTCGGGGGCGCGGACGGCTTAGTACCCTGCGACTCAAGAATCGCCAGCATTTTCTTCCCGAAGGAAGCCCATTCCTCCGGCGTCGCACGGCTGGTGGGGTAAGCGACGTGCCGGGCAGAGTCCTCCGAAGAGGACCTGGAAGACGACCGGTGTCGGCGCTTCCGAGAATGCCTCGAAGAGGCTGAGGAGTGGCGAGACCGACTCCTAGAAGGAGACCCACGAGACTTCCGGCGATGACGCGGAGAGTCACCCCTCGAATCATCCGTCGAAAGCCCTGCAGACTTCGACTTCCGGGGCTTGGACACCCGACCTACAGACAACTTCTTCTTACGTTCGCATAAGGCTTTGGACGTGAGCGACTGGCAGTCGATACAGTCATCCGTGTCTTGGGCCTCCCCGAGGCACCAGAGGCAGGCGTCATGCGAGTCCGTCTCCGACATCTTGGACCCACACTCCCCGCACTTCTTGAAACCCGGACGCGGGGTCGAAGACGAAGTAGAAGACATCTTCACACGAAGGATTTTCACAAAACGAACAGGTTCGAAGAACCGAGAAGAACAGAACTCCAAAGAGTCGAGGCGTTAACCGAGATTCACGAAGCAACACGTTCGCGGAAAAAACAGAACTGAGGCTACGGGCGTTGTGCGTTCTACTTATCACATCGGATGACGTTGGACGTCGGAGGAGGTCCTCGACGACGGCGCATCGACGTCAACGACGCAGGACGCAGACGCCGAAAAAAGTTTCCGAAGCAGCACAGCTGTGGTGATTACATGTCATAGATATGGAATACGTCGGAGGACCCAATCCCCTCGAAGTGTGTTGTCAGCATACATTGAGATGAGGTGAGTCACGCCGTCTATCACTATGCCCCTGTCCCCGTATTCCTGTCGTAGGTAAGCAGCTACGGGCTCAATAGCCATGATATATAACATGGGGGATAGCGGGCATCCCTGTCGCGTGCCCCTGTGGAGAGACCATCTGTCGGAATATGTTTTGTTCGTGCACACTCTGGCAGCGGGGCTAGTGTATACGAGTTGAGTCCATTTTAAGAAGGCAGGCCCTAGTACCATTTTTATCATGGTGGCATACAGCCATTTCCACCGGACTGAATCAAAGGCTTTGGTGGCGTCTAGGGACACTACTGCGTATTTCTCAGGCCCGTTTTCAGTGCTATATATGACGTGGTGCAACCTGCGCAGGTTCCCTGTAATGGTGCGCCCAGGCACATAGCCCGTCTGATCCTGATGGATAAGTAGGGGGACTAATCTACGCAATCTCTTCGCTAGCAGGGCCGTTAGGATCTTGTTATCTGCGTTTAACATGGAGAGGGGCCTATACGAGTCGCACTCCGCACCGTCCTTTCCAGGTTTTAATAGTGGGATAATAACAGCTTCCCTCATGGTTTCTGGAAGGGTGCCCGTCTCATAAGCTTCGTTAAACACTTGGGCTAATAGTGGTGCTAGGACCTCCTCGTATGTCTTGTAAAACTCTCCCGGGAGGCCATCTGTGCCCGGGGTTTTCCCGGACGGTAGGGATCTCATAGTAGCCAACACCTCATCAGGGGTGATGGGCTCGTCCAGGCCCTCTGCCATCTGTATATCTAATTTGGATAGCTTAATGATGTCTAGTACATCTATTTCAGTGTCCGTGGGCGATGTGACGCTACAGTAGAGGTCCTGATAAAACTCAGAGAATACCGAATTTATTTCTATCTGTGTGTGTGCTGTTATGCCATCTGGTTTACGGATGTGGCAGATAGGTGTCCTGGGGGCTTCCCTCTTATAAAGCCAGACTAGTAGTTTCCCTGGTTTGTCCCCTAGGGCATGGCTTCTCTCAATGTATTTCGTGTGGCTTAATTTCCCCAGTTTTTCCCAATATGTTAGACAGGCTTGTCTAAGTGCAACTTCCTTCTGCAGATGTTCAGGAGTTGAGTCAGCTCTCGCTTCTAGCTCCCCCAGCTCTCTTTCAGTGCGTTGCAATGAGGCTACAATGGATCTTTGAGCTTTCCCCCCTCATGACAACTTTAAATGCTTCCCATACCATACCAATGTGTCGTACACTGTTTGTGTTCATCTGCCAGGAGTCCATCGTGCTTTCTCTTAATTGCTTGCGGAAGGCTGTGTCAAGCAAAGCCTCACTTCTGAGCCTCCATGTGGGTATCGGAGGTCTGGGTGGGAACACCACCCAGGTGACCACCAGCAGAGAGTGGTCAGATAACAATCTGGGCAGGTATTGTGCGTCCCCAAACATAGCTTGTTCCTCTTCACTCACAAATATGTAATCTAGTCTGGTGTGGACTACGTGCGGCGGGGAGTAAAAGGAGTACTCTCGTTGTTCTGGGTGCTGCTCCCTCCATAGGTTTTGGAGTAGGAGCTGTTGCGTTAGTGTAGCTAGTATTTTGGCAGGTGTGGATGGGCGGGTGTGCTTGTTGTCTGATCTGTCTTTTCGGGGGTCAAGGGTGCAATTGTGGTCCCCTCCCCATATCATGGTGCTATCTCTGTAGGGGTAAGCCGTGAGTATAGTGAGCGAAAGAAGACTGTTGCATCGTGGTTAGGGGCATAGGTGCTGATTAGACATACCTCTTTTCCCTCTATGGTGCCGTGTACCAACGCCATCCTGCCCTTGTCGTCGGTTTTCGTGCCTATTAATTTGAGGGGGGATGGTCGGGTCGATCCAGAACAAGACCCCTCTAGCATAGGAGGAGTAAGAGGATCCTATTAGGGTTCCCCGCCAGATCTTGGCTATTGCTTCCAGTTTATGTGCATTTAAGTGGGTCTCTTGCAGCAGGGCGATTCCGACCTTGCACCTTTTTAAATATGTGAGGATTTGGCGTAGCTTGACGAAAGCTATTCATGCCTCCGACGTTCCATGTCATGATTTTAATTTTGTCAGCCGTGAGTGCTAGATGGTTGGATATCCGAGGGTGGCGTCTCCAGCTGCTGCTCCTTTGATGTGATGATTATGAAAACTCTGTGTGGTCTTGTTGTTTCCCCGTTCAATTCCCCAACTTTGATGCAAACTCCCACTTTCCCTCCCCCCTGTAACTTTAAACACTCCAAACTAAAAAAAGTTCCAGCAAGGTTTCCCCCGTTATGACTGCCCCGTTTGACCGTACATTGGTCTCCTGGCACCCTACGGGTGGGTTTAATATACCCAAATAACTTCTGGGGGTAGAAGGGTGTCCGTCTTCAGTGCAGCTCTGTAAGGAATCATTCCTGCTGCGCTTAGGTGTGGTTGCTTTTGTTCCTGTGCGTTTATAGGTTATTGGTCTTGCGTGCTGCCTTTCATAGTGCAGCTCACCGTGGTTTACGCCCTTTCTCTTCTGTGTCTGGGATCTGCTCCCCGTCCATCCATTCCCCAACCTCCACCGGGGTGTCGGACAGGAGCGCTCTGTTGTTATGTATCACCTTTAGTCTTGCCGGGTACAAGAGCATGTAGCGTAATCTGGCTTTTTTCAGTCTGACTTTGGAGTAGATGAATTGTGCCCTTTTCATTTGGACCTGGAAGGTGTAATCAGGATAAATAGCCATCTTCGCAGAGTCTCTTTGAATTTGGCCACCCGATCTGGAGAAGGCCAAGATAGTCTCTCTGTCCTTATAGTTGAGCACTTTTGCTATCACTGATCTAGGCGGGTTCCCAAGGGGCGGTCGTTTGGTGAGAGATCGATGGGCTCTTTCGATTGTGAAGCCTTGCGAAAGTTTCTCTGCTCCTATCTCCTGTATCAAGAGGTTCTCCCCATAGTTTGTGGGATCTGATCCTTCGACGGCAGGCCCAAAAGTCTGATGTTATTCCAGCTTTGCCCGCCCTTCAGCCTCCTCAGCCCTGTCCTCTACGTTCTTCACTCGTTGTTGCAGCACGTCAACATCTTTTAGGAGATGTATTTTAGCCTCAGTGTTTTCTCGGACCTGGGTTTCCAGTGCTTCAGTCCTGCTGGCTATGGAGCGAACGTCTTGCCGCAGTAGGCCCAGGTCTATGGCCACTGCGTCAATTTTATTCTCCATTGTTGTTTGTAGCGTCTTGATAGCTTCTAGGATCTGGGAGTTGCCCGGTTCAGCTGTCGCTTCAGGAGGGATCGGGCAGCACTACCGCAGCATTCTTGTTTGCAGTTTCAGGTCCTGTGGCCCCTCCGGCAATGTAGGTTTCCATGGTAGTTTGACGCTGCTTGGCTCTCGCCCCCTTCGAGGACATCCCAGTAAAGCTGCCCGGGTTTCAGTTGTTCCCTGATGGTAGTTTGCGATAGCTGTGAGTGCAGCACTGTTGCGGGGGGATGCAAACTCTAGTGCGCGGTGCTGTTATCTCCACAACAGCGGCACCATGCAGTGAGTCTTTTATGTGTGCTCACTCCAGGACGGGTGGCGAGGATCTCCTATGTAGGCACTGTTAGCCTTCAGTGCACGTTTATTGTTGTCTGCCTCGTGCCTTATGCTGATTAGGGAACACGCTGGTGGCTATGCAGTTGCGTACAGAGTGGCCCATATCGTCCGCTGGGGCTGGCTCTTATCCCCCAGAAACAAGGCCCAGTTCAGCTGGGTGCAGCGTGTGCCGATGGCTTGGGCAGGCAGTTTGATTCCCAATGCCCGTTTGTGCCGTGCCCGTTAGCTCGCTGCTTCAACACTCTCCAGGCTAGGGTCTAATCGAGGCGCCGCGCCCCTCCTTTATGTCCTATGGCAGTCCCACACCGCCGGCATAGATGTGTACAAGCTGTGATGGGGGGTGGGAGGCACCCAGTCTGCGGGGCACTGGCATGCGGCTAGTTCGCTGGCCTCCCGCCCCGCCGCTCACCTCGTATGATTTCTGCTGGCCTCGCCTCTCCAGCGCCTCCGTCACCTCTCTCGGAGAGGGCCCTCCGCAACAGCTCCAGCGTCTCAGGGTGTGCCCATGCCTTGGCAGGCCCGACAAGCAGCTGTGAAGGCGCAACGCCGCCTTCTCTCTTCCTGTCCTCTGGGCTCTCTGGGTGATGCTTCTCCTGCAGGAATCCGCGGCCGGTCAGCGCTTCTGGTAGCGCTGCTCTCGTTTGCAGATCACAGCAGTGCGCTTGTCTCCCATAGCTCCTGTCCCTGCCCGGGGGTCTCAGGTCCGCTTCTCAATTTCTGGGCCCAGACCGCGGCTCGGTGTCAGCACTCGCAGTGTTACGCAAGTTAGTTTATGGCGGGCGCCATTTTCAGCTCAGCTCCGCAGTGTTACGCCTCACGGTGTCCTGGTCGCTGCAGGGCGCTCCTGATCACGAAACCCAGGGCGGAACGTCCTGATGTTGTCAGCAATGATTGTTGTGGCTCTCGGGCGTCTCGGGCTTCTGTAGCAGGTATATGGCAGCTAATTGTGGACACATCACACGGAGCTCACCCAAGACGCGTCTTCATCACATGGCGGTTAGCCACGCCCCCCCGTCCACAGGCAACTCCGATTCTCCAAACTCTAGGGCTGCAGGAGCCTAGCCCTCAGGTTTAGAGATCCTGGGTTGTGATGAAGGATTGCGACTGCTTCTCTGGTGAGAAGAGGCGGAACTACTGGAAGCTTAACCGGAGGCGACGCTGACAGGCTGAGAAGGTCCGGATACCAAATCTGCCTTGACCACACCGAGGCGACGAGTATCATCTTGCATGGACACTGTCTGTGTGTTTTGATGACTCTTAGGAGGAGAGCGAACGGAGGAAACGCGTACAGGAACAGCCCTTCCCACGGGAAGGAGAACACGTCCCTCAGCCTCTTCGGCTGGTGGGACCTGCTGGCAAACTTCTGGCACTTGAAGTTCACCGCCGTCGCAAACAGATCTAACTGGGGCCTGCCCCATTTGACGAATAGGCAGTCCACCTGATCCTGACAAAGCTCCCACTTGTGGCAGGAGCGCAGCTCCCTTGCTGTGGGAGTCTTCAATGGTGTTCTTAACTCCTGCCAGGTGGAGAGGGACTAGGAACATCCCCTGTCCGACGGCTCAGAGCCACAAGTCCTGCATATTTTTGGAAAGCGCCAGGTATCGAGTGACCCCCTGCTTTTTGATGAAGAACATGGTGGTGGCGTTGTCCGTGAAGTTCCTCACCACCTTGCCTTTCAGAGATGGTAGGAATGACTTGAGGGCCCATAACACTGCCTGTAGCTCCAGGATGTTGATATGAAGATCCTTCTCCTCCATCAGCAACAGGCCTCTAGCGTGCAGACGTCGGTGTGCGCTCCCTAACCCTCCAGGGAGGCGTCAGTGGTGACCGTCTCCTGGTATGGCAAGCTTTGAAATCCTGTGCCTTGGGCGATGTTGGAGCGGACGCCCCACCATCCTATCGCCCGACGGAACTCGTTGAGAGAGATCTTGTCCGTGAAGCTTTCGGATGCCTGTATACAGCGGGCTTCCAGGAATTCCTGAAAGGGTTGCATTTGCAACCTGCAGAGATGACAAGGTAGATGCAGGATGACATGTCGAGTAACGACTTGAAGGCCCATACCGTGGCCGTCTTCGTCGACAACAGCCGTTGCAGCTTCCCTTGAATGGCTGCCATCCTCTCCTACGAGGGTGATGCCAGGCAAGACACTGTATTGAGTCTGGCGCCTAGAAACAGCGCGTTCTGTGATGGCGTTAAGCAGGACTTTGGATAGTTCACAGAGAATCCCAGATTCCTCAGTACCCGGACAGTCATCTCTGTGTGCCCGTCGGCCAGCTCCCGTCAGCGTGCGCGACTCAGCCAGTCATCCAGGTACGGTTATACGTGTATGCCTTGTAGACGTAGATGTGCCGCCACTGGTGCCAGACATTTCGTGAACACTATGGGGGCGGACTTCAAGCTGAAAGGTGATGTTTCCTGTGACTAGGGATGTGGAAGTAGGCATCCTCAAAGTCCGACGACGTCAAGAAGTCTCCTTTTTCCAGTTGGCCGAGCACGTGTTGCAACGTGACCATCCTGGACATTTGGGACTTTAGGTTTTTGTTCAGACATCATAGGTCTAGGAAGGGCCTCCAGTCCCATGTCTTCTTTCTGACCAGAAAGTATCTGGAATGGACTCCGGAACCAAAGAGCCGTTGGAGAACTAGCTCTATCAATCCTTTTTGCAGCATGGGCCGTACCTCTTCCAGGAGCCGAGGGATGTGCTGCTCCTAACGGGTAACCAGAGGGATCCGCAGACACCTGCGTTGAAATTCCAGGGTGTGTCCATGGGCAAGCGCGTCCAGCACCCATTTGTCAGTGGTGATCTTTCTCCACTCGCTGACGAACCCAGTCAGCCGGCCTCCCATTGGGGTGCAGGAGTGGGGGCCCGACGTCCCGGTCGGTTCAGGCTTTCTTCGGCACCGGCGTCCTTCCTATAGGCCTGGGAACGGCCTCTGTAGGAATCCTGCGTTGTGGATCTGGAAGGCTGTCGGTAAGATGTGGAGAAACCTTTTGAAGACCTGCTCGAGTTTGCTATGGAGGAGCGAAAAGACGAGCAGTGCTGCTGGAGAGTGCCCAGGAAACGGGCCATCTCCGAATCCGTATCCGTTTTGATGGCCTGCAGGGACTCGTTGATGACCTTCCCAAACAGATTCTATGTGTCGAAGGGCATGTCCAGCTCCTTTGTTTGGACTTCCTGATGAAAATTTGTGGCTTTAATTCAACCTTGGCGATGAAGGCAGACACTGTTCCCCATTTGCCGGAACCTCGTGTCAGCAACGTTCAATGCCCCCGAGATGGCGTGATCAGACGCCACTTCCCCTTCCTGGAAGAGAGTGATTGCCTCCATCATCTTATCGTTGGGGAGGAACGCCAGAATCGCCACAGCTTGTACCACAACTCCTTGTCGTGCCTGGCCAGGATCGCCAGTGCGTTGGCCACCTTGATAGTGGACGCTGCGGTGTAAATCACCTTTTTTCACATGGCGTCCATTCTGTTTCCCCTCGCTATTCGGAGGGACCGTAGATGATGAGGATGGGTTGACCGATCGTTTCCTCGCGGCCACCAATAACACTGAATCTAGTGATGGCTGTGACCTCAGGCACTTGGGTGCGGAGTCCGGCACCCTTTATTTCTTTACCAGCCTACCCCGATTGGCTGGAGCCATGCAAGGGTTCGTCATGAGGGCCAGGCCCTCCTCCCAAACATCATCCAGAGGGGGCACCGCCATGATCGTCTTCCTCTTGGCCTCGCGCTTTGGTACAAGAAGCCCTCCTTCCTGGTTTCCTCTGGCACCAGCTGGAATAGTTTGGAGGATCTGGAGATCATGGAGTGGAACGATCCCACCTCATCCGGTGGGGACACCCTATGTGGAGCATCCAAATGTGGAGATTTACCATCCACTGCGACAATATCCTCGTCATCAGTCGTCATGGCCGTATGCGTCCCTGTGTCTGGGTCAGCTGGGGGAGAAGGGACATGACGTGGTGGCAGAGTTTGAAATGGGGGCAGCGGATGACGCTTCCTCTTCTTCGCTGAAGGCTGATCACGGACCTGGGGGACCACTGGTACCGGAGCCAGAGGCATCCTCATCTGGATCTCTGACACCACCGTGTGTAGAGTCGACAGAATATCCAAGGAAACGTCCCTCGGTGTTAGGCAGAAACCTGTGCAGTTCCCTTAGGGACCACTGCAAAAGGCTTAAGACTACAGGTGTTGGCAGTAAACCCAATTGGTAGCAGTGCTGTGCCACCCAGATTTACCTGGTAGCTGTGGCTGAGCAGCCAGACTTCTCTCAAGAAGAGTTAGACAGTATATAGAATATACAAGATAGGTACTAAAATACAGTAGCACAAGCAAACACTGACCAGAGCTTGGGTATAAAAGTATATAATTATTTATTTAAAACACTTTGTAAAATACACTAACACTAATATGGCAAGCAAGTTCAAACACAGTCACTATTAATATATATACATCCCTGATTACTCATTGAACAAGTCTTAGTTAAAACACCACTTATTTGCAGACAGAGGTGAGTGCTTAACCTAAGTTGGCACTCCAATAAGTTAGTTAAAAAGGGAGGGAAAAAGGCAGAATTAGGAAAATACACAATACCAACACTTTAAGAGAACCAGAGCAAGTCAGAAAAGGCAGAGTCTACTGAGGAGCAAGAAAGTCCTAGGCCAGGCAGAGCAAGGCAGAATGTGTCCAAGATCACACAGTTGAATAGTACTTTAAAGAGTCTTTGCAGATAGTTCAAAAAGGGTTGGATCAAGTCAGGAAAAGTTAGTTAGCAGGTCCCAAGTAACCCCAGGATAGAAAGTCAAGGATTTACGGGACACCTTGAACAGTCTGTTGCAAGGGAGACCAGGCGGGACACAGTACCTGAAATGGTGAGAAAGCTCCAGCGGGGCAGTTGTTCCTGGCAGCGGGTGCAAGTCGGTGCTTCGTCCAGGGGAAGAGAAGATCACGACGTGGAGGAAAGCTGGAGGTCGTTGCACTGCCAGGGAACAAACCAGCCGCGGAGTTTCCCGGTAAAAAGGTACTACCCTTTTATTCACGGTAGTGGTGAAGCGTGGCTACCCGGACGCCGGGGTGCTTGGCACGGGTGATTCAACCACGAGACGATCCAGGAAGGCGAAAAAGAGGGCAAACTGGTTATCCCCACCAGTTCAGAGGAAGAAGACTCTCTGGGATGAAGATCTTCTCTGTCATTGGGAATTGGTGAGACGGTTCAGCAGGGCTCCACCGGTGGTGTCGTCGTTGTAGGTCGGCTCAGCTTCTCCCTCTTCGGATTCTTTGGTCCTGTGGCGACTTCTGAAGTTCCAGTCCCCAAAGCCCTGCTTTTATGCAGAAAACCCCCATTCATCAGTCCTAGCTGTCACTCAAACATGCTAAGTGCTGAGCCGGGCGGCTCACCACTGGGCCAATCACACAAGAGTGCGACTTGAGTTGCTGAGGCAACTCAGTCCAGGGTGCCTAAATCCCCCCTCCCACACATCCTGTAGACCCAGACAGAGTGGCACCACTTTTGGAGGCTTCTGTGTAGAAGCCCGCCAAAAAGTCGAACAAAGGGCCCGACTTGGGTTGGAGTTACAGAGGCGAACACAAACGCCATTTTAAAACCGAGTCCTGGCAAAAAGACCCAACCGGGGAATAAATAATAAATAAATAACCTGGCGGTATCTTTAACATTGCACCAAAAAAGTGGTGCGTTTAAAATGAATGGGAAAATCCCATAGGATATATTCTGGTGGAATATTTCGCGTAGTAACCACTGCCACCAGCCAGAAACTCGATGAGGGGGGACTGCACAGTGCCCCCTCGAAAAACAGACCCAGGGGCAATCTAATTACCCCTACCAGTACTTCCACAATATGATGGTTTGTACTGGTTCTGTTCACAATTTAAGACTAGTAAAGTCAAAGGTGACTTTACATGCCCTGGGAGACAGTAGTCAGTCCCAGGGTATGGAGTCTATGTTTGGGGGTCACTATGACACCCCTGTGTTACTGCACTGAGGGTGCTGTGTAACACACTTATCAAAATACATGAAACCCTATGGAGTAAAAGACCCCATAGCCCATAAAACACATTACAAAGTCAAGGGATATCTCAAATCATGTCTAAGAGTGGGAGAAAAAGAGTCTCACTCTTAGCAGGAGAAAAAAATAAAACCCACAAATCCAGCAAAGCTGCTGGGGGACTCACTAGGTTTGGGAAATTAGCCTTAATCGAGAATTCTCCCTAACACTCGGTTGAGAAGGCAGAACAGGAAAACTAGGTCCTGCGCCGTCATCGCCGTCCTCTTCAACGTCCTCGTGGACCATATGTAAGGACTCCTAAACTTTGTCGTCCGTGGACAAGACCTCCATGATTTGGGCGACGGCATGGGAGGGCTGTTTCGGGGTCTCCTCGCCCCCTCCCTTTTATCCCCCATGAGGGTCTTGAACCGGGGCCTGAGCCGGTTTCACCCCTTCTGGCGTGTCTGCAGACTTTGCCAAAGTCCCTGCGGCTGTATCGCGCCTTGGCGGTAGAAACACCTTCTGGGCCGTGGAAGCTACCCTCGCAGGATCAGGTGCCTTAGCTGTCGTGGCAGTATTAGTCGTCGACGGAGTCGCAGACAGGGTCTTAGCTGGTGCCGGTTGAGCCTGCTTGGCTGTTCGGCCTCCTTCTCCTCCGTCCGCGGCTTTTTGGATTTCTCACATAGTTTAGTAGTTTAGCTGGGGTAGACGACTTCCTCTTCGAAGAGGAGCTTTATTGTCGGCTGGCAATGGAGGCAGAAGGTGATGTTGATCACGCCCTATCTACTTTGGGAACCGCTTCCGCAGGGAACCTGGTGGACTCAGACTTGCAGCTCTTGGCCTTATCTTGGGCCTTCACGGATGAGGCGCTCTTAAAGGAATTAGAAGACCGCTCCTCAGACCGGCCGGCGCTGGATGAGGCATGACTCTGCTAGCACGGACCAGAGGCGTTGGTATTAAGCCACATGGCTTAACATCGCCAACCTACTATACCTGTCCCTCGTTGTCTTCTTGGAGAAACCGGGGCACATCTCGCACTCTACCTCCTTGTTGTCCGGGTGCAGGCAGTAGAGGCATTGCAGATGCTTGTCCTCCACAAACACATTCAGTAGCCTTCCTTTGGTGCAGGGCCTGAAGAGGGACCTTCCATCCTTCTCCTCTGTCATGGTCGGGGGAGCTAAGTAGGCCCAAAGGCCTTGTAGAATCTTCAACGATCTTCACCCTTGAGGGGCACAGAACTTCACCGACAATGAATCCATGCTGTCGGGATATGAAGAAAAGAGCACACGGCTCCTTTGAAACAAAAACAGAACTTTTTCTGTTAAAAACACAAATACATGTACAAATAGCTCAGAGAGCAAACTCAAGGACTCCCAACACTGACGCATGCGGTAAAAATCTGAAGATGGCTGCCTGAGGAGGGACTTAGGAAAAGGATCCATGCCAGAACCCAGGCTGGAGAATATAATGAAACGAAATGTAGAAAAGAGTTTCTGTATATTGAATTCTTCCAGTTTGCTTTTCCCCTCCTATCTATACAGTACTTGCCCCTTGCTTCTCGCTGCTTCTTCCAGTCTAGTCCCTCATGGTAACAATAGCTATGAAGCAACTCCACCTCCCTCCTGTTGACTTAGTATAGCCTCTGGTACACGCATGGTACACGCATCCGTAAACTAATCCACCAGCAGATGTAGAATACTGCCCGAGGTTATCATATATACACTTACAAACTGGAGTGTGGAAAAATAAGCATATGAAATATAAGAATCATAAGAAACAAACATATAAACCAGCAGAACAAACAAATACCCAGCGGCCATGGGTTCTACCTATGTCAGAGCATGAATAAGGAGCCTGTCCTATACCCAGTTCTTCCGTTCACATACTTGTTTGCATTTTCCTTTAACTAATATTGGAGCAAGACCACTCTTGCTGCAAGCGCGCCTACACATGCTCTCCCTTCCTTGTTTGCTCTCGAGGTACACAGTGAGTCTCAGGTGTGCGTCCCAATACGTGCTAAGTATTTGACCCATGTTTTGATGAACACTTCCTCTCTGTCCTGGACCCTATATATCAACCTTTCATATGCCGCTGCCTGCACCAACTCCATTTCCCAGGTCTGTCTCTGGGCACCATAACCTTAAAATGCCTTGCTTAGCCAGACTGTGTTGAGCCACTTTATCTCATGGTTCTCTAGGCAATCTATTTCTGTCGTGCCATGTAGTACACACAGTTTAGGGGTCAGTGTAATCTTCATACGTAGCCTTAGTTGCATCTGGTTGTGCACCCTCTTTCCAATAATACTGCAGCCTGGTACAGGCCCACAATATATGTAGGCGGTCAGCCTCCTGCTCCCCACACCTCCAACATGTGGCTCGCTGCTTAATGCCAATAATGTACATCTCTGTGGGGGTTCAGTGCCACCTTTGCAGTATTTTGAACTGCATCAGTTTGAGCCTTACTTCCCTCCCACCTTTTGCGTAGTTCTCCAAGATACTACTTGCTGATTCTTCACTGAACTGTGTATTAAGCATTTTCTGCCCCCGTTCCATTATCCCTTTCTTCGTGCTTTTCTCATACATAGAATCTCTTAGTACTGTGTATAGTTTCCCTAACAGAGCTTTCATGGCTTTCGCTACCAGGGAGCTTCCGGGAATGTTCGGATTGTCCCTCTACACTTTGCTAATACAGTGCGCTGATTGCATATATTTCCACTTGTCTGAACGATTTAAATTGGATCATGATACTTGCGTATCGTATGTAAGTAGCTTACCCCCTTCCAATAAGTCTTTAATTTGCCATAGCCCCATGGCCTCCCACTGTATCCATGCCACACTTCTCCCTCCTGTCTGTATGGCCATATTGTTCCATATTAGGGCTTCTTGTTGCCAGTGGCCGTCAACCTGGACCAATGCGTGAGCTCTCACCCAGGCTTTCAAGTGAATGTTTTGTGAGTTCTCTGTTCTCTGCATATATCATCTCCACCCTCCTTTTGTCCCCCACACATTATTTCAGTTTAACCCAGCTCATTGCCCAGTTCCCTAAAAATTGCTGTCACATGCGAGAGCTGTTGTGCTAGATAGTATAGTTCAACATTTGGTAAATTAAGACGGCCCGTTGTGATGGGGGCGTAGAGTTTCTCTAGTTTAAGCCTTCGTCGTAAACTTCCCCACATAAAATGTTTCATTCCATGCAGAATCTTAAAACGGGTGAAACTTCCAAGGGCAGCATGTTAAATATATAACTCTTGCTACAATCATTATTTTCACGTCTGCGCCCACTCCCATATGGACACGTTCAGCCACATCCATCTGGCCATATCTACACAGATTTCCATGTCTTTTCCATGTTATTTATGATCATATCCACCAGACCTCCATTTAAACGTATTCCCAAATATTTCATTCCTTTCTCTACCCATTTGAACGTCGGCCCTGGTATCTCTCCTTTGGACATATTTTTGTTTAGCAGCATTACTTCACACTTCTCCCAGTTGATCTTCTACCCCGAAAAGGTGGAGAAATCCTGTATGACTTTTATAAGCATCTGTATAGCGGGTCCTGGGTTAGCAAGTGTTAGCAATATATTATCCTCGTACAGCAAGGCCTTCATTTCCCCCGATAGGCATCTGTACTCATGTTATATCCTTGTTCTCCCATATTGCCATGGAGAGAGGATCCAAGGCTTGTGTGAACAGTAATAGCAATAAAAAGCATGCCGGCCTTGTTGCCCTGGTGATCTGCAATTACCTTGAGATATACCCCCTGTGTTCACTCTCGCCCTTGTCCGGGAGTAAAGCAATTTTACTTTGCTTATGTAACCTTCTCCCAGGGCGAATCGTTCTTGCACCCAAAATATATTTGTATTTTGTTTATTTGTATTTTATATATCCCTATTCCACTTTACCAAATGCTTTTTACGTATCCAAAGAGAGCACCACCCCTGGGTTGCCTTCCCTCTCTTGCCATAGCGTGTGTAGTAATAGCCTCATGTTCTCCCTTGCGGACCTACCAGGCATGTACACCACTTGAGTCTTGAGCACTAATTTCGTTATTACCTTCCGGATCCTAGTTGCCAGCACATTTGCCATTATTTTAATATCTACATTAATTAAGGATATTGGTCTATAGCTTCACCAACTCATGGGGTCCCACCCCAGTTTCGTCAACACAGTTATAGGTGCCCTGTTGAACTCCGTGTCCAGATCCCCTTCTCTCTCTGCTTAATTGTAGAGCAACATCAATGTTTCTGCCAGCACGTAGCCACCTATTTTATAAAATTCTATTGGGAAGCCATCTTCCCCGGGTGTCTTATTTGCCGTCATTTCCTTCACAGTGTCCTGTACCTCCTCTTTGGAGAACAAGTGCTCTAGCATCTCTTTATCGTCTTTACCCAGCGTTGTGAGGGTTATAGTTCTCATGAAGCATGCTTTTTACGCATCCAAAGAGAGCACCACCCCTGGGTTGCCTTCCCTCTCTTGCCATAGCGTGTGTAGAAATAGCCTCCTGTTCTCCCTTGCGGACCTACCAGGCATGTACACCACTTGAGTCTTGAGCACTAATTTCGTTATTACCTTCCGGATCCTAGTTGCCAGCACATTTGCCATTATTTTAATATGTACATTAATTAAGGATATTAGTCTATAGCTTCACCAACTCATGGGGTCCCACCCCAGTTTCGTCAACACAGTTATAGGTACCCTGTTGAACTCCGGGTCCAGATCCCCTTCTCTCTCTGCTTAATTGTAGAGCAACATCAATGTTTCTGCCAGCACGTAGCCACCTATTTTATAAAATTCTATTGGGAAGCCATCTTCCCCGGGTGTCTTATTTGCCGCCATTTCCTTCACAGTGTCCTGTACCTCCTCTATGGAGAACAAGTGCTCTAGCATCTCTTTATCGTCTTTACCCAGCGTTGTGAGGGTTATAGTTCTCATGAAGCATTCTTGCCCTGTCTGGTCCAGGGGAGCCTCTGTTGTATGTAAGTGCTCATATCATTTACAAAAGGTCTCCCCTGCATAAGGTCTGCCATTGGCAGTTCCTAATTCTATCATCATTCATGAACTAGGTCTGTCATCACTGGCAGCCAGATGGACCTGGCATAAATTGGCCAGGTATGCCAAAATATTGGTCCCTCCAGGTAATTCGCTCTTCGAAGATCTCAACAAGATGATGAAAGATGGCAATTTACCCCCTATGGTGACATTAATCGACCATAGGAATCACATTTTGGTAAATATAAATTCCTCAAAAGATGATCTAATATTGGGACAACCAAATGTTAAAAGTAAATTATATCTTTATGATTAGGCAATGACGATTGACAGCAATCGCTCATACAAGTCTTATTCTGAATATGCGCAATTTTCTAGAAAGAGGCTGTTGCGCTCAAATGTCTATGCCCTAAAGCACACATAGCTTATTTGAGATTTAAGCTTAATAAATATCACACTCTTGAACACATAAAATACTGGGGTAAATCATATCCTGTGTGTCACTAAATGACATGTCGTTTTTGTAAAAACACTGACCAGCTGGAAAGCCTAAAACACCTGGTTGTGTATTGCCCATTCTTTGAACTTGATAGATATTTATCTCTAGGCATTTATTATCCATTGGCCTTTGACTATGCCCGGATGATGTTTTGGGATAGATATATGCGGGGGGACAGCATCCGCTTTTTAGTAGCATTAACAAGACTCTTATTCATAATTTAGGTGCTTAGAGTAGTATCTTGTTTCAAACATATATGTAATGTATTTGATATGATGTGTTTTCCATGGCGATCGACATTTTGAATATGGTCTTTTCATATGTGATGTCCTTGTTTTATAAGAGATTGACTATAATAAATGTGATGTCTTTTTATGTGATGCAGAGCAGTACATGTTTTGATTATTGATATCTAAGTTTCTACAATCTCATAAATTTATGTTTGAAAATTGATATTAGATCAGTGTCATTGAAATAAGATCGAAATATATCTGTTTTTTACTCCTTGATTGCGTTAGAGATTCCTAGAATGTCACTTGATAAAACATGGATGGGAAAATTGTATCTTCCCTCAGGATGTAACGGAATTTGATTTATTGGTTTTTGTAAGTATCAAAAAAACCTAGAAATGTATGCATGTGAAATTATATAATTGGTTTTATGATATGATTGTAAAAGGTCATGATATGATTGTAAAAGTTTCACTTTGTAAACTAAACACAATAATTTTAATTTTAATTTTTTTAAAAAAAGGTCTCCCCTATTGTTTGCAGTTCTTTGATATTGTCAACTGTTTCTACATCCTTAATGAGAGTAATTGCTGCTTGTTCTTCCCTCTGCTTCATTTGGGCTGCTAACATGTGCCCTGCCTTCTCTCCTTGTTCGTAGTGAGTAGCTTTCAATTTAAATAGAGCATATTGAGCCTGTTGCGTGAACAGCACATTCATGTCATATTTTTCCCTCTGCACTGCCATCAAGTTGGCCATTGATGGTTGTTTGTCATAGAGACGTGTTAACAACGCTATTTCTTTCTCAAGCTTCTCCTGCTGTTCCCCATTTTCTTTGTTCCTCCTCACGCCTTTTTGCATCAGCAATCCTCTTATGTATGCATTTTTCCCACCGTCCATTGGCTGCTCACCTTATCTTGTTCAAATGGAAATACTCCTCTATCATCTCCCTAAGGGCTTGCTTGTCAATTGGATGCTTGATCCCACCTACATTCATCCTCCATCTACTGCCCTGTGGCTTCCTCAGTTGTGTTCAGTACTATCATCACCGCTTTGTGATCTGAGATCCCCCTTGTATGATATCGCATTCCAATACCTTCGGGAGTGCTTGTGTTGATGATAAAAAATAATCAAGGCAAACCCTGTTGCCTAACTGGCGAAACCCGGTGTCTGTAATGTCCATTGCCACGTTATGGCGTGGTCCGACGCCACCTCACCTTCCTGCAGAATCTCCAAGGCCTCTGCCCTGTTGTCGTCTGGTAGGAAGTCCAGTAGGGGAGCTATCTTGTACCATAGTTCCCTGTCGTAACGGGCCACAATCGCCAAGGCGTTGGCCGCCTTAAGTGTCGTCACCGCCGACGAGATGACCCGTCGCCCCATGGCGTCCAATTTGTTTCCCTCGCTGTCAGGTGGGGAAGTAGAGGTTGAAGCTGTCACCCCCACCGCCTTCTTCTTGGCCGCCGCTAAGACAACCGAACCCGGCGTCGGCTAAGCCCTAAGGCGCAAGGGGGCGGCGTCGGGGACCCTGTACTACTTCTCGTACCGGTCCCTCTTGGCAGGTGTCGTGGACGGGTTCTTCAGGACCGCAATTTCCTCGTCCTAAATATCGTCGAGTAACGGTACCGCAAGGACCGTATTCCTCTTGGCCTCTCGCCGTTGGTAGAGGAAACCTTCCTTCTTCTGTTCCTCGGGGCAGAGCTGGAAGAGCTCGGATGCCCTGGCGATCATGGCGTGAAAGGAGCCAATTTCGTCGGGCGGGGAAGCCCGAGGGGGTGGTGATGGAAGGTCCGTCCCGTCGTCACCACCATCGTCATCAGTCCCTGTCGTCGTATCCATCGATGTGTCATCCCTGGGATCCGGAGAGGGGGATGAAGGCTCCACGGGCCATGAGGGCATGAAGGGCGGGGGGGATGAACCCTCCTCCGCTTGTTCGGGGGTCCCGACGGGCCCGGTTCTGGATCATCCGCCGGGGTTTGTGGTAATCTCGTCCTTATCTCCCTGCATAAAGTTTGGATTGCCACCAAAATGGCTGCCGAGTTGTCCTGAGGCTCGGGCAATGGCTGCGACAGGATGGATGGCCGCTCCTCCGATGGGACCTCGTCGGCGCTCCGTCGCTTTCTTCGACCACCTCTTCGAGATCTCTCCCGTGGGATCGTACCTTCTCGAACCTCTCGTTGAGGTTTTTCACGGCTTCCACCAGCTCCTCCTCCGAGGCTGAATCCTTGTCCGTAATGGCCACCGCCCCCCCTCTTTTTCCACTGGGGTCTTCAAGGGGGTCTTGTCGATGGGCTGGAAAGAGGATTCCCTCTGCAGTGGTAGGGAAACTCTGGGCCCCGAGGTCACCTCCACTGCTGTAGCCTCCCCAGGCTTCGCCAGGGCCGCTGCGACTCCCTCGATAGAGGCCTTAGCTGGGTGAATCAAGGCCTTCACCGCCTTGGGGGCGCTTGACGCCTTCACCTTGGGGGGAGGGTCACCGCCTCGCTCCCCCTCGGCTGAATCCTTCGAGACTGACCGGGGCCTCTCTAGAAGCTTACCCGGGTTCTCGGATTTCCTCTTCCCCGAACCAGAGCATTGGCTCGTGGTAGATGGTGCTGTGGAAGACACGCCCTGCCTGGCAGCCGAAGAGCCCGACCGTTCGGCGCTCCCGGTGCCCGCGGACTCGCGGTGCTTAGGCTTCTGTTGGGCCCCCGTCGCCGGGGCGCCCTCACAGGACTTAGAAGACCGCTCTGACCTTTTCTTCTTCTCCCCTGCCGGGCCCTTCTCCAGCCAGATGGCGAGGTGGGAACGACGATCCCTCATGGCCCGTTCCAATAGGTTCTTGCAGAACGCACAGTCCTTCTCCACGTGCGTCTTGTCCTCATGAAGGCAGTAGAGACATCTCGAATGCTCGTCCTCCTTGAAAACATTCTGCGACCCGCATCCAAGGCCGTTCCTGAACAGCTTGGATCCGGGCGTCGAGCTTCCCTTGTCCTGGGCCGTGTCCATGGTAGGCCTCAGATCTTCTGGAATCCTCCAGGAAGCGTAACTCGACGAAAACTTCACCCTTGAGGGGCGTAAAAAATTCCGAAACGGGTCCCCGTTGATCGGAAGTAGAAACGGTGGAGCTTGAGGCTCGATTCAACTGAAAAATGAGAAAACCTCTTTGAAAAAGCACGAAACGCAGTAAAAGCTCGAGAGCTATAGCACGAGGACTCCCAACACTTGAACGTGCGGTAAAAATCTGAGGATGGCTGCCAGAGGAGGGGCTTAGGGAGAGGGCAGTCATTGGCTGGGGGCAGTATGACCCAGAGATCAGTGATTGGTTACTACTAAGAAAGACAGATCAGAAACGAAACTGATACTGATTTTTTCTTTACCGAGGATTCCCAGCCTGACGACGGAGAATATTGATGAGCATGTGAATCCATGCCAGACCCCATGCTGGAGAATGGCTCCTGGAATAGGACTGTTTCTTGGTTATCTTGCAATGTCACTCCTTCCCCTTGACAGGAGTGGGCTCCACAGTCTCGGTCTCTGAAGACGGGACAAGCGACTGCGCCAGAGAGTTGGAGAGTCGGAGTTTCACAGCCCTCTCACGTAGGGATTTCGGCTGCATCTTTGCGCACAACATGCAGGCCTCTGTGTCGTGACTAACACCTAGGCACCATACACAGACATCGTGGGGGTTGGTCATAAACATTTGGGCTTCGCAATCGCAGCATCACTTCAATGTTTTCAAAGAAAACGTACAAATAGCCCAAAAAGATTGTCGAGTAACCTCGAGTCGTGTTCCCGAGGCAGCATGCAAGCGTGCGGAAAAAAGGAATTGAAGCATGGGGTTTAGCGACATGCTACATATACGACACTTGACGTCACTTACAGAGCCGTTGATCGAGAGCCAGACAAGACGGGTCGACAATATACAGTTGATTCAAGGTCCACTACACCCCCTGAAAAAATGTTTCCGAACAGCAGAGATGGATGATGGATTTCTATCATGATTAGGAATCTGCGGGAGAAAAGCAATTCATTCAAATGGGGCTGCAGACGAGGACAGCAGGATGACCACCCTCTCCGCCTGTCTATATTTCGTATCCCACCCCGTGTTTACCGGTTGAGTGCAATGTAGTTTGAGCCACACCTTCTTAGCTAGGAAGGCCATGTCCTTTTGCAATGGAATTCCTGATTTACCAGCTCCCCTTAGGGTCAGAATCTCAGCCAGCACTCCCATTTCCGGCTGGTCCTGCTGCAGGGGAGCGAGGAGCAGGCGGGATACCCAAAAATAGCCCAGTGCCTGCCCCGCCTCTTTAAGTGCGCATTGTATATGTCTGCTGGTACCGCGGTCCCTTCCCCAATGCTGGACTGGCTTTTTTGTCTTTTCAGGGCAGCAACTGCCAGACTACAGCTAGAGGCAACTAAGAAAATGCAGACTGGAACCAGGAGAATGGAATCAAGAACAGACATGGAATGGAGTGGGATTTTTCCTGCCCAACAGAGAAGAGACACCCAACACACCAACACCAGGTGGACCCCAAGAGAATGGTGGGGCAACAGAAAATGCACCGTGAGTGAGAAGACACTACAGGAGAGACATAGAAATCCTTCCTAAACAGAACTGGAAGCAAAACTCACCATCACATAAAGCCACGAGGCAAACGAGCAGCCTCAGCACATTGCTGCTACCTGCAAACAGGGGTAAAAAACAAATAACTTGCCTCTCAATGTTCTTTCTGATGGATGTTCGTGCCACTGATTCATAATCTATCCTATCCATATCCCAACGCAGCTGTTCTCCAGCAGCCTTTCCGCTGCTAAGGGGAAATGGAGTTAGGCCCAGGCCTATGACTTCAGTTCTACTTTCCCCCTAGCACTTTGACAGGTCCGCGGGACAGATGGTGTACTGGCTATCTACCAAGAGGGGAAGAGCGATGAGGAATCTGTGAGAGGAAAGTCCATCTATCCTGCCACAAATTCCTCATCTATGATAGACTCCCAAATCAGCAGGTAATCTGGAGGAGGGAGGAAGCAAGAACACCACCTAAACCAGAAAACTCTGCAGGACTGCCCTACCAAAACGGGCCTCTAAACCACAGGGAAAACCCCTATCTCAGTGGAAGTTGTGATAATCAAAATGTAAGAAGCATGCAGGTTCAAACTAAGTGGGACCCCTCAAAAGGTGAAAGATCTGTTGTTCTGTGTAACTTAGAGGCATTTTCTTTGTTTTGCTTTCATTTTGATTAGCCCAACTTCCACTGAGATAGGGGTTTGCCATGGGGTTCAGATGTTAAAGCAACCTAGGTTGTTTTGTGCAAGTTAAATAGATGGTTAACCAATACATATTGTTGTTTTGTTGTATTCTTTTCCACTTCTCTACAGCCCTCTCCTTACAGGTTTTAGGAAGCAAACAGTAGCAGTGATATTCTCTCTCTTTCCAAGTTTGCAAATACAATATAGCAGAAAATGCCACTTTAAGTTACACACACGAAAAGATCTATCACATTTTGAGAGGTCCCTCTTTTTCAGACCCCACAGGCACTAATTCAACTACTTCTACTGGTAATTCGAGTGAGGACCTCTTATATTTGGAAAAAAAAATGCTTAGGAGAGAACTTCATGCCCATTTCCTCAGGGAACATTTAAAAGATAATATAATTCCTGTAGGCCTAATTGTTCGGAACAAACCGGGTCTATTCTTGAATGATAAGGAATATACCACTAACCTCGAAGCCTAAAAGACCCAATATCTTCTTTAATCACATTAGTTAGTAATCAGGAATAATCTGTACACATTCAGATGACCAACCCAAAGTGTAAAAATAACACACATTGTTTCTGCTGATGTTGACATTATTAAAATATTTGTAACACTAGCCATGATGTGAATGTCTATAGTCGCACGTTTATGAGTTTTTTGCGCTATTTGCATTGCTTTACTTGCTTTAATAATTTTGAATACATTATGTATCAATGATTTGACAAATTATTTGAAGAACATTTTCTGCATCTAACAAGGGTGCTAGATCATTTTATCTCTCCTTTATCATATAATGGTTCAGTATCCCATCAATACCTGTCATTTTGGCAGGGTTCACCACCAATTCAGTCTTCTTTTCTGATCAATTTCTTAAAAATTTTTCCTCATTCAAATTGTGATTGTTGTAAATATTTACATTTTTTGAGATAAATACATTTGTTCTAAATCTTTTTGAGATCAAGTCCACCAAGTCCTTCTTCAGTCACTAGTGTTATGCAGATGCTCACATGTGAGACTCATTTTTGAGTGCCTAACGAACATACATGAATGAATTTAAAGGTTACGCTTTCCAGTGGAAGTCTTTGTTTTTCTACCAAAACAAGCATCCTGGCCCAAAAGGGAATCCAAGCAGGAATGCTTATTAGCCTGTGCAGAGATGCCCACGTCACCGCCTGGCAAACAACCAGGACCGGCATTCCCCTCTGCAGGGCAGAGGTGGCAGTCACCCTATGGTAGAATGAGCCCTGAGACCCTCAGGCAGATCCTTCCCGTCCAGATCGGAGCATTCTGAGATGCAGAGAATGATCCACCTGGATTGGGTCTGTTTGGTCACAGCCAACAAAAGGATGGTCGTCCTTGCTAGCCTCTCTAGTGCAAGAAACGTCGGACTTAAGGGTCTGTACCATGTCCAATCAATGAAATCGTTCCTCTGCCTTAGAAGGGTGAGGCGGTGGGAAGAACACAAGAAGATGGATCTTCTGGGAAAGATGAAAATCTGAGACCAAATTTGGCAGAAAGGAGAGTCCCACTCGTGGGAGGCCAAGGTCTGTCTGCTCAATGCATCCGGTGTGACCTCCCTCCGGCCAGATGAGCGGCTGTCAGTGAGATGCTGTTCTCCAGAGCCCAAAACCACAGTCTCATTGCTTCTCTGCACGGAGGCAAGGACTGCCACTCCATCTCACATGTTGAGGTAGTGCATGACCACTGTACTGTCCGTCAGGAACAGCACAGTCTTGCATATTACAGAGAGGGGGAAAGCGAACAGGGCCAGCCTTATCGCTCTCAGCTCCTGTCAGGAAGTTGATGTGCTACTGAGACTTAGCAGGAGGCCACAGTCTTCTCACCGGAAGGTCTGAAAAGTGAGCACTCCAACCTCTCAGAGATGTGTCAGTGACTACCGTCACCTGGGGCCAAGGTTGCCGGAACAATGTGTCTCTCTGCAAGTTGTCTCGCCCGCCCCACCACGCTAGGTCCTGAGCCACCCGACTCAGCCCTCCAAAAGGTCCGACATGTGGCCCTGGAACTACGACCATCATCGGCGCAGAAGTCACTGAAGGGATCTGATGCACAGCCTTGCCTCTGGCACCACTACGATACAGGAGGCTATGAGGCCCAGAAGGCACAGGAAGGCTGAGGCTCTGACTTGTGTATGTGATTGAAGGACGTTGACCATCTGGAAAATGTTCACCACCCGATCTTCGGGTGAGAAAGCCCTGCCCAGGCGAGCGTCCAAAACTGCCCCGATAAATCGGAGAGACAAGGACGGCAGAACCTGAGACTTTTTGAAGTTCAGGGAAAAGCCCAAACTGTGCAAAACAGTGCACGTACGGAGAAGATGTTTCAACACTAGGTCCGGTAAGCGAGCTTGGACAAGCCAGTCACCCACGTTGGGAAAGACATGGATGCCCTCCCTCCTGATCCGAGCTGCTACCACTACCAGCAGTTTGGTGAAAACCCTGGGTGCTGACAAAAGACTGAACGGAAGGACCCTGAATTGGTAATGTTGTTGGCCCACCGAAAACCTCAGGTACTTCATGTGCTTCAAATGAATCGGCACATGGAAGTAGGTATCCTAAAGATCTAGGGAAACCAACCACCCCTGCAGATCAAGGGCTTGCATAATCTGGGCCAGAGTAACCATCTTGAACTTGTCCTTACAAAGGAACAAGTTTAGTAGCCGTAGATACAGAATGGGACACAAGCCTACGTCCTTCTTTGGCACCAGAAAATAGGTGGAATACCACCCTTTGCCCCATTCTGAATGCGGAACTAGTTCGATAGTGTCCATCAGCAGAAGCTGACAGACCTCCTGCAGAAGGAAGAAGTTTGGAGGGCAAGGGGTGGACCTGGATGGCGCAGAGAGACAAAGTGCATCAGTCACCTTTGCCATCAGGTGCTGAAAAGTGGTCTAAGGTATTCCTGGTTTTGGTGCTGACGGAACGTCCATCTCTGGGAAGTGTCCAGGCCACTGTCAAGTCCAGCATGTTGTCACTCTCATACAACTCCCTGGGGAAGTTCCTCTCTTCCTCAGAACTCACTGGTTAGAACCCAAATGGGACTTGGTCCCCCTCCTCATCACAAATGTCATACATATTTGACAAAAAAGCATCTCTGGGAAGTTGGACATATAGCCGCAGAGTCTACAGTGACAATGCTGCACCCGTGCCAGAAACCTGCTAGTGCAGAGCAGTCTCGCTCTCTGTTTGGTCCAGGCCCAAGCCTGCGGGAGTGGTCGCCCAAGGGATCCTTGCCGGTCACAAAAGACATGGTGGGACCCATTGGTGCCGTAGCTGAAGCTAGTGGAGCAGTGCCCCTGCCTGCGCCAGAGTAGCCGGGCGAAGATGTCAAACATCTTTAGGTGAAAACGTTCCCATTCCTCCTTTTTGGAGGATTGGTTGGAAAGGGTACCTGCGCCGATCACTCTGGAGAATCTTTAGAGCGGTGGCTCTTTTTCTTCGATGTGGAAGAAAAGTGCCGGTGAGAAAACTCACTCGTAGAGTGTGACCTCTTACAGTGTTGTTTCTTCTTCTCCATGTGCAGAGCTGTTCGTTCTTCGGAACAACGGCCCACGCCTTGCAACCTCGAACAGATTGCAGAACAATCTCCTTGTGGATGAAGGTTTACAATTACACCACCCGCTGCCTAACGGCCTTTGGGTGCATCGACTGACATGACCCGCAGTCCTGGGTGTTGTGGTCTTCACCCAGACAGTGCAAGCAAATGTGGTGTGGATCGGAGACAGACATCTGCCTACCGCAGGCTGTGCAATGCTTGAAATCGGAACTGAGACCGATTTGTGCATGGAATGGAGTTTCTCTGGTGTGTGGTATAGCTGATGTAGGTAGTTAAAGTGAGTTTGCTTAAATTTGGTATTTATCGCTACTTTTTGGGTAAGATTCAGTATATAGTTCCATTCATCTTCGGTAAGCTCAGTATTTAGCGTCTTTTCCCATCTTATTTTGGCTTTCGCGTTATACGAGTCTGAGGTTGATTGTAGCGATTTATAGATATTGGTTGTTAGGCGTCCTTCGCCCTGGGTTTGAATCGTGTTGTCCAAGAGTGGCCATACTGGGGGTTGCTGCGGGAACGTAGGAAAGAAAGCTTGTAGTCCGTGCTTTGTCCTGAAGTAGATGAATCTATCTAGTGCATTGTTGCCGCCCCTGTCCTTTGCCTGTTGTAATGAGAGAAACTCTCCCTCTGGGAATAGATCATGCATCGATTGGATGCATAGTTATTCTGTCCATTGTTGGTAGACTTTTTCCCCTGTGATGGGGGTTCCGGGGATGAACTTTGCAGGTAAGAGTGGGGAGTATCTGGTCTGTATTTCTCCTGCTTTTGCCATTTTTTTCCAGATGGAGAGTGTCGCATATACCACATTCAGCGGTGTTCGGAGCGTTGGGAACGTGCCCCGGATGACAGTTCGCAGTAAGTATGGGGTTGCTAAAGCTCTTTCAATTTGGACATACGGCCTGACAAAGTCCTTGGTATACCATTGGCTAAGAAATTGAGCCTGGGCGGCCCAGTAGTAGTGTTCCATGTCTGGTAGTGCTATGCCTCCCCGTCTCACCAGAAGGGTTAGGATGTTGCAAGCTACGCTTGCCACCTTTCCCACCCAGATTAGGTCCAGGATCATGCTCTTGATGCGTCTCAGGAATCTCTGCATCAGAATCAGCGTGATATTTGTGAAGAGATACAGTAGTTTGGGCAAGATGACCATCTTCATAAGTGACACTCTTCCCCAGAGTGTGAGCGGGAGTGATTTCCATCTGTTTATTTTGTGTTGTAGAGTGTCGATGACTGTCTCATAGTTGTCACGTAGGATATCTCCGCTGGATCTTGACATGAAGATACCCAGGTACCTGACTTTTGTGTGCTGCCATCGGAAGCCGAAATCGTCCTCAAGCTTTTTGGTTGCGGCGGTTAGGGGGAATATTATTGATTTTGAATTATTAATTTTCAGTCCTGAGTAGTGACCAAATTTTAGCACCATGCGCATCACTGGGTTTAGGTTCTCACTGGGGTGTCGGAGGAAGAGTGCAACATCATCAGCATAGAGCGATATGATCAGCTTGTGGGGGCCGAAGGTCAGGCCTCGGTGGATGCGTTGCAGTCTGAGGTCTGACGCCAGGGGTTCCATCACCAGGGCGAACAACAGGGCAGATAGCGGGCATCCCTGCCACGTTCCTCTACGCAAGTGTATGCTTTGCTCCCAGGAGAATATTAGATGTGGGGGCTTTGTATAGAATGCAGACTAGTTTTATAAATGTTTTGCCTAGGTCCATTAGTTCCAGGATTGCATAGAGGAAAGGAAAGGCCATTCGACTGAGTCGAATGCCTTTTCTGCATCTAATAGTATTGCGGCTGCTTGTTGTTCTGGGTCAATGGCTTCGATTACTCCGAACATTCTCCTTATTCCAAAGGTGGTGTTTCTTCCTGGAATGAACCTTGCTTGGTCTGCTAGGACCAGGGCGGGCATCAGCGGGATTAGACGTTTGGTTAATATTTTGGCCAGAATTTTATTGTCAAGGTTTATTAGTGATATCGGTCTATATGATGCGCACTCGTCTTTGGGTTCATCTGGTTTATAAAGAAGAATTATGTTGGCCATGTACAGTGTGGATGGTAGCTGTTCTTTTTCTAAAGCTTCATCATACATTTGTAGTAGTATTGGGGCGAGAAGATTTGCAAAGTGTTTATAGAATTCTCCTGTTAGCCCATCTGGGCCTGGTGCTTTTGAAGTAGGGAGTTCTTTGATCGCCTCGAGGATTTCTTCAAGGGTAATGGGTGCATTAAGTGGTTCCCTAAGTCCTGCATCCACCCAGTACAGCTCAATTGAATCTAGATAGTGCTTCAGTTCTAGAGGATCTGCCGTGAAGTATGAGTCGTATAGTTTCTGGTAGTATTGCCGGAATGTTTCGACAATCTCTTCGGATTCGTAGACGGGTCTGCCCGCGTGGTCCTTGATCGATTCAACCACTATAGGTTTTCTGTCAGCAGAAATAAGCCTGGCTAAGAGTGAGCCAGGCTTTTGCCCCTCTCCATATTGTCGGATTCGGTAGTTGTTAGTCAGGAATTTAATTTCCCTCTCGGCGGCTGCCCTAAATGTCCCCAACTCCTCTTTTACTCTTGCATGTGTTTGAGGGTCGTCTGCAAGAGTGAGTGAATGTTCAAGATCTTTGAGCCGTGTCTCGCTTGAGTCCAGTTCTCTCCGTACTAGCTTAAGAATGCAATTTTCCTTAGTTAAGCAGACCCCTCTTGTGAAGCACTTTAGGGTCTCCCAAAGCGTCCCTGCCGAGGCCACCAAACCCTAATTGGTCTCTATGAAGGATGTTATTTCTTCTGACAGTTTATCTGCGAAAACTTGATCTTGTAACGCTCTAGGCTTGAATCTCCATTGTGGTCTGGCATTAGTTGTTCGAGTTGGAATTTATTCCAGGGTCACGGCCGAGTGATCAGAGAGGGATCTGGGAAGAATCTGGCAGTCACCCCATTGTGAGTGAGCTTCTTTTGACACCAAGAGATAGTCCAATCTTGAGCTCGATTTGTGGACCCAGGAGAAGAAGGTATAATGTTTTTCTCTCCATATATCTGTGAGATGATATGCTCTACATATTTCTTTAACTTGTTGGCTCGCTTTGTTGCATGGGAGTCTGTTGCTATGTGATTTGTCTTTGTTGGTCTCAAGAGGTGTATTAAGATCACCACCCCATATGATCGTGGGCCGTCGTCCTGTTTCTAGATGTGTTGTTACCCAGTCAAAATTGTTGGTGCCATCTACATTAGGTCCATATGAATTCACAAGAAGTATTTCTGCTCCGTTGACCATTCCATGCACTAGTATGGATCTTCCTTCTGAGTCTTTCTGTGTTGAGATAAGTTTGAAATGTATCGTTTTACTAATCAGGATCACTACCCCTCTAGCGTAGAACGAGAAGGATGCAAAGTATCTATGGCATCCCCAGTCTTTGGCCCAGCGATTCTCAGAGGAGGGTTGCAAATGTGTTTCTTGAATAAGGGCTATGTCGACTTTGTGGTGGTGCAGGTATTGCGTCATCTGCCGCACTTTGGCTGGTCAATTGCCGCCTTTGAT